>NC_140589.1:1420718298-1421223298 GCF_964204655.1 Triturus cristatus
TAAAGAATCCAGTTTTGTTTTCAATTTTCCCGTCAAAATAATAATGATTCCTTCATGCTCTATTTTATCGATGGCTTCCAGTTTTATAATTTCTTCATTTTCCAGTTTCAATAGTTCTTTGTTGAATATAGAACACTCGCACAGTGTTGGCATTGAGCAGAATACAGATTTATTTTCTGCAAGTTTCATGTATATTTTCTCAGGAACTACATTTTCATGTGGAAACAAAATGGAAAGTAATCGAGTCTGCAAAGCTTGTTTGCCATGTTCTGTCAGAAGTCCAATTCTTATATCTTGAAGAATACTTCCATATTTAGCATCATTTGCCTCTCGCATATTTTTCGTCAGTTCTTTGCATTCAAAATAGGACCAAATGTTCACGTTTCCAACACTACCCAGAGACTTTCTGGTGTCTTCAAGCGCAAGTGTTTTAAATACTGGTTGTCCTTTTACAGGAGTCATTTGCAGTAGATCTCCAAAAACTATGACGTGTTTTCCTCCAAATAACACGTCATACTCTGGTTAAAGAATTTGCTGCATTCTTAAATGCACAAAGGCATGCATTAAGTTTGAGACCATGCTTACCTCATCAATAATGAGAAGTTTCATTTTCTTCAGGACTCTTGAAACTTCACAACAAGCTTCTCCAGATAGCTTGTGGTATTCCAATTTGTTCTCATGCTCTACTGGAAGCATTAGTAAACGATGTAAAATAATTCCTTTAATGTTATGTGCTGCCAACCCAGTTGGAGCAGTGACAACACAAGACAAATGCGACTCAGTTGTTTTCTGTAGATAACTTGTAATTACTTTAATTTAGAAACTTTTTCCTGTTCCAGCGTGTCCACTCACATACATTCGGATAGGTTGAAATGATGTGCATGAGCACTCTTTCTTTTCATGAAGTAATCCATGGTCAATCTGTTGTCTCACTTGCTGATATATTTGATTCTGATCAACATTTAGTTGATCTTCCAAGTTTGCTAAGTCCATTACATCTTCTTGAGCTTGATGCATTGTTGTTTCCACCTCATTCATGGCAATTGCTGCTTCATTTTCAACAATTGTTTGTCCTAGTGGATCTTGACTCAGCGCAGCAGAACTTTGACTGTCTTGAGAACTGTCTCTAGCAATCTCAGCTGCAATTGTAGCTTCTTGATCAATTTCATCATTCAACATTTTCACATAATTTGCAAAAGCACTACATTGTATGCTATCTTTACAAGCATTAAAGGAATCTTCATAGCTCTGAAAATCTCCAAGTAATTCCAGTTCTGAACGCCACGGTTTGAACAGTTGCAAAAGGGCTAAATAGTAAAATTCCCTTTTATCAGCAGTGTCGCAACTCAGCTTCCAGTGATTAATCAAATTTCCTTTCGTTTTTTTCACCAAACATCCTTCGTAACCAATGACTTCATATTTTCCATCATTGATGTTCTCTGTAGTATTACGTTTAAAAGTGCAGTTTTGCAGCACTTCATAGAGACACATGTTCTTGAGATGATGACTTCTGTTTGGGTAATATGTGTCCAACATATTCGATTTCAAAATATCTGTACTTTCTGGTTCTTTTTCTGCTAAATATTCAATCTCTTGAACAGATTTCAGTATCCGATTTCGCATTGCTGCAAGACCTAGACTTACCCAAATGATTCTTCTAGATTTGGAGTATAGACTTGCAGATGATAACCGATCTGAGCATTCATATGCTCCAATTTCTCGATGCGATAACATCTTCAAACTGAAACTGTATAATTTCTTACTTAGAGTCTTCTCGTGAGAAATCTCTTCCCACATTTCTTTCAATTCTGTCTTTTCTGATTTAGTAATGTAGGACGTTACATATCGAGCAACAGCAATGGAATTGTCCGCAACGTACTGAATATCCATGTTAGCATTCCACATGGATGAAATAACTGGATTATAGTCATTTATGTATTTTGACTCTTCGCTTCTTCTTAAGTTGTAGGTATTTTTTGGAGACTTACTTGTGATGGTATGTCGCATAGCTGACATAAAACTGTTCACTCTTCCTTTGGATAATAAAGGACATGGAAATGCAAAACGACATTTGGTATAGAACTTATCCTTAGACTTGTACTTTCGTCGACAGTATTTTCCACATCTATGGCTTTGGAATCGTAAGACTTGTTGTTTTAAGTTTTTATCTTCTCTTCTATTGGGTACAGCACATGTGGCATATTCTTCAATGAAAGACAAAACAGTATCATCTGAATCTGTTCCAAGTTTGGGGGCGTCCTTGATCCATAACAACATATATATATGAGGAGCACCTCTAGCTTGATATTCCTTTCTCCAAAAGAGGAGGAGGATTCTCCAGGAGGAGGATTCTTTTTATTGCAGATGAAAGACATCATAGCTTCAAATCTATGATTGAAATATCTGCATACATTAACAGGATCCAAAGAGCACAATTCTCCAGGTGTCTTGTATTCAATATTTTTTATATTGGAATTTGGCTCTTAAAGAAATTCAAGTAAATCATCCCAAGCGTACTCAGCACAGCTTAGTGTAAGGAACCATGTAGGAGTTCCTAAGTTCCGTAGCATACATTTTAGTTCTCCATGACGACGGTACCAATATTCATTAGTCCCACGCTGACATGCCATCAGATTAACTCAACTGAGATTCTAAATTATCATCTCTCTGATGCACTTTATCCATAAAATCCTTTGCAGTTACATTTTGCAGAGGCACTCCAGTTTTTAAAATGTGATTTACTGCATATGAAAGCCCGGACAAGTCACTTTCAAACAGAAGAAGAAACATATAAGGGATACATTGTCGAAATCTTGGATCTTCTGCATATAATCTTATTGTCCGATATTCAGATGCAGGAATCGGCACAGGATGTTCATCATATCGTCCACCTTTTCCTGTTGGAAACAACTGCGGGAAACAACGAGCTTCCATGCTATCTTTCCATATACTCATGGGACTTCCTTTTGCTTTTTTCATTTGGAATAACTCAATCATATTCCCCATCACTTCTTTGGAATGAAGTGGATGTACACTGTAATGTTCATAGATTTCTTCACATCTGGACATGTCCACTTTTTCAATTTGTCCACTTGACGTTTCAGTATCTTCTGCTAAATCTATTTCTTCTTCTCCTACAAACACATTTCAATAGTACTCATTGTTTTTTATCAGATACAATGTTGCCTTTTGCACTTTTCTAACATCCACTAACTCTTGCCAGATTTTCTTATTCTTAGTAGGAACACCATTAACTAGAATAACTAGTGGCACATTTTCTGCACGGTCTGCACCATTAGTTTCAATGTTTTTCTTTAAATCTAACGGTAAATACACAACTCTTCCTTTTAATCCTCTTTGTAAATCTGATGGTGGCAATTTGCCTGTTTTATTCTCATCTAATTTGTTATAACAATATTTGCAAATACGCTGGTCAGAACCCAAATCAAAACAATCCTCTACCAACAAATAAGTTGCAAATTCCTTCCACTTATCATTATTTTCTGTTTCACTTTTTAAATACAGATTGACATTCCTAGTCTGATTTTTATAGTGAGTTCGCCGACAACAAATACAAGAAAAATTTGGTCTTTCACCTGAAATCACGTTAAACTTTGTGATTTGATCTTCAAAATGTTTTGTAATCATGGGTTCTACATTGTCTTCAACATTTTGTTCTGCTAATGTGTCAGTTTCTGCACTTTCTTGCTGAGGACCAAAGTAACAAAACTCAATATCATCACAAACCTTCTTCACATCTGATACTGACCCACGCAAAAGAGAACTGTTCAACTCATTTAACTTTAGTGCTGGACTTTTTGCATAATACAATCTTCTCACTAACTTTCGCATTTGATGTACTGCCAACATCCTGAAATGGTGAAAAACACTTTGACAAACTTTCCTAGAAAGACAAGCCAGAGAATGACCTTGCAAACCTTATTTTTTCTCACTCGGCAAGGGTCTAGTCCTTGAAACACCTTAATCTTTTGTTTAACACTTTTTTTTACTATATGCTCGTAAGAAATTGCATAATTTATCAATAGATTCTTGTCGTACACTACAAATACTACTGCAATCCCAAGTGTACACAGGGTCTTTAGGACGTCTCCCTAGAACTTCATCAGCTATCACTTCTTCTGCATTTCTTTGAACCATTTTCTCTTTGTCAATTGGACAACCACTTCTAACCTCATAACCTCGACCACTGGTGTCAACTGCATGCAATACATTTTTGCTCTGTAAATAACTCCCTTTATTAAAGAAAGGCTCTGAACTTGAACTGTGTTTCCATTCACCCAAAAAAAAATCACAAAAATGTGCTCTGTTAATTACTTTTTTCTTCTTACTTTTGGCCTTCATTAAATGGATTGGCTTATCTAGTGATCGAATTCTGTTTAACATTGGTTTCAAAATGCTTCTTCTTTTTATAAAATAGAGCTCTCTTTTTTATTTTTCTTCGTATTTTTCAGCAAATTATGTACTACTCTCTTGTAAAATAATTCTCTGCATATTTCTTTATACTGATTTTGTCTTCTTTTACCATACTTCATGTCCTTTGACTGTCGATTTGCTTTTTTGCTTTTCCTATTATTTTGAGTATTTTTTCTAGTTGAAGCATTCTCAGAGGTTTCAGCATTCTGTACATTCTGTCTGGTCCTACAAACATTTTTAATAAATTGCTTTGTGATCTTACCAGAAAACTTGTTCTTTTTAGCCACATTAAGTTGTTTATCCAATACTTGCGGTTGATTTTTCTTCAAGTAACTGTCCTTTTTCTGTTCTTTTCTTTTTCTTACTTTGTACGGCATGATTACTTTATTTTAATGGTGATAAACAGTATCTGTAAAAATTAATCACAAATAAATGTATATTAATATCTTTATAAATGATACTTTTCTATTACTATACAAACACATTTTATATAAATACTGACTAAGAAATTATAGGCCTGAAGCGCAAGTGTGAAGGTGGTTAGACCACTACATGCATAGTGCATACTACTTTGAAGCAGTTCATGCCCTAAAGCCTGCCTCACTGAAAGAGTACATGCTTACTGACTGAATAATTACAGTACTATAAGGAGAGATACTGGGTGAATTCATAGTTGATTGAGTTTTACTTTACTAAATAGATTACTACATGGTACTGAAAGACTCACTATGGGTTTGCAACAGCTGTCACAGTGTGTTTGCTGGAGTGTACGCATAGTGACTGTGGAATTGTGGGCCTGAAGCACAAGTGTGCAAGTGGTTAGACCACTACATGCATAGTGGATAGTTATTTCAAACAGTCCTTGTGGAAAGGTATGGTTCACTGCATGAGTACCTGGGTACTGACTGAATCATTAGAGTACTGCAAGGAGAGTGCCTGAATAAATCTTTTAAGTTTTTGGGCTTTGGCGCAGTGAATAGATTAGTACATGGTGCCGGATGAGTCACTGGAGGTGTGCAAGGGGAGTGACAGGGTGTTTATTGGAGTATATATATACTTACTGGGCAATTGAAGGTGTGAAAGACAAGTGTGTAGATGATTAGAGGCCTTCATGCATAGAGGATAGGCGTTTGAATCAATCAATGTGCTAAGGCCTGCCTCACTCCATTAGTACTTGGATACCCAAATTCCGCAAATTCCGCGAACGGAACGGAATTTACTGCCCAGGCCTAATGCATAGTGCATAGACGTTTGAAGCAGTGCATGTGATAAGGCTGGGTTCACTACAAAAGTACCTCAGTACTGACTGAATCTTTAAAGTACTACAAGGAGAGTGCCTGGGTGAATTTATTACTGGTTGAGTTTTGGCGCAGTGAATGGATTAGTACATGGTGCTGAATGGGTCACTGGAGAAGTGTAAGGGGAGTGACAGGATGTTTGCATGAACTGTATGAATACTGACTGGGGTATTGATGGTGTTAAAAACAAGTACGTAGGTGGTTAGAGGCCTGCATGCATACTGGATAGATGTTGGAAGCAGTCCATGAGCTACGGCCTGGGTCACTGCATGAGTACCTGGGTACTGACCGAATCATTAGAGTACTGCAAGGAGAGTGCCTGGGTGAATCTCTTAAGTTTTTGGGTTTTGGCACAGTGAATAGATTAGTACAAGGTGTTGGATGAGTCACTGAAGGTGTGCAAGGGGACTGACAGGGTATTTATTGGAGTATATAGATACTGACAAGGCAATTGAAGGTGTGAAAGACAAGTGTGTAGGTGGTTAGACGCCTGCATGCATAGTGGATAGGCGTTTGAATCAATCCATGTGCTAAGGCCTGCCTCACTCCATTAGTACTTGGATACTGACTGAATGTTTAGAGTATTGCAAGGAGAGTGCCTGGGTGAATTTATAAGTGTTTGGGTTTTGGCGCAGTAAATGGATTACTACATGGTGCTGAATGAGTCACTGGAGGAGTGTAAGGGGAGTGTCAGGGTGTTTGCGGGAACTGTATGACTACTGTCTGGGGTATTAAAGGTGTGAAAAACAAGTGTGTAGGTGGTGAGAGGCCTGCATGCATAGTGTATAGACGTTTCAAGCAGTGCATGTGCTAAGGCTGGGTTCACTACATAAGTACCTCAGTACTGACTGAATCATTAGAGTACTACAAGGAGAGTGCCTGGGTGAATTTATTACTGGTTGGGTTTTGGCGCAGTGAATGGATTAGTACATGGTGCTGAATGGGTCACTGGAGAAGTGTAAGGGGAGTGACAGGGTGTTTGCGGGAACTGTATGAATACTGACTGGGGTATTGATGGTGTTAAAAACAAGTGTGTAGGTGGTTAGAGGCCTGCATGCATACTGAACAGACATTTGAAGCAGTCCATGAGCTAAGGCATGGGTCACTGCATGAGTACCTGGGTACTGACTGAATCATTAGAGTACTGCAAGGAGAGTGCCTGGGTGAATCTTTCAAGTTTTTGGGTTTTGGCGCAGTGAATAGATTAGTACATGGTGCCGGATGAGTCACTGGAGGTGTGCAAGGGGAGTGACAGGGTGTTTATTGGAGTATATAGATACTGACTGGGCAATTGAAAGTGTTAAAGACCATTGTGTAGGTGGTTAGAGGCCTGCATGCATAGTGGATAGACATTTTAAGTAGTCCATGTGCTAAGGCCGGGTTTACTACATAAGTACCTGGGTACTGACTGAATCATTAGAGTACTACAAGGAGAGTGCCTGGGTGAATCTTTTAAGTTTTTGGGTTTTGGCGCAGTGAATAGATTAGTAGAAGGTGCTGGATGAGTCACTGAAGGTGTACAAGGGGAGTGATAGTGTGTTTATTGGAGAATATAGATACTGACTAGGCAATTGAAGGAGTGAAAGACAATTGTGTAGGTGGTTAGAGGCCTGCATGAATACTGGATAGGTGTTTGAATCAATCCATGTGCTAAGGCCTGCCTCACTCCATTAGTACTTGGGTACTGACTGAATGTTTAGAGTATTGCAAGGAGAGTGCCTGGATGAATTTATAAGTGTTTGTTTTTTGGTGCAGTAAATGGATTAGTACATGGTGTTGAATGAGTCACTGGAGGAGTGTAAGGGGAGTGACAAGGTGTTTGCGGGAACTGTATGAATACTGACTGGGGTATTGAAGGTGTGAAAGACAAGTGTGTAGGTGGTTAGAGGCCTGCATGCATAGTGGATAGGCATTTGAATCAATCCATGTGCTAAGGCCTGGATCAGTGTATGAATACTTGGGTACTGACTAAATGATTAGAGTTTTTTAAGCAGTTATGTGTATGCAAAGACATAAAGTACCCAAAACCTTCTCTCTCTCAGTGTGATTGTAGACAACAAACACTATCCCATGCATATTACCAAATCACATTTTCTTGTCCGGAATTGGTAAACAGGGTACACACAATCCACATATTCTACTACTGCACATAATTGTAGAACCCTGACTCTTTTTAGAAATACTTAACCAATGACTGGTTTCTAATTCTACCAAAGTATGAGAACAGGATAGGTTTTTAAGGAGTTATGTGTCTGCAAACACATGAAATACCCAAATCCTTCTCTTGGTACAGTTTCTAAATGCACACAGACTAACAGTATGATTCTAGAAAACAAACAGTATCGTTTGGATTTTACAAAAACACATTTACTATTCTTGAAGAGGTAATGTGACTGCATACATTCCACATATTTTACTACTGCTCATTAGTGTATAAGCCTGAATCATTTTACAAACACATAAACAATAAATGGTTTCTTTTTCTACCAAAATGTAAGAACAGGATAGGTTTTTAAGCACTTATGTGTCTGCAAAAACATGAAACACCCACATGCTTCTCTCGCATTGGTTCCCAAATGCAGACAGACTCACAGTGTGATTCTAGACAAGCAACACTATACCTAGCATTTTACCAAAACACATTTAGTAATCTACAAGACGTAAGGTGACTGCACACATTCCACAAAACTTTCTACTACACATTTGTATAGCGTGCCTCTGACAGAATGATTCCTAAATGCACACAGACTTACTGTGTGATTCTAAACAAACAACACTATCCCTTGCATTTTACAAAAATACATTTACTAGTCTACAAGATGTAAGGTGACTGCACCCATTGAACAACATTTTCTACTACACATTAGTACCAAAATGTTTCTTTAAAAATGATTCTTAAATGCACACAGACTCACTGTGTGATTCTAGACAAACAACATTATCCCTTGCATTTTACCAAAACACATTTCATAATCTAGAAGGAGTACTGCATTTCAGTGTAGAAACTTGACTCATTTTGCAAATACATGAGCAAAGACTGGTTTCTAATTCTACCAAAACATGAAAACAGCACAGTTATCTGTCTGCAAACACACGAAAAACACAAATGCTTATTACAGGATGGTTTCTAAATGCACACACACTGACAATAAGATTCGACACACAAAAAAGTACCCCCTGCACTTTAGCAGGAGAAACACATTAGTGTGAATAAAATCAAAATGGACCACATACACCCCCTCACAATTAAAAAACTCACCTTTCAAGTTGTTTTGTTGATTAAGAAGTATGTCAGCCACACACCAGATTTTCTTATGCAGAATCTCTGCACTGTGCACCTGTCATCAAAACCAAAGAATGGCAATGTTTTCCTCTCATTTTGCACACATATACATGTAAACACCAAATCACATTCATTCCCACATTTATTCAAAATCAAACACACATTTCTATTGGTTACACATTTCAAACCTTTCCAAATGACATAAATGTGAACCCTACTTCCAATCTGCCTTCTGCCTGTCACCATAGAAACAGTTCATGGAACACTGAACTGAGCACACAGGTCACGAGTTCAGCACACAATGTTGCTAATCAAAACAGCATGACTTTTCAACATATCAGCCTATCCTATATAATGTTCCTTTCAATCAGTTTTTGTTAACCAATAATAATCATGCGTTTAAAAAACAGAAACATGCACCCTAGTTTTCAGTGCAGAATGTTGTTAAACAACCAATCATTTCTTTTCTTTTTTCAAAACTACATCGTATCCACCATTTTAGAAAAATCTTACTTTTCAAACTGCCATTTCATTTACGGGGACCATCTGAGTGCATCCAGACCTCCTTTCAAGATGCTTAGAGTGTGGATTGTGGGACAGAGCTATATTTTCTGGAGCCAAAGGTATGTAGAAAACCAAGGCATTCACAAAGATCTAGGTTTGCCAAATGTGGACATTAAATGGATTGGACAGAGAGGGTTAAAGTGGCACCAATTAATGCCATTGGTAAAATCCTTTTTGCATCTCCAACACCCTGACCTCATAATTGTGCACTGTGGTGGCAATGATATAGGCACTTTGACTGGGGTAGGTCTGGAAATGCTTATCAAGGACACCTTTGGAGAAATGATTTCACTTTTCCCCCAAACTGCCTTTGTCTATTCTAACATATGCCAAAGGCAGAAATGGAACTGGTCCAATCATTTTTGTCCACAGATTGAAAAAGCTAGGAAACATGTGAATAAATCTGTTTCTGCTTTTCTCCGAGACTATAGAATGTGGTCCATTTACAACAACAATCAGCGTTTTCATATGCAAGACATCTATAGGAGAGATGGTGTACATTTTACTGATGAGGGTAACAGAGTCTTCCTCAACAACTTTAGATTCTGTATAGGTGCTTACTTATAAGTACCAAAAACTCTCAATGAACACAATGGCTCTTTTTAGAGCCACTCAGGATCAAAACACATAAGCTTGATGTTTATCTAAAAAAAAATCTTTTTTTTTTGCTTGGAGTCACGCACACAACGCGTTAGGAATCGCGCACCCTATGCGATAGGAGTCGTGCACCCAACGCGTGCACACCAGGGGGCCACGCTGAGAGCCGCGCTGGATGCGCGACTCCGAATTTTACCGTAAAAAAAAAAATAGCCCCTATCACTAATTTTTGTTATCCCCGGGGACCCCATCCCCCGGGGCTTATAAAAAACGTTGGGGACCATGGGGGGAGCTCCAACACCCCACGGTCCTAGCTGGCTCCCCGCGTCCTTTGGGAGCCGGCATTGCTTTCCCACATGGGGAGCTGCTGATATGCAGCTCCCGTGTGGAAAAGCAATATGGTTTGGATTTTGAAAGAGAGAGCAGGTTTCCCTGCTCTCTCTTTCAAAATGCAAACAAAGTTTGCTATGGGAGGGCGGGAGTCTCCCGCCCTCTCATAGCAAACAGCAGTGTCCTGGGGGTGAGCACCCCAGGACACTGCAGGAGCCGGCCCTGGGGGGTGGCTGCCCCCAGGGCCCTCGAGGGCTCCAGCAGGGGGGCCACACAGCCCCCTCCCTCAATAAATAAAGCCCCGGGGTTGGTGGTCCCCGGGGCTTGGGGTGGCCGTTGAGCCCCCCCACCCATTTATTTGGTAGCCCCGGAGTAGCGGTTACCCGGGCTGCAGGGCCCCCCTGGGCCCCCATCAAATTTTTCAGATTTTGCCGCCGGGATTTGGCCACCCCGGGGGCTAATTATTAAAGAAGCGTGGGAGCACGTGCTTCGTTTTTGTTTTTTTACGTCCGGATCCGCGCACCCAGTGCACATTTTGGTGTTTTTTCCCCAAAAAAACAAAAGGGGCGCTGGAAGTCCTTCTGGAACCCCCTAAGCAGGGTCAGAGTATTTCTACCCTGACCCCTTTATATGTTTTACACACTTATTCCACAGACCTCTTCAGCCTCGCTTATACCGAGGCACAAAATGGCTGCCAACAGTTCCTGGTTTCAAATGTTGACAACCACTTGACAGCCAATTAGCATTCAGTGCGTGATTGGGAGGGTGTGCGCAGGGTGCACAGAGGGTGCGCTAAGGGTGCACATAGGGTGCGTGGATCCTCCGAGGCCATAGATATATAAGTATTTTTAACTGTAATTTTCTCAGGAACTACTCAACAGATTGACACCATTTAAGCAAAAGGCACGAGTCTGAACTGAGGACTACCTCTTTGCCAAATTTGGTGTAATTCCGTTCAGCAGTTCAGGCTGTAGCTGCGGCTAAAGGTCCTATGGGAAAATGCATGGGGAAAACGTATTTTGGGACCCTCCTTTTTTCTCTGCCCCCTCTCTACGAATCACCTCGAGACGTTCAGGATAGGAGCGGACCGGAGCTGGCCAAAAGTTTTAAAAATTCCACGAAGATTCGTCAACCGGCGCCAGACTTATTGGGAATAGAATGTTGCGGATTTTCTATGGAAAATAGGTCCTAACTATAACTACCTACTGGCGACCGCCAGTAGGTAATATATATATATATATATATTATTATCTACTGGCGGTCGCCAGTAGATAGTTATAGTCAGGACCGTGTTTCCATAGGAAATCGGCAACATTCTATTTGGAATAACTTTGGCGCCGGTTGACGAATCCTCGTGAAATTTTCAAAATACGTGGGGCGCTCCGCTCCGCTCCTACCCTGAAAGTCTCGGGGGGATTCCTCAAGCGGGGGCTGAGAAAAAGGGTGGTCCCACAACGCATTTTCCCCATGCAATTTTCCATAGGGACCTTTAGTCCAAGGTACAGCCCGAACGGCTGAACAGAATTACTTGAAATTTGGCACAGAGGTAGTCCTCAGGTCAGGCATGTGCCTTTTGCATATATGGTGTCAATCTGTTCAGTAGTTCCTGAGAAAATCAAAAGTAAAATCACATACATATCTGGGCGGAGCCTAACCACACATACTAGAGCGCTAACAGTCCTACTTATGATAAACGTATGGCACACCTGAAGCCATCTTGCTTGGATTAAACTGGTAACACTTAAAACATTTAATTTAAAAAGGAACACAATGAGGGGGTTCATTTTGCCATAGAAATTATGATTAGTGCTGAAGAAAGAAAAATTAGGGCACATTTTGAGTGACTTCTCGAATCCTCTTCTATTTCATAAAAAAAAATTGTGACATGCAGACTGAAACATGCACTTTTAATACCAGCATCAGACTTCCGTGGTGAACAGTAGCTTTACTACAGTGATCTAATGAGCAACTAGAGTGCTAACATTCAGAATTTATGGCAAATGTGTGACATATCTGAATACCTTCTTGATGGAATCAAAGTAAAATCTGAAAGCATTTCCTACTGAGGGGACTGCAGTAAATGAGGAAATTAGGAAACTTCATAACAAATAAATCTCCCAAGATGGCCACCAGAGACAAAAGAGCCCAAATGCAGCACATATATCACCCAGAGGTAGCCCACATGTAGCCCAATGAAAGAAGTGTGCAAAACCTTATTTTTTGTGTATTTGCAGTTTTATATAGTGCAGACTTGTCAGGTATTGGAGTGCTTTACATGAGCATTGGTTACATCACACAAGATCAAATTCATTTTCGTTGTAGACATGGGGAGATTAAGTGATTTGAACAGAATCACAGAATGTTGAGCTGAAGCAGAAACTCCAACCTGGTTCCCCAGTTGCAAAGTCTGCAGCTCTGGAAATAACACCACATCCTAAGTGCAACATTTAATCAAATGGTCAACTGGATAAAAAAATATAAAGATTACAAATAATTTAAAAGTTCTTTGTCGGTATTTGAAAACTCAAAAAATATGTCCTCGTTTTAGTTTTTTAGAGCACTAACCATAATTTTGATGCATATAAGAACATCTCATATAAGTAATTTCTAAAGGAAATGCTCTAGGTATTACAGTTTTGATTACATCAAGATGACGTCAGGCGTTCCACACTTTTGTAATAAATATAGAATGTTAGCAATCTAGTTGTTCATTGGGATACTATTGAGAGTCAGAGGCCAGGGGCACGGACTCTGAAAATTGAAGGCAGGTAGGAGAGTGCAGAGGCAACAATTTGACCACACTGGGTAGGCAGGAAGGGCAGTGGCAGCCCAACAGACTATGGAGGGCAGTGGAAAGGGGGGCAGGGGCAACAAACCAACAATACAGGATCGGCAAAAGAGGCTGTGGCAATATAATAGACCATTGTGGGCAGAAGGAAGAGGTAGTGGTAGTACAACCATTCCATTCATGCCAACAGACCCGTTTCAGCCAGGAAATGTCCAATGTTTTTAAGCTCAAATGGGCTTTATTTGATCTGTCTCCTGTCTACAATCTCCTCTTTTTCAATGTAACTCAAAGGGGAAAATCAACACCCCAGTTTTTTTTCAAAATCTCACTCTTACCAAGTTCAAAATGTTCGCAAGTATGGTACATTGGATCATGGTAGGCAGGAGGAATTGGGGTAGGGACATGGACTCCGATAACAGAGGACAGGAGGGACATGGAGAGGTGCACCAAACTGACCCTACGGGGCAGGCATCAGGGTTTGCAGCAGCACAATACACCACACAGGGCATGCGGGATGGGAGTGCAGCACAACAATCCATAGAAAGCAATAGGGAGGGGACAGGACCATGCACATGGACCACAAAGAACAGAGGGGAAAGAGGCAATGTTAGCTAGCTGACCATAATGGACAGACAGGGGAGAAAGCTGCAGCATAACAGACCATAAAGGGCAGGAGGGACGGATCAGGGGCATTACAATGGAACAGAAAAGCCAGGAGGGAGGGAATAGGGGTCAGCATATGGAAACAGAGGGCTGGGGGCAAGGGGGCAAGGCAGGAGCAGCAAGATGACCATGGAGGTCAGGCAGGATAGGCACTAGAAACAAGACACACCATGGAGAGCAACAGTGAGACTTTGATGGCATACACACAGACCATGAAGGGAAGGTGGGAGGGGGTTAGGGGCAGCTAGCTGACCACACAGGGAAGGTGGGAGGGGCCATGGCAGCACAGAAGACCATGCATGGCAAGTGGGGGGGTTAGTGGCAGCACAATGGCTATGATGGGCAAGAAGGAGGGTGCAGGGGCATGCACAATGGACCATGGAGGATAGAAGGGAGGGTCAGGACCTGGGCACAGACAAGAGAGTTCAGGGGAAGGAGCCTCGCAACAGACTGCGCGGGGCAGGCAGGAGGAGCAGCTGCAGCACAACAGACCAGGGAGGGCAGAAGGGTATGGCAGTAAAATGGACCATGGAGGACAGGAGGAAAGGGATAGGGGCATGGCATGTGGACAGGCAGGGTGGAGGTGGCAGGGACAGGTTTCAGTCATCTGACAATGCTAGGCAGGTGGGAGGGGAGTGGCAGCTCAACAGAACACTCAGAGTAGATAGGAGTGGCAGGTCCATGGAACATGGTGGGCAAAAAGGATGGAGCAAGGGCATGCACAAAGACATCGGAGAGCAGGAGGAAGGAGAATAGGGGCCGCAAGCTAAGCACAGAGGCTAAGCAGGAGGTCAATGATGGGCCATATAATTGGGCAATGGAGAGCAGGATGAGTGGACTGGTACATCATGCTAAATGCAGGGCAGTGGCAGCACATCAGACCATGCATGGCAGGAGGGAGGAGGCTAGTCCATGGATTCAGACAACAGAGGATAGGGAGGAGGTGGATGGAGCAGCAAGCTAACTGTTCAGAGAAGGTGGGTATTAGGAACTTTATTGTTTTTAAAATGTGTGTCTGTGCAAACTACTTAAAATGTGAACAAGCATGCAGCATAATCTCACTTTTATTCATGAAGAAGAGGACGTTTGTGACTGTGACTCCGGGCTCACTTGGCAGAAACACCCCCTGACCCTCCACCTCCCATCGCAAAATGTAATGCCCGTGAAAAGGGTAGGTGGACGCAGTGTTATATAGAACATAGTCCTGAGAGCACGATTGAAAATGAAAACTAGATATAGTATATGGTATAAACTATGCACCAAAAAGTGTGATATAAGATGAACCGGGGCGTGAAATATAATATGCAATACGTTGTGCGCAATGACAGATTCATTGGAGAGCGCGAGATAGCACAGGCACTAGCGTTTGCTATGTGATATGCGCCTTGGAGTGTAATATGCACAGGGCAGTGTTGTGTAACCTAACTAGTCTCTAAAGTTGTAATATAAAATATGTGCTGGGTAGTGTAACATTGCATATGCACTGTGACAAAGATATGGATCCCAGATTGTAATATGTATGTCATAGCGCTGTGCTTTATAACATAGGCATCGAGGAAGGCACGTTAGATGGGGCAATATAACCCGTGCGAAGGCAAGTGCGGCATGACATATTCACGGGGTGGTGTTACAGTGCACATGGGCTAGAGAGTGTCATAGCATACGCACTAGCTGGTGGAATACAACATGTAAATGTAAATGTATGTGTCTTGTAAAGCGCACTGCTGCCCTGAGGCGTCCTGGCGCTGTAGACCGCTGGGGAACCCGTCCTGGCTATCCCTGTGAGATGGTCCCTCCAGGGTATCTCCAAGGTGAAACCAGGCATCCCCGGCGAATGTGGGGGGCCGTTGTGGAGATGAGGCAAGCTAATGCCCAGAGTTGCCGAGTGTGTTCCTGGTTAGAGTAGGTACCGAGGCGAGAATTATCGAGTCCGTTTTGACCCTGGTCCACGACCCTGCCGCGTCGGGAATTGAACCCTGGTCCCTGGCCGATTCTCTGCTTACGGATCTGCCGCCTCTAACCAGTGAGCCACACCTCACCTCACACAGAGGTGTGTGGCACTCGGCGGGCACTGGTGGGTGTAACACAGCATTGGGCTCAGCCAGGAGCACTCTGTGACTCTCAAGTGAGGTTTGTCTCCTTTCCAGAGAGTAAAATAAAAAGTATTACACATCCGGCGGTGGATGTGTGTTTTATTAACCGTGAGGGGGTTTCTTGCATAGTTTGGTCGAATTTTTGTCGAATCCCCTTTGAATGGCTTGGCGTGCATGTGTATTAAATGTGCCCGTCAATAGCTACCCATGTTTGTATAAATAAATGACAAGGGTGTCTACTTGGAGAGTACCCACCAGCGGGGGCGCCGGGATTAGGCACGGTAGGGTGTCAGATATGTCAGAGCTTCACTAGCGGTGTGAATACATTCTACATGGATTCATTGTATGCATAGTCGCCTTTTAATGAATATCACGCAAATCATCATGGTGATAGGTACATATGGTTTGTCCAGCATGTCCTAGGTGTTTCTATAAATATATATATTTTTTTTTAAATAAAAAACAAAGGCCGGCCCCGGGGGATGGGGTCCCCGGGGCCATAAGTGGCCTGAGGAGTGGGGCAACACAGCCCCCCTCCTAAAGAATAAAAAAATAAAAAAAGGCCATGACCTGGGGGTTGGGGTCCCCAGGGCCGATTAAGGCATTGGGAGGGCCAAATTAATTATTTTCAACAAAAAAAATTAGGGTGCAGGCCCTGGGGGATGGAGTCTCCAGGGCTAATAAATTAGAAAAAGAAAGGGGGCCACATAGCCCTCCTTCTTAAAAATAAATAAATAAAAGACCGGCATCGCGCCGGAGGCCACGCCCCCTCCTTGCAGCACTCTGCAAACGCGCCCCCTGGCCAGTTGTAAGTTGAGGAATTAATTCCCCTTCAATACTGAGGGTCCCTGAGGGCCAACTAGCCCAACAGGTATCTCCAGTATGCGCCAGGGAGCTGTGTTGCAGACAGGTGTTCTGAGGCCACGCCCCTTTTTACACCTCCATGCAACGCAGCTCTGTGGCGCTTACTGGAGGTACCTAGTGGGCTAGTTTGACCCTAGGGACCCTTAGGATTCACGGGGACTTAATCTCTCAACTCAGAACGCCCACAGGCCCTGTGGCGCGTTTTTAAGTTGGGGAAATAATTCCCTTTCAATCCTGAGGGACCCTGGGGTCCAACTAGCCCACCAGGTCTTCCAGTAAGCATCACTGCTCTGCGTTGCAGAGAGGTGGTGCAGGCCGTGCCACTTTTTACACCTCTCTGCAACGCAGCTCTGTGGCGCTTACTGGAGGTACCTAGTGGTCTAGTTGGACCCTAGGGACCCTTAGGATTCAAGGGGACTTAATCTCCCACCTTAAAACGGCTACAGGGCGTGTTTACACAGTGGGGAAGGGAGGGGCCGGGGCATGAGGTGACGTGTTCAAACACGCCCTGTGGTGCGTTTTAAGAGGTAGTTTTAATCCCCTGCCCTATTATATACTAGGGGCTTACAGAGGAGGTCATGCTAATCACAGGGGGACCCCAACACATAGTGTGCCCTAGTGTATGTAGGTGTTTTCACTGTATTCTGAGTGTCTTTTAACATAGCACTGGCTCTAGGACTGGTTAGTCAGACTCAGTTACCACCAGTATCCGTCTGAAAAAGTTGAGGGTACAGGATGAGTTTGCAACAAGGCTTGTTTCTGCTCTTCTGTTTGTTCTTTCTGCACGTTATACTTCTTCCTGCACTTTTCTTCGTCTTTGAGGACTTCTGTTGATTCTTTCTGCATTTCTTTTTTTTCTTTCTGTGCGTTTTTCCTTCTTTCTTCACATGTCCTATCTCTGTAGGCATAGCTAGAAATTAGCATTTAAAAAACCTTTGAAATTCACTGAAAAAAACATACGTTTCAGGCACGTTATAGCTAGGAATTAGCATTTAAAAAACCTTAGAAATTCACTGAAAAAACCATAGGTTTCAGGGGCATTATAGTTAGCTGGACTTTTCACTCGTACAAAACCATAGAAATTCCCCCGTTATAGTTAGTTCAGCTAACTATAACTCGCGCGCCCGCAATGCACTGCTGATGACGTCACATATTACATTACTCATGACATGGTCAGTGACATCACTCATAACATCACTGATGACATCACTGATGACATCATCCTTGTGATAGAGTGGCAGACCTCCTCTCCCTCTAATATAACCTGTGATACACACATTCAAAAATAGAAATTAAAATTTTCAAAACAATGGACATACCAATACCAGTTATAACAACCTATTCAGTAATTTTAAGATCCACATCCACATCCACTCATTCACCAACAGTCCTATACAGTCACTCATACATGTACTCACTCATCATATGTACTCACACACCTATACATCCTGTTACACAACGCCACTCATCCATAAAGTTACTCACACACATAGTCACTCATGCTAATAAAGAATCAAACATCTGTTTACCTGCATATACAGTTATACACACACCACCACACTTACTTCTACAGAAACTTACACATACTTAGTCTTTTTAACAATCACTTATAGAAACACATACTTATTCATACAGGAACTCTTTCAATCTCTCACTCTCACATATACTCACTTATATACACCAATAGTCACATATACTAGTTTAAAACATATGTAGTTACTCATAGAGACACTATTGAGACAGTCATTCACTCACTAACACACCCATGCACACACTCATCCACCCATACAGTCCTGCACACATGCTGTCTTCAGCACATACAAACAGTGAGTCACTCATTCATGCACCTATGCACTACGTAATACCCCCCACTGAACCATACAGACATCAGACACTTATACTGATACTCAAAAAACCACCTAATAACCTATATAGACACTCATGTAGCTACTCACCAACCCATGCAGCCACTTATACACAAAGTGAGAGACTGATACAGATATTTACATATTTAAACATTACTCACTAAGCCATTTATTCACTAAGATACACTTAATCAGTCAGTTATACAATCAATTTTTCAAAAACAAATCATCCATTTAGTCACTTATATACCCATTTATTCTTCCATCGACCTTGAGATATACATATATAAAACATATGTAATTTTCAGAAAAACACACATTCACTGCATGATGTCATCAGTGATGTCATCAGTGATGTCATTTGAGATGTCATCAGTGATGTCATGAGTGATGTCACTGACCATGTCATGAGTGATGTAATATGTGACGTCATCAGCAGTGCATTGCGGGCGTGCGAGTTATAGTTAGCTGAACTAACTATAACGGGGGAATTTCTATGGTTTTGTACGAGTGAAAAGTTCAGCTAACTATAACGCCCCTGAAACCTATGGTTTTTTCAGTGAATATATATATATACACAATATCCTGCCCCCACTAAGCCTTTCCAATGGGTAGCAAATTTAGACATGAAAAACTGTCCCCTCTGTTTTTGCTTTAAGGGTAAGGTCCCCCCCGTTTGTGACAGTTCTTACCTTTCCTAGATACACAATTTCATGTCACACTCATTGTGTTTCATCTCCTTAAAATGCTCTGCGAGTGGTGCATTCTTTTTACATGTACTAATTGCAGATCTCTGCTCTGGACAAAGTGAAGTGAAGAAGTTGGAAGAAATAAATTTAGATGTAGAAGCATATAAAGAATATCCGGCCGACAAAACGATGAACATACTTAAGAAAGGTGTTGAAAGACATAGTATAGAGCTAGCATATCCATATACTAGAGAGAACTATTATGAAATCGTACAGTTTGAGAATAGGGGACCATCTATGAGATGTAATGTCCATAGACATGGGCTTTTTTAAAGTTGTAACATTCTCCGATACTTCCTATACTTCCTCAGAGCCAGAAGAAGACTGTAGTAAGGATGGAACTAATACCAAAAGCAACCATAGGGATCCCTAAGAAGGAAATGGGGAAAGATTTCCTGCTCCATCCTCCTCACTGGGGCATTATTTAGCACATCAACAATGAAAACTGTTAAACAAATTTTAGGTGAGAGGGAAAGGCCAGTATCAGCATTCAAAAGGGGGACAACAGAGACAAATGTACATGAAATAGGTAAGGGTATGGATTGATTAGACAAGGGGCCAATGGTAAACCATATTCCTGTATAAATCAAGGATATCAATAGGTCTTGGTCTTTCAAATAATGGTTTGAGGTATTGCTGGACTCTGATTTTAACAAGGGGTGCTCTAACTAGGCAACGCATTATATCCTAATGAGTAGCTCCTAACATAGTACCAATCTAGATATGGTTATATGTGTTTTTAGAAATACAGGGAGCAATATTGGCAGCATGCAGGACCTGTGTCTGCTACAACAAACTGTGTGAACCGTGGAGAAGAGACAGGTGAGATATTTGGTGATAAGCTAGACTTAGGAGGACTCATGCTGTCTCACTGGTAGAGGATACATTAAAAACTGACTTTATGCAATATAAATTGAGTTACAAAATGGATTGTTATGTTGTACAGGTAATTGAAAATGGCGCTTTAACCCCTTCAGCGCGGCGGGAATTCCCCCGCGGTGCTGAAGGGTTCGAGCGCGGGCGGGGCCATGACGGAACGGTTCCATCATGAGCACAGCGCAACCGATGCTCATGACGGAACCGTTCCGTCATGGGCATGGAAGGGGTTAAGGAGCAACTTATTGACTATTGAGATTTGTATTATAATAGGTGCTGTCTTGCTTGGGGCAGGAAAGGAGCAGTAGACTTACCACATCTGGTTTAACTAAGTGAACTTTGAGGTGCGGGCTTTCAAATAACAAAGTCTTATATATTAGGTAAAACCTTGAGTGACATATATTGATTAATAATAACTTTTTATTGTTGTTATAAAAGTATGAAAAAAGCCTTTTATTCCTACAGTTTCTTAACTCATTGGGAAAAAAACAGACTTTCTGCACTATTATGGGTGAAGGACAACAAAAGCAAGGCACCTTCAATATACATGATAAAAAATCCTGGGAATATGAATGGGTAATAGCGCTGTTTTAACAAGTTATATAATACAGGAAGGACATTAAGGGTGTCCCTTAGGATTTTTTGATTAATACTCATGGTGACAATACTCCCTAAACGTATCAATTGAATGTGTATGAAATTAGACATGTCACAAAATAATATATACAAAATAATGTCTATTGATGCTTGATTTGTATAAATTTACATCATGTTGATAATTATGCATTTTTCTTTTATTATGTGGTATGCATAAAATAATTTTAGTAAGAACAACAATATCTGCAAAACAGTATGTGTTTACATAATTTGTTTAACAACTTTCTTTTTTTTATATGTATCTTATGTTTTCTCCTAGTTTTAATTCAGTTATTGGTCCTGAAGAAGGTGGGATAAAGGTCAAGGAGCCACCAATATGCTGCATCGACACAAAAACCTTTTCAGTACTTTGATTGTGCACAGTTGTTTTTTATGTTATTCTGGGACCTAATGTTTTTGACGATGTACCTGGTCCACTGGATGATAATCTATGTTAACAAATGTTACTAGTATTCTATGTGTTTTTGTTAAATATTTATGAGATTCTAAATACTGTGGTTGGAGCATAATTGGTTATTTTTTGACATCGAAGTTATATCTGCTGTTCTTAGGTTGATAATGAAAGCATTCACATAGCAAACGTTTTGATTTTGGATACAAGTCCAAGGTAAAACCTTTTGTGTTGGTATCACTTCAAGGGTAATTCCAAGTGTCGCATGTGGGGACATCACCCCACTTGTGGGCAGACACCAGAGCTGGCTAGCACAGCACTTGGGGATTAGGCTGCTACAGTGAGGATGGTGGAAAGTGCAGTGGTTACCCTTATGTTCCTGGATTATAGAGAGATGATGCCAAGGGCCTATATGCCTAACAATACTAGAAATGGTTCACCATCAATGAACAATGGGAGGAGGCTCTGTGAGACACAAAAGCCAACATGACTATCGTCCGGTATCATCTGGTGTCCTCAGAGAAGATAATCCCTAATGTAGTTCACCAGGTTGTAGTATCTGACAGCTATAAGAGTCACTACACACTGGCTCTTGCTACCCTCGAATGGTGAGGACCACAGGTTCCTTGAGGCTAGCTATGAGTTCATCCATGCCTGTGGATTGTATGCTCAGCAATGAACTGGAGCACACCATCTGGAAATAGGTGGATCTCCAATCCCACCTGGAGATGTGGTTGACTGAGTGGGTGTGCCGGACCACATGACCCATAGTCACATGAGACAGAAGTCAGCAGGACCTGGAGCCTGGAGAAATGGGCAAGGTGCCTGCCAAAAAGAAGGAAAGCAAAGGAGATGGGAAACCTGCCCCTGAATCTCCCACAGTCCGAGAGGAGACTGAGCCTGAGGGTGAAGCTCTCAATCCTAAAGGGGCTGACATTGCTGACCTTGTAAACCTATCTGAGCTGACAAATTGGCGGATCGAAGGAGGGCCCACCAGCGAGAAGCTCTGCAGCGCTCTCTCGGGCCTAACTTGGCAGGCCAAGGCTCAGGCAGTTTGCGACACCTCTGGTGATCACCTAATTTACTGGGAGAATGGTCTCCTCTACAGCAAACCTATGGTTCCTGAGTCTGGCGCAACCCTTGTGATGGTGGCCCGAGTGCTACAGGTCCTTCCCACTGGAGCTGTCTTAAGATGTTGCCGTGGCAGGTCGTCTGGGGCAGAACAAGACCTGTGGCAAGCTTATCACCCACTGTTACTTGCCCCAAAGAAGATTACCTTATACGCGTTTTAGAAATCATATCCCAGGCCCGAAGGAAGTCCGGAGGGAAGTGCAAGGCCCCTCCTTCCAGTCATTGGCACTCCTTTTGAAAGGGTGGGCATCAACGCTGTTGGGCCTCTGGATCCCAGGACAGCCATGGGCAACAGATTCATCCTGGTCTTGGTGGACCATGACATCTGGCACCTGGATTCTACACTTCTGAGGACAGTGACTGCACCTGATGTTGCCAGCACACTGATGGAGACCTTGACCCTTGTGGGGTTCCCCAAGGAGGTAGTATCTCACCGTAGTACGATCTTCATGTCTGCGTATATGAAGTCCACGTGGAATGAGTGTTGAATAAGCTAAAAGTTCGCCACACCCTAGCATCCCCATTCCAACAGGCTCTGACAGGCATGTTCATGGGCCTGTCAGGGCCCTTGCGGCACAAGTTGGACATCCTCTTGCCATGCCTGTTTTTTGCTTACAGGGAGGTAGAGCAGTAGGGGGTTGGATTCAGTCCTTTCAAAGTTCTCTATGGACACCCTGTCAGAGGGCCTCTCATTCTAGTGCAGGAGGGTTTGGAACAAGCTGGCAAGAAAACTACTCAGGATGTGGTCAGCTACAAAATGGCCCACACTCAGATGAAGCACTTATGGAAGAATGTGAATGAGAATATGGAAGCCAGCCAGGAGGTCATTAAGCTTTGGTATGACAAGAATGCCACTCTGGTCAAGGTTAGCCTGGCCAAAAAGTGTGGATGATGGAGCCCGTGGAGCCCAGGGCTCTACAAGACCAAAATTCGGGGCCCTATGAGGAGAAGGAGCACAAGGGGGATGTCACCTACCTGGTGAACCTCAAAACACTCAGGAACCCTTCAAGAGTTCTGCATGTCAATCGCCTTAAACCCCACTGTGAAAGGCCTTAAGTTACCATGCTCCTTGTCACGGATGATGGAGTGGAGGAGGAGAGGGAACCTCTCCCCAACCTCCTTTCTTCCAAGGAGCAGCATGGGTCTGTGGAGGGTGTCACTCTCTCCCCTACCCTGACCCTAGAGCAACATAGGGTCTGTTGCCAAGTTTTGTGGCTGTTTGCCTCTCCCTTCTCCTTAAACCCAGGGCTCACTACATATTGTACCCATGATGTTGACACTGGGAATAGTATGCCTGTGAAAAATAAGATCTACAGGGTATCTCATAAGTTGAAAGTCAGCATAGAGGAGGATGTCTCCAAAATGCTGGTGTTAGGGGCAATTAATCCCTGCAGCAGCCCTTGTTCCAGCACAGTGGTGCTGGTCACCAAGGCTGCCCCTTCAGGTACCACCCCAAACTCCCATTCTGTGTAGATTACTGGGGACTTAATACAGTCAGTAAGACTGATGCTCACCTATCCCCAAGATGATGAGCACATTGATCATTTAGGGTTTTCCAAGATACTCTATTCCTGTTTGATCTGATGTTTAGGTACTGGCAGATTGCCTTAACTGAGGGGGCATATAAAGGTGAATTCTTTACCCCAGAGGGCCACTACCAGTTTTTGGTAATGCCTTTTGGTTGAAGAATGTCCCTGCCAGCTACCAGAGGTTGGTCAAGCAGGCACTGGCTGAACTTCAGTACCGCCCACCTAGACTGAATTGTGGTCTTCAATTCCAGCTGGAAGAGCCACTTGTGCTACCTCAGAGAAATGCTTCGGGCTCTGCAGAATGCATGCCTAGCTATCAAGGCCACTAAGTGGCAGCTAGGGCAGCATTTATTTGGCTAATTGATTTGCCATTTTGGAGGTTGCAAGGTACAGCCCCTCCAGGTCAAATGCCATACCATTCTGGCATGGAAACCACTCAAGACCCAGCCAGAGGGGAGGGCTTCCTGTGCCTCACCAGGTACTATAGAAGATTTGACTATGGATATGGCAGCATAGTTGGTCCCTTGACAAAATTGGCTTTAAAGAACAACCCAGACAGGTTATCTGGGTAGAGGCATGTCAGACTGATTTTGATACCCTTAATAAGGCCTTGTGCATGGCATCCATGGTCAAGGCTCCTGATTCCTCCTAAGTGTTCATCATGCAGACAGATGCCTTATAGCATGGCATAGGGACAGTGCTCTCACAGTGAAATGAAGATGGCTGAGATCAATCAATTGCCTTCAATTGCAGGAGGTTACTTCCCATGGAACATAAATGGAGTGCAGTGGAGATTGAAGCATTTGTAGTGGTCTGGGCACTGAAGAAGTTGGCACCATACCTGTTTAGGGCTCACGTCCAGTTTCAGACAGACCACAGACCTCTCAGATAGCTAATGAAGTTGCATGGCAAGAATGCTAAACTGTTGAGGTGGTTTATCTCCCTACAGGGAATGTACTTTATGGTGGAACATCACCCTGGAACTCACCTCACCAATGCTGATGGTCTCTCTGGCTTCTTCCAACTTAGTGATGAGAACTCCCATGAGGGCAGGGTAGTTCTCTTTCCTTTAAATGGGGTGGGCACATGTTGCATCTGATATCCTTGGCATGGTTTTCCACCACCTTTTTGCCTTTAATCCTCCTATTTTTGGTGACTTCTTTTTTGCTGGCTTTAGGACTGTGCTCTTTACTGAAAGTCTTTGCACACTGTACCATTGCTAAACCAAAGGCAGGAAAATTCCTGATGCTTCTGGGGGTGGAATTCTTCAGAACCTTCTCCTACTTCAAAGTGGGCACCTGGTATAAATATTGGACCCTTAGACTCAACTTTTCAGTCTAGGTAACGAAAACTCTCCACGGCCTCTCACATCCAGTTGGGAGGTGTGGCGCTAGACCTTGGAGGGTAAACATCACTGATTTGTACCAATTAATTAAGTACCCAGAGTATTCCCCAAGAATGTTCATTAGTCTAGGGATAGTGGACCTGGGAGAGGCGATGTAAAGGAGAATGTCATCAGCATACATACATATATATCCTCCCAGTCCTCCGTCCAGCGCCAACCCCACAACTGGGGGTCTTCTCTGACCCATGTCGCCAGTGGTTCGAGAATCAAGGCAAAGATCAGAGGAGAAAGAGGGCAGCCCTGTTGTGTTCCTCTAAGGAGGGGAAAAACCTCAGAGACCACTCGCGCCAGGAGCTGCAAGTATAGTAGTCACAACCAAGATAGGAAATTTATGCCAAAGCCCATATGACAGAGCACAGCAAAAAAGATATGGCTATTAACAGTATTGAAGGCCATGCACGCAAAAAAGTGACAGAATCATCGCGTCCTCCTTGATTCTTGGTGCTTGTCCCAAAACTCTATGGAGTCATCGTAGGTTTATTCTCGTGTTTTGGCCAGGAATTAACCCTGAATGATCAGTATAAACCAGTTTCATCATCAGTGGAGTCAAATGGAGTGCAAGGGTTTTGGGTAGTATTTTCAGGTCTGAATTGAGCAAGGGTATGGTCCTATAGGAGGGGCGCTGATCAGGAGGCCTACCCTCTTCATGAATTGCTACCACTGAGGCAAGTCGCTGTTCCTCCAGAAGTTTGCCTACTTTCCTTAAACATTTTCAGGAGATAAGGTCCTATTGTGGATGATGTAAATTTATACAGTTATATAGGCATTCCATTAGGTCCAACAGCCTTGCCCTGTGATCGGAAGGCTTGTTTAACTTCCTCTTCCGTGAGGCTACTTTCTTGGAGTGAAGCCTCATCTGGTGAGAAAGTCATGAAGGGTCTATCCGCTAGGAAAGTCAGGAGTCCTTCTCCAAAGTCGATGCATCTTATGAGTATATTTGTCAGTAACAGGCTGCAAAAATGTCTGCAATAGCTTGTGGGTCTTTCAGGCGCACTTCTTCTGGCGACTCCACTTCCGCCACGCATATATTAGCATGTTCTGACCTATCTAGCCTGGCTAGCAGTTTCCCTGACTGGTCTCCCAGTTCATAAGTCTTGTGTTGTGTAGCTTTATATTTGATCCTGGCTGCATCTTTAACTAAGTCCCTATATTCCTGTAGAACCAGTTGCAGATTGTGTTGTATCTGTGAGGAATCGCGGACCCTGGCGCCTGCCTAGCGTCTAAAGACTACGAATCCCGGCAGCCCTAGCACCAGGAAGTAGGCGTCTATATAGAGGACGTCGCGCACGGCAGAAGGCGTGCGTTATTTTGAATCCGAATCTGCATCCCCCGTCCATCGGAGCTTGGCGTCCAGGCGGGAGGTGCCGTCCGAGGAAACCAGAAGTAAAGAGGCGAGAGACGCGACGACCTTTTCCAGCCCCCGTCGTTCGGAGCTAGGCGTCCCGGCGGGAGTTGGAGGAGGAGTCAGAGCGAAGCCAGAGGTAGCAGGTGAGCGCGGTGGGCCGAGCTCGGCTGAGCTCACATACCCTCCGCCCCCATATCGTTACAGCGGCTCTCCCGCGGTTCTGACCTTTCTAGCCAGACAGCAGCTTGGCTTAGTCGTGCTGTCAGAGTTTGGATAGCACCCAAACCTACGAGCTCGGAGGAGCTCACTTGCGTTTTGTCAGCACCCATAGGAGGCGCAACTATATCATAGCTCGGAGGAGCCATACCATAAGTAATAGCGAGACTTTGGGACTTACGTGGGTATTAAAGCTAGGTGTGATGAGTAGAACCTTAGCGTGTTGATATTCACTGTGTGAAGGAGCGCTACAACGCCGGACTCCTTGGCGTCGGTGCTTTCACCGTGGAAGCCGGTATTGCCTATACTCCGCTAGCTGAAGTGTGCTTTAGATTGAGACATGGATAGGGCGTTAAAACTCACTGTGGTTGTTATGGCCTGGTTAGGCTGATTTCTTGGTTGTTTATTTTGAAGGAGTGGGACATAGTAAACCACTATCGTTAGCGAGACCTACTGAGAGTAGACTGTATTGTGTTTGGTTTGTATTCATTTGCTTTTGTCATTTCAGAACCCTTTCCCTGCTGACCCTTACCCTTTCCTTCCCTCGCCTGATCGCCTCTGGGCTCCGTAACCTTTGGTTGGAGTCCGGGGATATCGGGAGGTGGACATACTTAACATCAACCGGACCCTGAGGAGCTCCAACCTGACAGAATAACGCACCTAAGATAGGTGCTCCTCCCGGTCCGGGGTGGTGTTGGGTATGACGTCCTTAGAAGACGTAGTGCAGGCATTGGCATTAGTTCAGCAGGAACTGATAGCTTCACGATTAGAATCCACAGCGCTGCGAGACCGAGTGGATAGGTTGTCCCGTAACCCTTTTGACGTAGCGTCCTCTAGTGGACAACAGGTACATGTGACGGTACCCCCACCTATCCCTTTGGCTAGTCCTGAGAGATATGCGGGAGACCCGCAGAAGATCCAGATCTTCCTGACTCAAATAATGTTGCATTTTTCGTGCAAACCATCGTCCTTTCCCTCCAACCACTCTAGAGTGGCTTTCGCTATCTCTTATCTAGTGGGTGACGCGGCGTCATGGGCGGTCCCTCTAGTTCGGAATAACGATGCCATCCTATCAGACTGGGAAGCCTTCAGAGCCGCGTTAGAAGGTGTGTTCGATAGAAGAACCACCACGTTTAGTACCGACAAGGAGTTGCTATCCTTGAGGCAAGGAAAGAGTGACTTGGTGACCTACCTCACGTCCTTCACTCGGTTAGTAGCCGAGGCCTCCTGGCCGGAGGAAAAAAGAATGTCTTTGTTCTATCAAGGACTAAGTGAAGACCTAAAAGATGTGGTGGCACAGATAGATCCGCAGCCGACTACCTGCGCTGCCCTAATGAATTTGGTCTTGAGATTGGACGGCCGCATGGCCGAAAGAGGAGTAGACAGATACAAGGGTAGTGGTGCTACGGGGGGATGCCACCGGAAAGAGCAGAACCCGGTTCCTTTAGCTCATGAACCCATGGAGGTTGGGGCCGTAAGACCCGCCCTATCTCGGTCTGAAAGAGAGAGTCGCCGCGCCTTGGGGCTCTGTATGTATTGTGGGAAAAAAGGGCACTTCGTACGGGAATGCCCTTCTAAGCCCAAGAACCCTGCAATGCCGTATAGAGGCAAGAAGGCCGCAGTATCGGCCATGGCGACTGACACAAGTAACCCTGAGTTGCGCGCCCCAACACGACCGGAGGATACAGTCTGGCAGATACCTTCCCTCACTCATACCAAGTCTACAGACACCGCAGCACATCTTGTCTTGCAGGCCAGCTTGGAAATAGGGGTCCAGGAGCATCAGGTACGAGCCATGTTGGACTCAGGAGCAACAGGCAACTTCATCGACAGCGGACTGGTAAGCTCGCTGTCCATCGACGTAGTGCCTCGGGAATCCCCAGAGGAAGTCTTAGCGGTGGATGGTAAACCGTTGAAATCAGGACGTATCACTCTCCACACTAAGAATCTAAAGATGACCTTATTAGAAGGTGACAGACAGCATCAGGAGGAGATCGAATTCAACATTATAGCTGCTCCCCAATATGACCTAATCCTGGGGATGCCTTGGTTTGTACTACATAATCCAACAGTGAATTGGCAGGAGCGTACAGTACAGTTCTTGTCGGAGGGTTGTGCAGAACAGTGTATGCAGGTCCCTCGCTCACGCGCCCTTGCCCTAGCAGTTCCCTTCTGCCTGGCTACAGCAGCAGAAAAAGACGTGGAATTACCAGAGGCGTTGGCAGATTACGCTGAGGTATTCAATAAACAACAGGCTGAAGGGCTTCCCCCGCATAGGCCTTTTGATTGTAGAATTGATTTGGTGGACGAGGCGGTGGTCCCATCATGTAGGGTGTATGCTTTATCCGAGCCCGAAACCCGTCACTTACGAGACTATCTGGATCGGTACCTGGCGTTGGGATTCATCAGGCCTTCTCGCTCCCCTGCGGCGTCGCCCCTCTTTTTTATAGTTAAGGCCAACGGGGAATTGAGGGCCTGTTGTGATTATAGGATGTTGAACAAAAACACGGTGAGGAACCGGTACCCATTGCCCCTGATCAGCGTCCTGTTGGATCAAGTGCGGGAGGCAGTGATCTATACCAGGTTGGACCTTCGTGGGGCTTACCATTTGGTGAGGGTCAAACGAGGGGACGAGTGGAAAACCGCTTTTAAAACCAGGTTTGGCATATACGAGTACTTGGTAATGCCGTTCGGGCTCTGTAACGCCCCGGCGGCTTTCCAGTTCTTTCTAAATGAGGTGCTGCGCGAGTACATGGACATCTTTGTAGTGGTATACATAGATGATATTTTAATCTACTCGGCGGCAGGGGAAGATCACACGCGGCAGGTCAGGCTGGTGTTGGAAAAGTTAAGAGCCAATCAGCTATACTGTAAACTCAGTAAATGTGAGTTTGGGGTAACCACAGTAGAGTTCTTGGGGGTGATCCTGAAGCCAGAAGGGTTGAGCATGTCCGACAGAAAGGTACTGGCAATACGTGAGTGGCCCACTCCTAAGTCAGTGCGGGATGTACAATGCTTTTTGGGCTTCGCGAATCACTATCGCAGGTTCATCCATGATTTCTCACACATCGCGGTACCCATAACTCGATTGCTACGGAAAGGAGTATCTTTCATATGGACAACGGAAGCAACAGCAGCTTTCGAACACTTGAAAACTGCGTTCACCACAGCACCAATACTCCGACATCCACAGACCGACGTTCCGTTTATAGTGGAGGCGGATGCGTCAGAGGAGGCAATAGGGGCAGTGCTGTCTCAAAGAGACAAACTTACAGGACGGCTGCTCCCCGTGGCCTATTTGTCAAAGAAATTAGACAAGGCAGAGGTGAATTACACCATTGCCGAAAAAGAGCTCCTGGCAATAAAGACGGCCTTTCAGGAATGGCGACACTACCTGTGGGGGGCTCAACATCCGGTAGTGGTGTATTCGGACCACCGCAATCTACTGTATATGAAGACCGCGCGGCACTTAACCCCGCGCCAAATGAGATGGACCCTCTTTTTTGCGGAATTCGACTTCAGCATTACGTTCCGGCCTGGCATCGACAATAGGAAGGCCGACGCCTTATCTAGACAGGCGCTGAAGGACGGGGGCGGTACACCGGCCCCCCTGGCGATCATCGATCCCGCCAAGGTGATCTGTATCGTGAGAGCGGACGAGTTCTTGGAAGAGATACGACGTAGTCGCTCTGTGGACGAGTGGAAAAGGTGGGGCGACAAGGAGGGGGTACGCTCCATCCAAGAAGGGCTCCCCTTGTACAGACAGAGGTTGTTCGTTCCCACCAAGGCTCTTAGAAAGAAGGCCTTTCAATGGTGCCACGTCTCACCTTTGGCGGGTCATCCAGGGATTCGCAAGACAACTGAGGCTTTGACCAGGCATTTATGGTGGGAAAAGATGAACAAAGACGTCCGTCTATGGGTCAACGCTTGTGAGGTGTGTGCACGGCACAAGAGCGAGCGAGGTAAAAGAAAAGGGAAGCTGCTCCCGTTACCCACGCCGCAGCAGCCGTGGAGGAATATAAGCCTGGATTTCATCACAGGATTACCAGCTGAAGATGGATATTCGGCCATCCTGGTGGTGGTGGACAGCCTGACCAAAATGGGGCATTTTATTCCGTGTCACAATCTCCCAACAGCGGGACAGACGGCACAACTGTTGTTAACACACGTGGTACGACTGCACGGATTGCCTGCGGTCATTGTGTCGGATAGGGGCCCCCAATTCGTAGCCAGCTTCTGGAAAACGTGGTGCAAGGCGTTACAGATTGAGTCCGCGACATCCACCAGCTTCCATCCTCAATCCGATGGCCAAACTGAGCGTCTCAACCAAACGCTAAAACAATATCTGAGATGTTACGTGTCACAGTCACAAGAATCATGGGTGTCCATGCTGTGGATGGCCGAACTGGCGTACAACGGAGCATGGCACAGTTCGATTGGGGTGTCACCGTTCAGGGCCAACTTCGGGTACGACGCGAAAACACTACCGGTGTCCTTGCCAGAGGGGGTTGGCAATCAACCTGCCGTTCAGTCCCGGTTGAGGACCTTGCGTTCTCTTCACAGGAAAACGCAACGGGCGCTACAGGCTGCGAAGCACAAATATAAACGATGGGAGGACCGTAGGAGAATCGATGGCCCATCGTATGCGGTAGGAGATAGAGTTTGGCTATCCACCAGGTATATACGGTTTAAGTGGCGTAGTGTCTTCCACCCTAGGTTCATTGGGCCTTACCGGGTCGTACGAAGAATTAATCCCGTGGCATACAAACTCCGGTTGCCGAGTTCCCTGCGGATCTACCCGGTTTTTCACTGCAGTTTGCTGAAACCAGCGGTGTCTGCCACACGAAGGGTGCCTCCTCCGGTTTGGGTGGATGGTGGCTTGGAATATGAAGTCCGGAGCATCCGCGACGCTAGGTATCGTGGTGGCAAGTTGTGGTTCCTGGTGTCCTGGAAGGGATATTCCGCGGAAGAGGACTCGTGGGAACCTTCGGACGCAGTTCATGCCCCGGCGGCGGTGAGGAGGTTCTACGTGAGGAATCCGATGAAGCCTGGATCTAGGAGGCGCTTGGGGAGGGGACATACTGTGAGGAATCGCGGACCCTGGCGCCTGCCTAGCGTCTAAAGACTACGAATCCCGGCAGCCCTAGCACCAGGAAGTAGGCGTCTATATAGAGGACGTCGCGCACGGCAGAAGGCGTGCGTTATTTTGAATCCGAATCTGCATCCCCCGTCCATCGGAGCTTGGCGTCCAGGCGGGAGGTGCCGTCCGAGGAAACCAGAAGTAAAGAGGCGAGAGACGCGACGACCTTTTCCAGCCCCCGTCGTTCGGAGCTAGGCGTCCCGGCGGGAGTTGGAGGAGGAGTCAGAGCGAAGCCAGAGGTAGCAGGTGAGCGCGGTGGGCCGAGCTCGGCTGAGCTCACATACCTTCCGCCCCCATATTGTTACCACGGCTCTCCCGCGGTTCTGACCTTTCTAGCCAGACAGCGGCTTGGCTTAGTCGTGCTGTCAGAGTTTGGATAGCACCCAAACCTACGAGCTCGGAGGAGCTCACTTGCGTTTTGTCAGCACCCATAGGAGGCGCAACTATATCATAGCTCGGAGGAGCCATACCATAAGTAATAGCGAGACTTTGGGACTTACGTGGGTATTAAAGCTAGGTGTGATGAGTAGAACCTTAGCGTGTTGATATTCACTGTGTGAAGGAGCGCTACAACGCCGGACTCCTTGGCGTCGGTGCTTTCACCGTGGAAGCCGGTATTGCCTATACTCCGCTAGCTGAAGTGTGCTTTAGATTGAGACATGGATAGGGCGTTAAAACTCACTGTGGTTGTTATGGCCTGGTTAGGCTGATTTCTTGGTTGTTTATTTTGAAGGAGTGGGACATAGTAAACCACTATCGTTAGTGAGACCTACTGAGAGTAGACTGTATTGTGTTTGGTTTGTATTCATTTGCTTTTGTCATTTCAGAACCCTTTCCCTGCTGACCCTTACCCTTTCCTTCCCTCGCCTGATCGCCTCTGGGCTCCGTAACCTTTGGTTGGAGTCCGGGGATATCGGGAGGTGGACATACTTAACATCAACCGGACCCTGAGGAGCTCCAACCTGACAGTATCTCTATTTGTGCATATTGTACTAACTATTTCTCGAGCTGTAAGATTGCTTGTTGGAGCTTCTCCACTGTTGCATTCTTGTCTCCTTTGTGTCCCACCATCAGTGAGAGGGCTTGCCCTCTGATCACGGCCTTGTAGGCTTCCCACAGTGTCAGGTAGGAGGTAACAGAATGTTCATTTTTCTGAAAATAATAGGTTGTGTGTTTTAGAAGTCCCTCCCATATTGCTGGGAGTTTTAAAAACAACAGATTCATAGGAAGTGTGTTTACCCTTGGAGTACCCATACAGTATCTCGTCCACATGGGGGAGTGATCTGATAGTCCTCTTGCCCGGTGTTTCACATCTCTAAATTTTGTGAGAGAAGAGGCAGTTGAGATGAGGTCAATACGAGACATGCTACAATGGGTCCCAGAATGTAAAGGAAGTGTTGTATAGATGAGTTGAGAGTCCTCCAGACATCCAGCATCCCCAGAGGCATTAGTAAGTTTGCCAGTTGAGTATTCGAAGGTGGCGTCTCGGGGTGTTGGTCTCGGGTGTGTTGGTCCACATTATCGTCCAGTGTCATGTTGAAGTCTGATCCTATTAAAAACTTTCCATCTGGTACTTGGTGCATGAGTGCTCCTAGATCTGGAAGTGTGACAAAATGGAGGCCCGAGGTACATATGCAGATATGATATTAATCTGTTCCCCCTCCAAAATGCCTGTCAGTGCAGCATATCTGCCCTGCCTTTAGTTTCTGACCATGTCTTTTGGATTGAGATTGGGAAGCTGTTCCAAAGGAGGATACCCACTCCATGGGAGCTGAAAGTATACCCTGAATGTACTGTCATTGTGTAGACTCTGCGATCAAGTGCCCTGAATGTGTTACTCAGTAGGTGTATCTCCTGCAATATGACGATGTCTGGGGAACATTGTTTGATGTACTGTGACACTATCTCCCTTTTCATTTTGTCCCCCAATCTGTTTATGTTCCATGACAGAATACACAGCTCAGGTAGGTTTGTATCCATTCCCATTGTCATTCATTTATGTAGAATTCCTACCCCTCCAGCCCCAGTCCCTACCACCGGAGTACCCATACTGTTGTTTCATCCCTGCAGGGAACCAAAATTTAAACATAGAACTGGTGGTACTATCAACAGCAATGTCATACTGTAACATTCACTGAAAAGAGAAAACACATTAATAAAGTAAAAAGGCCCCTCCACCTCCCTCCCCGCTTTCCTGCATGACAGACGTAGATCTACCCGACCCCCAAACTCGGCAGAGTGCCCGTTGCTCCAGCCCAATATCATAAACATAGGAGGTCGTAGGCCATCCCCACAAACCGCCACCCCTCCCCATATCCACTGTAGTTTGTAGCACTATCTAAAATGCATTGATCTGCCCGAGGGCCCCCGGATGGCTCTCACACCTCCAGGGCCAGTCCCTAAGTCCTCAGTGTCTCTTTGTGAAAATTCAGTTGGCGCCATCCTGCAGAGTGTGTGGTTCGTCAGGGTCATATTCACCACTTCCATCAGTCTTTATGCCATTGCTCTGCTTCATTGTCCTGTGACTGAGGTTTCCTCTCTGTTCGTGATCCCTGTGTGCCCTTGGTCGCCAGCCCTCCAGCCATTCCTAGGCTTCCTCCCGGGTGGCAAAGAACCACACTTTGCCCTTTAATTCAATGCATAGTCTCACCGGGAAGAGCATTGAGTACTTCACTTCCTTCTCACACTGCCTTTTTGACTTCAAGAAAACTGCGCCTTTGTCTCTGGACCTTCAGTGTGAAATCTGGGAAGAAGGATATGCGCACGTTTTTGAATAGGAAAGGTGGAGCTGTTCTTCCAGTTAGAAGAATTGTATCACGGTCTCTGAAGTGAAAGAGCTGAGCAAGTAAATGTTGTGGTGAAACGCCGGGACGGGCACGACCCCCAGGCACTCTGTGCTCCCCCTCAATAGAGAAGAATTTGGAAAGTTTGCGGAGCTGAAGGTACTTGAGGGCGAGGTCCTCCTCAAACAAGTCAGCCGTTGGTTCCTGGGTGCGCTCCGGGACCCCCAAAATGTAAACACTGTTGTGCCGGGATCTCCCTTCATAATTCTCCACTTGCTCCTCCAGAAATTTATTGGAGGCCTCTAGGTCACTCACCTGTGTTTTAAGGCTGCGTGTGTCTTGCAAGAGGGTGGGCGTTGAGTCCTTCACTTCTTTAATGTGAGACCCTAGGTTGCGCAGATCTGCACGGATCTGTGAGACTTCAGTAGTGACTGTATCTATATGGTCCTCCAGTGCTCCCTGTATTGCAGCCATGATATCCTGTAAGGAGACCGAGACCTCTTCTGGCCCTTGGCGAGTGTCAGAGTCTAATTGATCCTGAGGGTCTTGCATGCTTTCGGTCCCTTTGGCCTGGGCCAATTTCTATATCTTCGTTTGGTGAGACCCTTTCATGGCTTTTCCACCTGTCATTCTGAAGGGTGGTGGTATCGGCCTGAAGGGGGAAGGAGGGGAGCAGAGATGATCACCTCTGCCTGACTGTTGGGCCCAACACATCCAACCAGGCCTCTTGGGTTTTCCCCTGTGTGACACCATCCAGTCCGGTCAGCACCTAAATATTTGGCTCCACCAGCACCCAATCGTGGTAATATTGGTTCGACCGGGTAGCGTGCTGTTAATGAGGGAGAGGAGACAAGGCCATACCACCCCAGCTCCCCTGGGCGGGTGCACTTGTCATGTCTTTGCTACTTAAGTCCGTAGTTCCCTATCTAAGTGGCTCCAAGTGTATGTTTGGCTGTATGGAGTCAGCTTCTGGACCATGCACTCACTTCTGGAGTGCCCAGGTATGTTTGTGGCGTCAGGAATGTGATAGGTACCTCTCTTGATTTATGGAGCATGTGTTGTTCAAGTGCCAAGCTTTTCAGTTTGAGTGCGAGCAGTCTCTCCATCCTTTCATTAAATAGGGTGGGCCATCAGGTTTTGTAGCTCCACTGTGTTTCAAGGCCTCCTGTGGACAAACCTGGTGTGGGAGATCCGAGCCAGGCACGGAGGGAGGAAGGCAAGGTCCAGGAGGGATCGGGCAGGCCAGCTCCCAGTTGTTGCCAGCACTCTTGAGCCCCTGCAGGCAGCCACCCCGCACCACCGACCCGGGCCCTGCTTACTCGTTGGGCCTGCGAGGCCTTCTTCACACCACTTCACAGCTCCAGAGGGCTCCCCATGTAGTAGGGGCTAAGCCGAGTCTCTTTCTCACCGCAGGAGGGGGGCCGGTGATTCTGTCTCAGATCCCCAAGCGGTCGGTGTCCAATGATCAGTGCTGGATCCAAGGGGGGGAGCACCATGGAACGGGTCCACCATCGGCTGAAGCAAATCCCAGCCGCGGCCCCACAAGATCTCCGGGCTGTTGCATCCTTCTTCCTCCTGCCGATAATTACTTGTAAAGCCTGTGAGACCCTCTTTAAACCGCTTCTCTGCTCCGGAGGGCTCCTCGAGCAGTGGGGGCTCAGCCATGTCTCTCTCTCAGTGCAGGAAGGGGGTCAGTGATTCCATCTCTGATCCCCCCATGATTGGTGCCCAATGTTCAGTGCTGGCACCACGCCATGGGTCCTCTGCTGGCTGAAGCAAATCCAGCTGCGGCTTCTCAAGGCCTCCGGGCCGTTGCATCTTCCTTTCTCCTGCCGAGAACGCTAACAAGCTACAGACGTGCAGAACCCATGCCGCAGCATCAGACCATGTTCTGCCACCGTCCGGGGTGCTTTGCGCTTGGATCGTTAATGGATATAGTGAGGATTCAGGTTGTTGGGCCTCGGAGCCGCTTCACTAAGTGGCCATCTCCGTCAGCTGTTGGCCATACGCCCGAGATTAGATGTTTTCAAGAAAAATATCCTTGAAAGACACTGTGCAGATGTTATTTTTAAAATTGAAGGCCAGGCTCACCTGTTGACCCATGCACCCCCAGATCTTAAAAGCTGGTTTTGCCAAATTTAAACCCAGCTTTAAACATTGTTTATAATCAATTTCTTGAGTCAGTGACAGTCCCTCCTAGCTGGAAGAAAGTCCATGTACTCCCTCCATTAAAGACACCTAATGCAGATCTCCCAGTAGCTAGCAACTTTAGGCCAATTTTATTCTAACTGACACTTTTACAAAAAGTTGGAAAAGTTAATTAATAATCAGCTGTCGCAGTTTTTGTTTTTAAAAAGATACTTCACTCGACCCAATCTGTCTTTAGAATAGGTTTTAGTATGGAAACTGCTCTACTTGAGGAGTCAGAATTTATAAAGATTACTCAGGACCAACAGGCTGAGGTACTGATAATGTTGTTGAAGCTGTCAGTGCCTTTTAAGACTGTGTCACATTGTACTCTACTGCGACAGTTGGAAGTGGTTGGGTAGGTGAACTTGCAAACAATGGAAAAAATCTTTTTGTCTGATAAGTCACAAGCAGTCTGCCTTTCCCGATATATTCAATTATAGGAGTTTGATACATGGTGACCCACAGAGGTTGGCTCTGAGCCGAACCCTTTTTAAAATCTACATACCTCCTCTCGCCAATGTCGTGGAACCTTGGGGCTTCAATATAGTATCATATGCAGATAATACACTGCTGCTGCTTTCCTTTCAGGTGGTAGACTGGGAGGTGGTAGGGAAATTCCAAGGATGTTTGAGTGCAGTGGCAAATATAAAAGAGCAGCTCAAAGCTCAATTTCGTCAAGTCTGAGATTTTCTTTTTTAGTGAAGCCACTTCCCACGAACTATAGAGATGGTGAGCAAAAGATTTTGGGAAACCACCTTTTCTCCTTTAAAGAACCTCCACAAAAAATGGTTTGCATGAATTAATCCTTACACAAGATCTTAACATTTCTTCCAGCACACGCTCACAAAACAATAGTACACACCTTAATAACCTCTAGGTTTGATTATACAACCTCCTTTTCACTGGAAGTCCCTGCTTGACTTATTCTCAGGCTACAGATGGTACAGAATGTGGCCGCAAGGCTGATTCTCAATCTGGCTAGGAGGCAGTCTATCTTTCCTTATCTGAGGCAACTCCATTGGCTGCCTGTGGACAAATGGAGAGCTGTTCACAACAAGGGTACTGCCTACCTCAGTTCTAGGCTTATGTAATATGTCATTATCAGTTCACTTTGATCAACTAGGGCCTTCCCAGGGTTGGTCATGTTAGAGGGGGTAGTACCTCCTTTTCATATTTTGTAGGTAAACTTTGAAACCTGTTTCCCACAGCCCTCAGAAAGCCCTCCTCTGAATACTTCTTCAAAGAAGGCCTGAAAACCTTTCACTTTAGGTAGATGCTTGCAAAGGTCTAATCATGTATTACTCATCACTTGAGCAGCTTAGGGGGTGGAACCCTGGGTGTTAGTTACCACCCTTCTCTTCAAGATTTTGCCTAGGAACATAGGAATAGGAGATCAGATATTGGTCTGTTGGCACAAATGTGTGGTCAGCAGTTTTTTTCGGCAATTGTGGGTGATAAGGGTGCTTTTATGGGGCCATGAATATTTTTCTAGAATAACTTTCTTGAATCTAGAAGACTTTTCTTATATAACTTTCCATAGCATTTCTAGGTTATCAAAATTATCTTTCCAAGACCTATTGTGGTGTACTGAATCATTAAAGCATCACATTCAGTCAAGTGGCATGTCAGAATGACAACATCCATGTCACCTAACAGTATTTATGATACTTGTTATTTTCTGGGGACTCCTCTGGATTACTGGTGGCCTGTAGCTGTTATGGTCATGAGTGTGCAGTCAAAGTTCCAGAGACCACCTAATTGTATTTATTATGTGCACACTCATGTCTGTGTATTAGTGATCCGTAAAATACAAAGATGGTGGTTCTTGTATTGGATGGTAACAAAGGTTTTACCTTTCTTACTCAAATAATGTCATCCATTTGGCCCTACCTAAAAACAGCTCAAACCTATTTTTCCAGGTTCCCTAGATGCATCCAGCTAGGGCACTTGAGTGGACGTATGTACCATCCAAATATGTAGGAGTTGACGCAACCAATCATTATCTCGTTTTGCCAGAGCAATCATACTATTTATTCAAAGGCATTCTGCACTATTTATAATACCAACAAATTAAACAAACAAAAAGAGAAAAGAAAAGACTTGATGAACAAAGTTTCCATGACTAAGCTTCTGATTTATTGATACAATGACACATAGAATGCACTTCTGCTTAAAAAAGTAATTATAATGAAAGTCCCTTGTGCACATAGTATGTCAAATCTAGGCCTCCTCGATCTACAACAAACATTAAAAAACATTCAGATTACAAGCTTTTTTTAATTCACAGCCCATGTTATATATGTTCTACTGAAGGTACTTTGATGTTCTACCGAAACTCTTAGCAGCCATAACATTTTACATTATTTCAATATGCAAGCAGAGTACAAGAACGCTTTCTTCCTAAATTTGTAGCTCTTTTTCTAACTTTGCAGAGCCATATATTGTAGCTCCTCTCTCACGGAGCACACAAAAAGTAAGTATGTTGTTCTTTAATCAGCAAAATGTATGCCAGTGAGTGAAATTTGTGAAATTAATGCATAAAGTTATGATTTTAAATCTACAGAACTCACAAGAATGGACACAGTGCCATTTTTCATGTGCCTGAACCATACATTTAAAATATTGTCCTCACTTCTCCTCGCTCTCATTAACTCTTTTTGGCACATTGTGCTGCCCCTGTCCTTCCCTCACAACCTCCGTGGTCAGCTTGATTCCTGCCCTTCTCTCCTGACCTAAATGGTCAGCTTGTGCCCCTAGCCCTACCTCATGCACTCTGTGGTTAGCATGACAGCTCTCCTTCCTGAAATCTGTGGTCCATTGTGATACCTCTGCACCTCCCAACTGCTCTCTATGCTCCCTGTTCTGAATATGCTCCATCCTCCTGCCCTCCTAGGTTCTTGTGCTGCCCCTTTTGTTCCTCCTTCTTGCCCACTTTACTCCTCTGTCTGCTTCACCCCTCCCTCCTGCTTTTCTTGTTCAACTTTTTTCCCCTTCCTCCTGCTCACCATGGTCCATTGTGCTGCCTGTCCCTCATGCTTTTTGCAGTTCGGGAGGAGCTCCTGCTCCTCCCTACAATCCTCTGTGATTATCTTGTTGCCACTTCCTCCTGCCTTTCCTAGTCCATTGTGCCACTACCCTTCACACCTGCACTCTGCGGTGTTCTTGCTGCCTCCAACCCTCTGTCCTCTCCTCCGTGGTCCTGCCTCCAGCCACTCCTCTCTAGTCAGCTTGCCTCTGCCTTGGCCAAACTATAGCCAAGTGAACAATGGATGGAAAGGAAGTTGGAAAACATCTAAATATAGAAGATGGATGAATGACAGAGAACAGGAGCTGAAAGACAATGAGGATTGAAAGAACATGATGAGCTTACTAAAGTGACACCTGAGTGGGACTGACAAGGAAGAAAGCAAAATATGGTATAAGACAAATGCTGATGAATAAACTAACATGAAAACAGACACATCTCTCAACGTGAAGTGCTGACTGGCACTGATAAACATAAATGCTGGTCCAAATGCATTGACCTGGAAGATCTGCCACTTGAACTGGATGCTGAACCACACAGCTTCTTCAGCTCCAACTATCCAGCCACCACAATCTGGTCTGCCATAGGCTTTGTCCTGCACAGCTTGAGTTGATATATTGACTACACGCTGCATATTCCTGACTGCACCAGTGCTAGTTCTCAAGTACATTGTGAAAGTCACATATTGATCGGTCGGGATGGAATTAAAGCCGAGGTAGGATGAGTTTCTTCAGTTTTGTCAATTTGATTTCCTATTGTAAAGTCTTTGTTTGTATGCAATATGGTTATGGATAGACCATTGTTTCTTTTCTTTTATTTAACTACAAGTGGTTGAATATGCTAGGAGACACTTATAGGTATGCGCATCCGGATCAGGAGGGCTTTTGTGTGGCGCCCGCATAATTTGATATTCACACACAACTTTTTCCTATTAGGGGTGGATCCGATAGATTTACTGCAAGTACAATTATTCCAGAATTGCACCACACACCATGAATCAAGATCCGTATGTCATATTTGATTTGGAGTGAGCATATGGTATTCTTATCTATGATGAGTTGTCAACCGGTAAGGAGGCCATTGATTGGGTGCATGGGTTTCCACCTTCTGCACACACGTAGGTCTATTGTGTGTAACATGAACCATATATTATCAAAACACATGTTGTTTGGCTATAACATGTTATTTGCATTGTACAACAATGATATCTATTATATCTTTGTAGCCTCGAGGAAGTCGTGGGGAACTCTCCTGTCAATGAAACAGATGTTGGCTGGGCATAAGAAATCAAGAAATTAAAGACAAAGATTGAGATTAACCATTGTGTATTAACTTTGTACATTAATTTAGTGATACTTTGGCATGTCTCTGGACATTGTTGTGTATTTCAACTAATCTTTTGGATCCAAAATTGAGGGGGCAGGGGGATTCCTCCTTCTTGCAGCACCACACACACATAATACATTCCTTTCACCAGTAAGTGTACTTGGAGCGCCATAACGCACCCAGTGCTTATTTACCACACATTTTTTACATATGGCTTAAACCCGGATCTGTAACTGGGGCTAAATGTTTGATTTGTTCAGCATTCCATCCATCATCTGTTCTTTTTACTTTTGTCACCCTTAGTGGAAGGGTAAGCCCAGATGTGGGCATGTGCTCCCTGTGCCACTGGATTCAAGCTAGCCTGGCTGATAAGGTGTACTACCCTTAAACTGCTCCTAGGATTCTTGTTTCCATTCCAGGGAGGACCCGACCCGGCAGTTCAGTTTGTGTGTTCCCATGGGGAGCATAGTCAAGACTGATTTGAATATGGCTGGGTCCAAAATGGGGTGTCTTGGTAACAAAATGATGGATTAAACCCAGATTGTGGATGAATGTTTGATCTGCTCAGCATTCCGTCCATCATCTGTTTTTTTTTCCTTTTTTACTGAATTGCAGAGCATTTGCTACAAGAAGGAGCTTAATCACACAGCACCCCAGACTTCGGGAATAGAACCAAGATCTATGGCTGCAGCCCCTTGCCTTCCTATGCATTTTTAAGGGCTATCATAGTTTGACTGCACAGTTGTAGAAAAGGGAAACTGATGATCTCCAATGAAAAGACATTGGCCCAATAAAACCTAACCTCAAGTAATAGGAAGAGAAACTAACAGAGGGATATACAGCTTTGTTCCAAACTCAGCTCCTACCTACATTTATCTCCTATAAGAAAACTATTGATCAAGAACCCTAACATAGCTACAAAAATGCATCCTTCTATGCTAATTATTCTTCTTGCTTTTAGCCTAACTCTTGTCTGTAAGGCCAGAGTTGTGAGTATGGCACTAGACTGTAAGCAGGAAGTATATGAGAGAAAAGGTTAACTGTTTGAAATTGGTTGGGTGGTGGAGCATAAAGTGATCTCACTAGCAAATGAATACAGACATACATTCATTTATGTCAACACATATTGTACTAAAATGAATGAGTATGTACACGACAAAGACTGCATGATGACAACTATGAGATTGTTTAGCATCATTGTTTTATTTTCTAAAGTCTATACAGAACCCACCATGAGGGTGTTTTTGCTAGCTCTCCATGAGTTGATGCAAAAGCTGCTGTGATAACTGATGAGAGCCTGCTGGATGCCATGCCGGGAGCTGCGTTTCATGGGCTGCAGCTGAGAATGCTGTTGCATTCTCATGCCTGGGATCCGTGACATCCTAGCTTTGCCCTGCATTAAGCAACATAGCAAACTCGGTCCCTTTGCCTCTAACGTTACGCTAGGCTTTAATTGGGAAGGCAGATTTATTTTTTTGTCTGGGAGGGTGGTGTAGATGCAGGTTTGGAATTTTGGAGCAGCAGTGGGCCCAGGCATCATAAGCCCCCTTCGCCAATGCTTTTTCATTTACAATCATCATCATGGTACATGGCTGCAGCACTTCCACTATTTTCCGGATATAATCAGAGACTTTCTTGATCTTGTCTGGGCTTCGGGGGCCTGCAGAATTAATTGCTTAGACTGTTCTCTACTTCATCATATAAGTCTCTGGCTCCCCGTCTTTAAGTGAAGGCTGATGTTTTAGTCCTGTAAGTGGTTCTTCATTGTACAATGAGATCATGTAATGTCTCCTCCTAAGCAACCTCTCTGGAGCCAAGATTGTTCTTGTGTTTAGGGCAATATACATTTATAATTGCAGAACATATAACTTTATTATCAGGAAGGAAACACAGAGATGATTTCCCAACAAGCTTTTTTAAGCAACTTAATTCTTGAGTTTCTTGTTGAATTCTTTTCCTTGTACTTCTATAACAAAATCAAGAGTGATACTGAAAGGGATCAGAAGTGCATCCAAGTAATCACAACAATGTCGAGCGCGCAAGGTTCGATTTTACACCTCTAAATTTGGTTGATGACTCTTTTTAATTACAATCAGCAAGCCCACTTCTTACCTTTAGATGTTCTCCCTCTCATCATTCTGAGAGATTTGAAAGATATGAATGAAATCCCTTTACTAGACTTGATTAACATCTCTGTGCCATTGGGGAGGATCTAAAAAAGGTCATTTTAAAAAGGCTCTCACTAGACCCGGCCGAGACAGGAAATTTCTGCCCTTTATCTTTGCTACTTTTCTTTCCAAGCTAGAAAGAGACAGCTGGACAGATCCAGGACCACATTGAAACAAACAGTCATAATGACAAGCCTACAGACTGGGGTGCATCATTTCTTAAGCACTAAATTAGAAGTAACCTCAGCTATTGACCAAGTTAATATATTTGCAGATGGTGGTAGTGTCAGGGCTTTAGTTCTCTTAAGTTTGCCAGCAGGTGTCAACACTGTTTAAGATCCTATCCTGATCCATTTTCTCACCCAAATTGTTAAAATGGATTTATTATTTTCTAGAATGAGGGCGATAGGCACACCAGTTGCTGTTCCCTCTGCAGTTCAACATATATATGTTTGTATGTGTGTGTGTGTGTGTGTGTGGGGGGGGGGTTACATGACATAACTAGGCATGTAATCCTGTGATGATGATTGATATTTATTTCGAAATCATAGATCCATAAAACAAACATAAATAATTAAAAATCTGCATAATCCATCGCTGTACAAATACTCTAAAAATATAAAAATACAAGACCCACAGCACAATCAAGTCAAGAAAAACAGGGAAGTATATTAAAAAATGGCAAGTGAGACAAGGACAAACAGCATCAGAACAGCCACTGCAATCCCTTATTACATTGCAAATACCAATCCTTACAGCTCATCATAGGCCATCAGTTTTATTGCACAAAAAGTAAAGTGCTGCAGAGTTATAGCAATAAAGTGTGAAAGCAGATGAACTATTGCTTGAACATGAACTACCTTGAAAAGAGGGGTTTGGCAAAACAGGACCAATTTGTTTAATTAAATAGCGCGGCCGGGAGATCAGTCATAGGCATAGGGTCTGAGGACTGTCTCAACTTACAATCGATCTTAAATTGGTTTTTATACAATTCATTGAATGACATTAACAGTTCTTTTGAATCTTTTTTTGGTAAGGATTGTGAACTGCTGTCTGTTGAGTCACAAATTAATGTATCTGATAAGAAATTCAGTTGGGTCTCGACCTTGTGTGGATGCAATCCAGCCAATAGAAAGTGTGTCCAAATATCCAGCATGGGGATCACTGTGTGCACTGTGTGTGCTGTGTCCTGAGTGGCTAGATGTTCCTAACTTTGTGTTGCATCAGACTTTATGGTGTTTTGGGAGCGCATCTACCCCTCCGGCCATGTGTGCTTTTTTGGGACCAATCTTCCTGGACCATTGTGGTATTGCTGCACCTTTCTGCGGGATTGATCTGGAATTTGCTTTTCATGCATCTATATGCCAGCTACATGGCACCCCACCTGTGCCTGTCAATTAGTGACCTCAGGACTGAGTCTCAGAGTCTGCCTAACTAATAATGTCCGAGTCAGCCACAAATAAATGTTTAGCAACACTAATATATAGAATTAAATGTTTGTCAGTCCACAGAATTCCCAATTTATTAGCATACTGTTTAGTTCCTAAACTGATACAAACCAGCTTTATCAAATTATTATGAGGTGTAATATAAATATATCTTGCTGGCATTCTGCATGAAGTGGATTCTGTTCTTCATATATGCAGACAAAACGTATTGGACATCGGAAGGTTGACTTTCTGGTGGAATCTCCGCTTAGACTAGAGGTTGATCCGCTAGTGAATGAAACCGAATTGCCTCCAGCTGAATCCTTCTAACATGTAGGTTTAGTCACAAAGAATGCCTCTGTGCTTTTATACAATTGGCTTAGTCTAACTGTATGTAACCCCTCTCTGTGAAAAAGCTAGGAGTTCTGGTAGACTGTGACCTATCCATGTACACTCAAGTTGCTAAAGTAACCTAAGTTCCTTTTCTTACATTAGCTCATTGCAGACTCATTTGCAGAATTATGAGCTACTACATTTGTCCCATAGAGTACTTATTGCTTCTGCTTTTGAGAAAGCTTGTTTCTGTGATTGCAATGTAATTAATACAAACTGACAAAAATCTATTTAAAATACATTGGCCAGAGTTATTTTTGGCTTTGTATCAAAATATAATTTGTGAGCTACATTGGTTCCCAGGACATTTTAAAGCCTTATGTGTCCTACATTGCATTACTTTCAATGACCATCCTGCATTTTTTGCATATGACTTCGTTCATTATACCCCTGATAATTCTTTGAATTCAGAGAAATCTTTCTCTTATGTTTATCTAAAAATGCAAATATCTTAAATGAGGAGGGAGGTCATTCCATTTAGAAGCAAGGCTATTGTGGAACATGTTCTATCTCACTCTATGAGCCACCATGTTTTAAAAATATCTTCAATGGTGGCATGAGATGCTATTGATAAATGCTTGCACTTCTTAAATAGACTTCTGAGCTTGATAGATGGATAAACAATGGGTAATTCAAGCATGTTGTTCTATATTGACATATTGGGGTTCTTCCTGCATGGTCATGTATGATGTCATCAGAACCCATTCACTTCAGCAGCACAGGATTATACTACAATTTCCTCAGTGTACAAACTTTAGACCATTATTGTATTAGCACAGATTGTGGTCCAATGAGGAACTAGCCTTCTATAAACTGCCACTTATGGAAATGATGCACTCAAGTTATGTTATGTTATGTTATTAATATTTTTATAGCGCACAGCTGCCCCAGCAAAGGGGCGTCCTGGCGCTATGACAGACACTACAACATAACACACAATAAAAGAAAAAGAAAATTAAACAGACACGGGAAACAGGAAAGTTTTGATCGCCTGCCTGAAGGCGAGTAGATCTTCAAGAGCTCGGATATGTACCGGGAGCGAGTTCCATAAACCTGCCGCGAGCACCCTAAAGGAGCGGCCACCCATTCTGCTCAATTTAAAACGTGGACAGACAGCCAGGTGAAGCCCCTCCGATCTCAAGGATCTCAAAGGAGTATAGGGCGTGAGTAGGTTGGCAAGTGCCGGCGGAGAAGCAGATTTCAAAATTTTAAAGGTCAGACACAGCGCTTTGAACTGGATTCGCTGTCTGACCGGGAGCCAATGTAAAGCCGTGATGGTACCAGACACTGAGCAATGTCTAGGGAGGCCCACAATGGCCCGTGCCGCGGCATTTTGTACCATTTGGAGCCTAGAGGCCTCTGCTTGATTCACACCTAACAGCAGTGAACTGCCATAGTCCAGCCGAGATAGTATAGAGGCCTGGACAACAAGCTGTCTGGTAGGGGGATCGAAATACTTTAAAACCGGCCTTATTCCCCGCAGAATACCATAGCACGTAGCAGCCACCTTCTTAGTGTGGTCCCTGAAGGTGAGCGCAGAGTCCAGCCAGATGCCTAAATTTCTCACTCCAGAAGCTGGAATGGGAGTGACACCCAACTCTGATGGCCACCACTGGTTACCCCATAGCTCAGCGTGCTTCCCTAGTACCAACACCTCTGTTTTGGTGGCATTTAACTGAAGGCAGTTGGTGCGAAGCCAGCTTGCTACTGCCATCAGACCCGCTCGGAATCTGGGGGCCTCCACCTCAGGGTCTCCACTGAGTGTCACCGCTAGCTGTGTGTCATCCGCATATGAGGCCATCGTAAGACCCCACTGTTTGACGACACCAGCCAACGGTTTCACATAGAGGTTGAACATTGTAGGGCTCAACGAGGATCCCTGTGGTACCCCCAGCTCCAGGGGATAAGTGGCGGATTGGCCAGGTGGTATAGCCACTTTAAAGGAACGATCCGATAAAAAAGACCGAAACCACTGGAGGGCGAGATCCGTCACTCCCGCCTCCTGTAAGCGTTGGATCAGTATATGGTGGGACACAGTATCGAAGGCAGCGCTTAGATCTAATAGTAAAAGCGCTGCAGTACGGCCTGAGTCCAGTACCTGGCGAAGATGTTCCGTGATGTAGAGTAATGCCGTCTCGGTACTGTGTCCCGACCGGAAGCCGTTCTGACTGGAATCCAATATCTGGTTGCGAGCCAGATGCTCAGACAGAACAGAGTTAACGTGGGCTTCAGTTACTTTGGCAATCTAGGGCAACAGGGATATGGGTCGATAATTTTCTGGCAACCGGGGGTCAGAGTTGGCTTTTTTTAGTATAGGAGTGACCACTGCCTGCTTCCATGCCGTGGGTACCGTTCCATTGGACAATGACATATTGATAAGATTCAATAAGGGGTCACGGCACAGTGGGGAAAGTGTGTTGATAAAGGCTGGCTTTAACGGGTCCGAGGGAGAACCTGACTTGACCCTGAGGCTGAGCCTGTCAAAGGTCTCAATAGTCAGTTCAGGTAACATAGCAAGGGTCTCATATCCCATCGTATCGGGGACAGTAACCTCTCGGTTCTGGTGGAGTGTGTCAAAACCTTGGTAGATTTTTTCCACTTTCTCCACGAAAAAGGAGGCCAGCTTATCACAGTGGGAATCTGTGCAAATCACCTCTGAGGTGGATCTGTTTTTCATAAGATCCTTCAGTACCTTGAAGATCAGTTTTGATGGGTTAGGGCTGGTAGCAAATTCTTGAGCGTAAAATGCGGCTCGTGTTCTGCAAATTGCTCTATGGTAGAACTTCAGCTCCGTAAAATACCGAGTTTTCAGAGCAGGGTCATCGGATCTTCTCCAATCCCTCTCTGATTTTCGGCAAGCTTTTTTCAGTTCTGCGAGTGACTCATTATACCAAGGACTAGGTGTTTTTGTCCGGCCTTTCGACCACCGTAGAGGTATAAGAGAGTCCAAGGCATCGGTGATCCAAGCGCAGAACTGTTGGTAGCCTTGTTCCACATTAATAAAAGTGCTCAAAGGTTTCTGTTCCAGTATGCTATAAAACTCTTCAAGCCTAAGCTTGTGCCAAAGCCTTTTTAAAATAGGTCTGTCCACAGCTATAAAAGGCTTATCGAGGACCGGACAAAAGGCTTCTACCAGCAGATGATCAGTCCACCCCATCAGCCTCGGATCTGACAACCTCACCCCATCAAGTGTGGAAAAAAAGGGGTCCAAAATATGGCCCTCTGAGTGGGTTGGAAGGGTGACGAGCTGAGTGAGTTGAAGAGCTTCAAGGTTCGCCAGGAGAGTGCTCACAGTAGTGGATGACCTATTATCAAAATGGATATTAAGGTCCCCCACGATGTTGAAATTGGCACAACCAAGTGCTATAGGACTGACCATATCGGCCAGTGCGGACCTGAAGACAGAATCATTGCCGGGAGGACGGTAAATGAGCATACCACTGAAAGTGAATTGATGAGAAAAAGCGACTTTGAAAATAGCACTTTCACATGCAGGTAGTCCCGACGGTTTCCAATCAGCTGGAAAACAGGATTTAACTGCCATAGCAATACCACCTCCTCTTGTGGTCCTATTGGTAGTGAAGACGGTATAGTTCTGGGGGAATGCAAGATTCAATATGGCAGAATCCGAATCCAGAAGCCAGGTTTCTGTCATTAGAAAGACATCGGGGTCCTCTTTCTCAAGCAAGTCATAAATGGACAGGTGATGTTTTACCAGCGATCTAATATTTAGACACCAAATACGAAGATCACGAGATGCAACACACGTTCGCGTGACAGGAATAGCATCTTCCAAGGAACGGATTTTAGTAGGGCTCTTAAGTGACCAGCCTTTGCAGGCACAGCTGTAAGGGCCAACTAAAGGGTCCACAGGCATACGGACACATCCTCTGGACCTTTGCCCTATGTACAGCAGCTCGGACCGTGTGTACGACAACATACCTGCCAGAAGCGGCGAAGCAACACCGCGACGAGAACCAGAGCCTGCCCCGCCTCGCGCTGCCTCGACGCGGACGAGCGCAGACGGGCAGGACTCTGGCACGACTCCGGCTAAGCGACGGCGTCCACACCTGCGCGTCCCGCTGCGTGGGAGAGGGGAGCTTTAAGTAGGCTCACCAATCCTAGCGCGAGCGCGAGGACGCTCCAAGATGGCGCCCGAAGCTACCTTTACATCCCTACCCAAAATGGCGCCCACAGTGAACCACCCCCGAGATCCAGGCCCGCCAAAACGGCAGTGAGGGAGCAAATTATATGCGGAATGAGGAAGGGGGCAAGACCCAGCTAAAAACAGGGGATAAGTGCAACAAAGTAAGGTAAAACAAAATCACACAATCAGGAGTTTTAAAAAGCGAAGTGTTGGATGAAAATTCCATGGTCAGTATATATTGAAGAATAGATTGACAGGCTTGGTTTTACAGTTCTTTAGGAATCCCCTGCTGATGCAACTGCTGTGCCTAGGTCTGTGATTAAAGAGAGATTGTATGTTTTCATAATTGTAAACTGGGCACTCTGACAACCAGTTTCTTAGACCACACGCTGTTCCATCATTTGAATCCTTTCCTTACAAGATCTTATGCCCTCTAGCAAAATAGATCTACATATACGGCCAGATGTACGACCAGTGTAAATTGCGACTCGCAATTTACACTCAATTGCGAGTTGCAAATTGTGAGTTGCAATTTACAATGTACAACAGTGTCAGAGACACAGATTGCGATTCCCAATGGGGTTGCAAAATGCAAGCTTCATGAATATTAATTAGGCCCTCGCAATTTGCCACCCCATTGGGAATGGCTGGCCCTCCCAGGTATGGTTGCCTGCTGGGCTCAGCCGACTTCCATGTCTGGGACTGCTTTTCAATAAAGCAGTTTCTTTTTTTTATTGTACCCCATGTTCCTTAAAGTAAAACGGGATGCATTTAAAAAAAAATGAAATCTTTTTGTTTCATTTTTTAAGGAAATGCAGTGGTCCCTGGGACCACTGCCTTCCCCCTAAAAATATTTTCCCCTGCATTTGCAAAGGGGAACCTTCCCATTTGCGAGTGCATTACCACCCTCTTAAAGAGGGCGGTAAATTGCGAGTGTCTTTCTACCGTAATTGCGGTCACAAAACATTCAAACATGGGGCTGCGAGTCGCAATTAGGAAGGGACGCCCTTGGAACGCCCCTTCCTAATTGTGAGTCACTAAACACTATTTTGCGAATCGCAAAATAGTGCTTGTGCATGGCCCACAGTGGTTTTGCATGCATAAATGGGTCAAAATCACGTCGTACATCTGGCTCAAAGTTTAGATATGGAATATTACCAATCAATAGTTTCAGTATTCGTTGGGGGAATAATTATTGCACTTGCACTTTATGTCCACAATGTCAACAGGAGTCTGAATCCATGCACCACTTCCTTTTTTATTGTACTGCTTATATTACACCTCTTAAAAAGTGGATCAAGCCAGGTTGCATCTCTTTGGGAACTGGACAGCATGCAAATCCAATGAGGATTTCTGAGGACTAACACAAATGAAATGATGTATATTAGTATTGCTAAATATTTATTTGTGGCTTTGATTTTATGCCAACATTTTTTATCATCCAATGCTAGCTCTCAATGTAATGTGTGACCTTAGTTGTGGCATTAACTATTTTTGCACTTTATTGCTATAACTCTGCAGCACTTTATGCAATATCACTGATTGCCTATGATGAGTTGTAAGGAATGGGTTTTGGGAATGTAATAAGCTATTGCAGTGACTGCTCTGATGTTGTGTATCCTTGCCTCCTATGCATTTGTACAGTGATGGATTATGATGATTTTGTATTATTTATGTGTGTTTAATGGATCTATGATTCCGAAATAAATATCAATCATCATCACAGGATTATACTGCATGGTTACGTCATGTATCACACACACACAAACAAACACACAAACTTTAAGACATCCTCTGTTTTTTTATTAATTGTGTTCATTTTAAAGAAAGGTAAATGACATTTCCTTTCCATGGTGATTACATTTGTTCAAAGCAGGCTCATCTCTTGTTTGCAGCAAAAGCTTTAAAAGCTGGCTTATGAGTACCATTTAAAGTAATGAAAATCATTAGCATTATTATTCAGTCAAGTTACATTGAGGATTCACTTTCTAATTCTACGGACAATAGGCAGGCTCCTCAATTACACAGCAGCACATTCATGCAGACCTAAAATTGACATATTCCTCGGACTCGACCGCATGTGGAAAATTGAAATTGTGCTTCGCCTAGACCTTGTCAGTCTTTACATAACCCCACATTGTTTACCAAATGATCTTATCAACGCTTTCAGTTTGTGGAAACCTGTACTACTGCATTGGACAAAGAACATGGTACCACCATGGACAAGAAAAGTGACAGATTGAGTAACAAGCATGACAGCCTCAGATGTGGGACGTGCAATTCATAATTACAACAAACTCAGTGGGGCAGATTTACAAGCCCCTTGCGCCACTTTTGTGTCATTTTTCCCATGTTAAAAATGACACTAAAGTGGCGCAAGGGGCTTGTAAATCTGCCCCAGTGGGTTTTAGTGGCTTTTATTTGCTGATTACACTTGCTCAGATTTTGACTAATTAATTTAACTGGAAAATTACTTTTTTGTCTGCTTTTAGAAGATGATATTTCATAAAAAATGTTTCAGACACATTTCTAACATTCTTCTGACACAATTTGGTAAAATGCAATACTGCCACGTTTCAGTACGTAAATAGCAAATGTTATGCAAATGTGTGACTGGAACAGTATACTTCGACTGAAAATGCAACTTTTCAAATCTTGTTGGGGACAAAATATGCTGGTGCTAATTATTAGAGAAAATTAAATGGAATGACATTGTTCACACTTCATGTGCTCTAACCCCCTAGTGTTGTATTATTAAAAGGGGTTGTGTGCAATAAACATAATGTACACCTATTTAGTTATGCTGGTTTATGTTTTGAATACAAATATTGGAGACACGATTTGCAAGTTTACTCTGCCAACTAAACACTTTATTATGGCAGACATCTTTTGACAGTGGGCCTATTTTGAGATGTACTCCCTCTGGGCCGAGAGATAGCTGCCAGCAGCCTCGTTTATTTGTCGACAGAGGGTAATAGATCCTTAGTAGTGTACTCTTTTGTTAAGGAGAAAATAGAGTCAAATAGTTTTGCTATGTGAGTTTCCAGTACCCTTGCACTCTGTGTGCAGCCTAGCCAATAATCCCTTAAACGTTTGTGCCAAAGAGATAATGAGATCTACTGAGTTTTTCATCCTTTTGAGGTAGATTATCTGTTCATTAAGGTATTAATAGCACTCATTTATTTACAGTTCCACGCAATAGCAACACTGTACATTGAAATACTATGGGAAAAACGTTGTGAAAATAATGCAGCTATTGTTGTATCGGTGTAATGTATAGTAGGGTTGAGTTAGTGATAATTGATATATATGCCTAAAGAAATACATTTTGAGAGTTTTAACGAGAATTTTTCCTAAATGAACTAATAGAATGGTAAATCCTAATTTATTCTACTTGGAACCTGGAGCTTAGCATTGCTTTTAAAAACACGTAGAAGCAAACATATGAGAAAGATAAACACTAACACAGTTTAACATGATGTGTACATTAACAGACAGATTAGAGTATAGAACAATATTGACTGAAGATTCATTTAAGGTAAAAAGTTGTACGAGTTTAGAAACGTTTATTGAGTATATTGTACCCTGCTACTGTGAAATTGAATGAAAGGAACTGACCCAGAGAAAGCGTTTTTATAAATCAGCATGCTTTTCTTTTATTTATTCCTGGACCATGAAACCACTTCCTCTGTGCTGTCCAATGCTGTGATTCAGCTATGTAACGCTGCGTGTTACTGGCAATGTACTTGAACTCCAGGAGGGGCTGTAATGCCCCGATTACTTACCAGTAATCTTCATTACTCCGAGTATAGTCTTCTTCGCCACATGACTAACACAGTGAGCTTCAGCTCCACACCAGAACCCTCCAAAGCAAAAAGGTCAGCATCCCATGCCTCCCATCCCTTCCCAATATGGCTGACCCATTACACCCATGACCCCTATAAGAGGCGGGCCGGCCCAACCCATCAGCCTGAAACTACCAAGCACAACATGAAGCCGATAGCCAGACAGGGAGGGAGGGATGGGAACTCATGTGGCGAGGAAGACTATACTCGGAGTAATGAAGATTACCGGTAAGTAATCGGGGCATTACCTCCACGTTAGTCTTCCTCGCCACATGACTAACACAGTGAGCACATACCAAAGCCAAACGGCTTCATGGAAACTCACCAGAAACCAACAGACCAGAAGGGAACGCCCATGAACGAGGGCCAAACCCAACAGGCCAGAACGAGCGGAAGGACCACCCAGGGGAGAGGCAACCACGAGCAGGAAGAACCAGCCCGGGACCGAAAGACACCGGGAAGGACAAAAACCCGGACCCCAGAGACACGAAGCGCCGGCAGGAACCAGTCGTAAGCAAAGGTCAAAGGGGACAGAGAAAAGCACCGGACCAGACCGCACGGAGCCAAAGGCCACAGAAAACAGAGCCCAGAGATCAAGCCGGCCAACACCGGCCAACGGACATCCCGAAAGAGGGCAACAACAACCCCCCACCAAAAAAAAGGGAAACCGAACGAACAGAGGGCAACCCCACCACAGCGACCCAACAAAAAAGGCACAGCAGAAAGGAAGAAGCCGACTGACAAACACAGCAACCCCGCAAGGGAGAACACCACCCGCGAGAGAGCCGAAACCACAAGAGGAATGGGGCAGCGGAACCAGACGAAAGCAAACTGGCAAGAGCCGCAAGAAAGGAAAAGGGGCGCAGAAGAGAAACAGAAGGGTAAGAAAACCCCAGTCACACAAGGGACCCCCCGGAAGGGACCGCGACCCCAAGGAGAGAACCCAGGCAGGAACAAGGGAACAAAAAGACCCAGGAAGGTGACAGAAACGACACCGAAGAGACCAGGCCACCAAGGGAACTCAACCAGGCCACCGCAGAAAGCGGAGAACCCACAAGACCACCCACGCACAGAAGGCAGGGAAAGGCAGCCCGCCCCACACAGGGACCAAGCGAGTCACCGAAACGAGCACCCACCAAAGGCCAGAAGGGCAGAAGGGCAGGGCGAAACCCGAACCCGAGCCACGTCAAGACCCCCAGAGAGCCACCAGAGCCGACAGGACCCAGAACCCCAAACCTAGGGACAAGAGACGAGGCCCCAAGCCACACCGGAAGTGCATGGGCCCTGAAGCAGAGAACCGGATGCACCAGCACCCCCAGACAGCCAACAGCACTTTCGGAAACAAACACCCGCAAGTGAAAAAGGACAACCGGGGCAGGCCCAAGCGCAACAGGACAAAAAAAGCCCGGTCCACCCAGAAACTCCGGCAGAAGAAGGAATGAGAAGGCCGAAGAGCCAACACCGGAGACCCAAAGGGAGCAAACAGCACCAAAGGGACCCAGAAGAACACCGACACACAGGCAGCCACAAACGGGGGCGAACCCTGCAAACACCCGGGAGCACAAGGCAGGGTCAGCAAGGCAGGGGAAAACCCCAGAGCAACCAAGGAACGGCAAACAGAAGCCAGACTGGAAATCACCCAGAGCGAAAACCACAGACCCAGCCCAGAACAAAGAAGCCCACGACAACCATCACGGGAAATGGAGAGCAGAACAGCATATGTGCGTCGTCAATCAACAAAACAGCCTACAACGTAACAACCACAAACGGATGAACGGCAGAAGGGACTCAACAGGAACAGCAACTGCGACCAAGAAGCCGAACCCAGGCCCCTGCAGGAGACGCATTAGTCCATAGCAGCACCCAAACCTCCCAGCCGTACCAGGACAGAAGCGGGAAGAGGCCGGGGCAAACTGAACCAAGGAAGGACCAGAGGCATCGAGACCAAATTGAAGGAGAAAAACAGCCAGGCAACAAGACTGCAAGGAACGTCACACGAAAACGCGTGGAAACCGAGTGCAGGGAACATGCGAAAGGCACTGAAACGTACCAGGCCAAACGAGGAAGGCCCCAACCAAGGAAGACAACCTCATAAGAGAACGACAGTGTGCCAACACATGACACAGCGATAGCAGTCGCGGGACACGAACCCAAGTGCTGCGAGAACCCATATAACCACAGGCACAAGACTTAACACTGAGCAATAGCACCTGGTTCAACAGATAAAGGGGGGCAAGAGCCAACCGCCGAGACAGGGAGCAAGAAGAGGAGGGAGCGGCAAAGCCGCAGACCCGAACACAACAGGGAGAGACCAAGTAGGACCCCAAAGCCCACAGCACCCGGAAGACCCAGGCGGACCCCCAACCGGGCACAAACCAGGCCCGACCTCGCTCAACCGCCGAGAGCAGACGAGGCCAGGAGCAAACAGGACGGCCAGGCCGCAGGCTCCACAGCTCCAGGAAATCCCCGGAGGACGGCCAACCAGCAACCGACCGGGACAGACCCCGCACAACAACTGCGGGAACAGGAGCCCACAGAACGAAAGTACCGGGGCACATGAAAGCCAGCCGAGCCCCGCGCTCCCAACAGCCACACAGAGGGGGCCGAGGAACCCTCACGCTCACAGGCACAACAGCTGGAAAAAACAGACAAGCCCACAGCCGCCCCACAGAGAGGGGCAGACAACGCTAAAACCCAAACCCCAGAGCCCGCTAAAGCAGGGCAGCAAGCACAAGGCGGCGGGGGAGGGGGGAGCGTAGGGCAGGACCGCGAGGGCCAGAAGGAGGGGGAACCAGCAAGTGAGCCCGACAGAGCCGGGCCTCCCCCCGGCATCCCTGAACCAACCGGGCAGGAAGGCGACCACCCACCAGGGGCAGGCGGGAGGCGAGAGCAGCAGGAGTGGGGGAGAAGGAAGGCAACACACCGCCCGCACGCAGGAAGGGCGACAGCGGAGCAAAATGACAGTCGCAAACAACCACCACCGCCCGCCCCCGAACGGAAGGTGGGCGGCGCATCCCACCCCCACACGGCCATAGAGACAGAGTCGGAGCAAGGCATAGGCGCCCAAAGCAGACGCAACAGACCACCAAGCCACCAGGCCAACGGAATACAACAACGCACCCAACGGGGCGACAAGACCCGCATGGCACAGCAGCCAAGAGAGGGCAACACAGAACAGGAGGAGGAAGAGTAGAGCACCCAGCCAGCACCCCCAACCACCAGTACAGAACACGCGAACCAGCAACCATGCAGGAAGGACGATCAGGACCGAACAACCACTGACCCAGCACCCCCGCAAGGGAGAGAGCGAAGCAAAGCCACGGAAACCGAGAAGCCCCAGGAGGAGAATAAAGCAAAGGCTACAACTCACCCACCACAGAAGGATGAAGGGCCAAGCGGCCCCCGGGATCCGAACTGGCGACTACGTCGCATACACAGTAAAGAAGAGTCTGAAATATTGCCAACTTATGTCACTGTGACAGCGTGTGCAGGACTCGAACCCTTGTCCTGTGAGAGCCTTGATAACCAGAGGCACAAGACTCACCATTGAGCTATAGCTCCTGGTGTCTAGGAGCGAAACCAATAGGCCACCGCGACACTGTACAGACCGAACCGAAGGAAACGCCAGCGCCTATACACCAGAAAGAAGCAAGCAGTCAGACTACAAAATTGCCCATATCAACGATTCCACAAGTTGACACAGCGGGGAATGGGGAAAAGACTTCAAAATAGCAATAATCGCACATCGGAAAAACCTCACAGGCCACGACACTGCCACTGCACAATAATGTAAGGAAGAGGTGGAAAACAAGCATACGCAAGACACATGAAGGAAATGCGGGAACCGAACCCTAGTCCGGTGAGATTGGTCACAACCAAAGCACAAGACGTACCATTGAGCTTAAGCACCCGGCGGACACCAGCCACCCCCCCCGTGAAGAAGGCGTGAGAAACCACCAGGGAGAGCTAGTGCGGGACAACCCAAACCCCGCCCCCGGGACAACGAGTCGGCCCAGAGCGGGAAACAGGAAGAACCAACAGCGCACCGGAAACGCAGCCACCTAGCCCCGTAACAGAAACGGCATGGGGAGCACAATCCGGAAGGAGGATCCGCCAGAAGGCAGGTAAGCCGGACGGGAAAGCGGGCGGCAGCGGCATAAAACATTTTTCGAAGCATACACTTAGAAAGCGTTTGAAATGCCAGTCCATAAACCGACTAACACCAATGTGTGGGACGCGCGTATATTCACAGACAGTTGCACTCTGCTTTCCGCGCCATGACAGAGGTCGACAGGTGGAAGCCCCCGCTGGCAGCTCGCAGAGCCGCCGCCCGCCCCCTACAATGCCGCAATCGCGGCTCGGTAAAGAGAATCCCCCGCCCGAACCAGAGACCCGGGGGAGGAACAAGTAGGTAGGCAGAGCAGCACTCAAATGAGCATGCAAACAAACCCACACACGGACAACGCCCACGGCCGCCGCCCGCACGTCAAGGAAAGGCGGGCGGCGGAATCAACGGGAATCCGGAAAAAAGTACAATGGGACCCGGAACAGGACCCAAAAACATGCCGAAAGGGGGGAGTCACAGCGAGGCACAGAAGGCACGCAGCCATACAAACACCCCTAAACTTGAGTGGGAAAAGCCCAGGGAAACACAGAAAAGGGCACGAAAAGCATAAACCGCCCCCACGCATCCCCACCCCCTTGAAAAACCCACGGCTCGCTAAAGCAGAGCCTAACCGGCTGGAAGGAGGAGTCACCCAAATCCAATGCAAAAGCAAACATACCGGGGGCCATAAGCAGGGGGAAGACAAACAGAGTCCAAGCTCCTAGGGTCCGCTAGAGCAGGACCTCCAACCTGAGACCCACGTACCTGCTACAGCAGGCACCACTTACCTGACGCATCTGGAGAGACGTGCGCAGAACAAAAAAAACAGGCTGATGGGTTCGGCCGGCCCGCCTCTTATAGGGGTCATGGGTGTAATGGGTCGGCCATATTGGGAAGGGATGGGAGGCATGGGATGCTGACCTTTTTGCTTTGGAGGGTTCTGGTGTGGAGCTGAAGCTCACTGTGTTAGTCATGTGGCAAGGAAGACTAACGAGGAGGTAATATATGCTTCCAGGGGAGTGAACACGGACAGCATAGCCGTGAGACATCATACATCGGAAGCGTACTCACTTACAGGTGGGTGTTGAGTTTGTCGAGTTTGAATTCATGTTTGATTGGTGAGCAGGATGCCATAGACTATGTTGGAATTATAGCGCGTCATATCCATTCACAGGTTTGAATAGGTTTGCAGACGATTTGAGAATAATAATTGGATTCATTCTATGAGTGGGAAATGACAAGCGGTAACTAGACAGTGGCACCAGATACGGGTGAGAGTTTTAATTAACATGAATGGGCAATGTTAGCTTTGAGATAACATATTATAACAAGAATGGGATTACCCTTTTTTAATGATAGATCACTTTACCTAAATACAGAGAACCGATTAAGCCCGGGCGTAGTTCGCATAGCTGTGCTACACGAAACTCTGTGAAGTGGTAAACAAAACTCAGCAACGCTACGCGGAGTTCAGTGAGCATGTGGAGTTGCTTGTTCCGCATGTTTGCTACACAAAACTCTGTGAAGTGGTAAACAAAACTCAGCAACGCTACGCGGAGTTCTGTGAGCATGTGGAGTTGCTTGTTCCGCATGTTTGTGAGACGTGTCTGACATTCGGCAACGCGGATTGCGTGTTTGGGAAAAATATGGCACAAACTTCACCACGCGGTCGCAAATGGGCACGGCCTACTTGTTTTCTACTCTTTGTATGATTCTGGGTCCTGTTTTTGAATCCTGTGAAATCTTTTCGTTCCTTTGTTTCTAAGACTTTTTTCGCATCTTTTTTATTTATTATTTATCCCTCTCTCTTCCTAAGTGTAAATTTTGTGTTTATTTTTAACTTTTACTGCGTTTTTCTGTACTGTTTTTCTATTACTTGCTTTTATTTACTTCTTCTCCTGACTTTATTTTTCACTTCTACATTTTCTTTTCCGTACCCCCGCACTCTTCTCAAAACCATGGCTAAGGGTAGTGCGACCAGGAGCCACCTTCCTTGCGGGAGACAGTGCCTGGAAGGGGTGCATGCCGGGCCTTGTTCTCAGAGGTGGAAGTGGCTGCCCTAGTTTTCTTCATGCAGCGCCACCTCCCCTTATCCTTGGCATCAGGCAGAAGGCCTGGTTCTGACTATGGGACCCAGGAGCCTCACTGCCTGTCGGTGAGGATGCGCCAGGCAGTGTTTCCCTGCCCCGAGGTCCGGTGCACCCACAACCAGTCCGACATCCTTAGCCCGGAGCAGGACCTGCTGGACCTGCTAGGTGTTGAGGTCATGGGGCTTGGTGAGTAGCTAATTATATTTATATTACTATTGTGTGTTCTGTGTTATTGCGAATATTATTTTTTTCCCAAATAGCAAGTATGCTGCTGCTGCTTACATGCAGGTAAGTTACGTTTTAAAATCTTATAATATGTGATTGTTATTTCTCTAGACAGGTGCTCGGAACTACTAATCTTACTTGTTTGCAACTTTGCGCTCACTTGGGCCGATTTTATGTAAGAGAGGTTAAGGAACTTAACTTAGGTAATGCTAGAGATACCTTTGTACTGGCAGAAAGTGGTGGTAAGTAGGCAGTTATTATAGTTAGTTACTTAGTATTAGTTGGTCATTTTTTTTAGGTCCGCGTGACGCTTCCTCCGTCACATGCTGCTGACTCCAGTCCTTAGTAGAACCTTTTGTAGTTTGCTAGTGAGTTAATGATATAGCAACTCATCAGCACATCAGCAGCAACCAACCAACGATTTGGTGTATGCAATATACATGTGTCCATCTATGTATTTTTGAGGACTAAAATAAATGGAAAAGCAGACATGGTGAACAATTGAACAGACAAAAAGGCTTGATTAATTGATGATTGCGAATGAGAACGGAACTTAGAAGATGCAAATATAATTTTTGGAAATTAATTTCAATGTCTTTGGAATAGGCGGGCTAGGTGGTACTTAGGTTTGAATCCTGGAATCAGAATGGAACACTGGATTATTGAATAAAATAGCTAGACGGTCTCTGATACTACTAGTCGATCAGATTAGATAGGCCGATTTTATTGAAATTGTCGTTTCCTGTCAAAATTATTTTTAGAGCATTTAAAAAAATATTTATTATCTGTTTCACACCAATCAATTGTTATCTCTTTATTATGTCTTACATGGTCAGCATTGAGGGACAAGAAGAAGATGACGGGGTCTGAGGTGGGAGCTGGAGATGCCTCCCAGGGCCAGGATCGCTGGTCTACAGAGGGCTCAGCTGCTGGCTCCAGTAAGTCCTCCTGTTGCTGTTGTTAATATTAATAATTATATTTCCCTAACTTTAACTGCACCTGATTTTTTCCGAACTATTATTTCTGTTACCTAATTCTACTTTTTACCAAATCTTCTTCGATCTATCTGTTTCTAAATTCTTCTTATCCCTGTATGACCTACCTACTTAGTTATTATATTTCTAGTGTCTGTTTTTTTTACATCAATATAACTCTGTACTGACTACTATTAGTCTGTATGTAGCTTGCCCAGTTGGCCACTCTTTTTCTTTTAAAAAAATGTTAAAACTCAGATTCACCAATAGCCCTAGCCACTGAGTCCGGTCCTTTGGGTTGTCCTCTTCTTGAGATGCTTTTCGAAAATTACCACCAATAAAATGCCCAACCAGATATTTTACTATTTTTGATAGGATAGGACATACTACTGCTGTCTACTCTACTCTAGTACCCGATTTGTACTAGTGATGTGTGTGGTGTATGTACGTATTGTATTTTCTAACTTGCTACTGAAAATAAATAAATAGAGGGGTCGTATATGGCATCTAAAAAATGTGTAATGTTTTTTCCAGGTGTACTGACCACCAGTGCCGGGGCCAGCGGCAGGGCAGGCGATGCCAGCCAGGAGGGAGCAGATGCGGCAGCTGCAGAGGTGGGGGAGCCAGCAGCAGTGGCGGCCAGTGGTAAGTTATATTCCTTACTTATTGACAATACATACTCGCTGCAAGGGTGTACTCTGTACTGTTGAGAGAGACTCAGTTGTTGTGAACAACGGTTGAAGAAGACACCCTATACTTAGCATTAGTAACAGCATTAGTGGCAAGAGTTGAGTAACTAATTGCCTCTTCTATCTGACTTCAACTCAGCTGGGAATGTTTTATGAAGAATACTTAGAGTCAGACAACCTTGATGGATGGGTTGAATGAAAAGGGAAAGAAGGATGGAAGGAGGAAGGACGGGTGACATCTAATGTATGACTGGCAGAGAAGAATGCGTGGAATGCATAGGTGGCTGATAGGAATCGGATGCATGGTTGGTTGAAGGATGGGTGAAAGTTGAACAAAAGGATGCCTGCCTGGTTGGGTGGAACTGTATGGGGGATAGGATTCCTCTGGGGGTTTGATGGGTGAAATTCAAAGGCAAGCAAGGAAGGGCGCATGGACGGTTTTTTAAAAGAAAAATTACAAATATATGTTGTTGGTGAAAGGTTTGTTGAGAGATTAAGAAAAATGATAGCCATGTTTACTTTGAATGGATGGGTGCCTGGATGGTATTCAATCATAGGATAGGCGGAGACTGTCACTGGATGAAGACAATGTAAAAGAAAAATAAACCATGCCAGAGTAGCAAAGTCAAGGGTGAAGAGCAATGCAATGATAAATGAAAAAATCACTGGGAAGAGACGTTTTTGTTTCAAGGTTTTTGATTCAAGGTTGTATTTCAGAATACTCCCTAGATTCACAGTAGTTTGCAAGCACAGCATATATATTGTGTATGTATGTACCCATTCCCACCCATTATCAATCGCCTTCCTCCGAATCCGCGATCACCTATCTACCTATGTCATTTTCGACCATGTCAGCCTGCCATGGGTGGCCTATCGGCTGCATGGTTACACAATCAATCAATAGTATCTCACGTCATCCCATATACAATCATTCAGATCAGATATCATCTGCCTTGTTGTAGTAGTCAGGGTGAAAGTGAAATTGAGCAGTTGCCATTGATGCAACAGAGTATAGCCATAATAGAAAAATAGGATAATTGTGTAGTTGTAGACTGCAGCTGCCCCACCTGCAGACAGTAATAAATAAAAATAACGTGAGTCTGCAATACGAGTATTTCTGTCTAGGGTGCAAGCTCACTGAGCTGGCATGCCTACAAGTTTAATTTAGCTAAACAAGAGAGAGAGTAGAAGAAGACTTGTCTACTCCATAGTGCCTAGTAGTAATGCCTGAAACTCCCACAAATGTTAGAGGCCGAGGAAGTGGGAGGATACCACAAATGTTATGTACTGTGCTTGCTAGTGCTACTGTGCCACTGTAATTATGTGAATAATTAATTTTGTTTTACTGTTTTGGTTAGAGTATTGGTTACAATTGTCTTTTTTCTTTCTTGATTTAGCTACTCCTTCCAAACCCAGACCACCAACCAGGAATGAGTTAGCAGGTGTGGCCCGGCAACGGAAGCTGGAGGCCATCCGTACTGAATATCGGCAGCTGATGGTTCTGGCGGAGGAGGAGGAGGCAGCAGCAGCTGCAGCTGCAGCCTCCTCCGATGCCCCTGGCCCCAGCCAGGCCACCCCAGTGCCTCCAGTAGTTCAGCGCCATGGTCTGGTAGCTGCCCGCCGCACTTCTTTGAACATTGCTGCCCACCCTTGTGCATGCAACTGTAAGGCATTTTAGAGCTGAATTCTCCTCTGGATGGCGCACGTAGAAGAGCAGGTAAAGGCCCTGGAGAGTAACAAGATTCGCCGAGCCCGCCGCTAGACCTCCTTCACCTTGCCCCTTTTTTAGTCTTTTTTTTTGGTGGGTGGGAATTGGATGTTGGGGAAAAGTTGGGGTTTATGGACAATGAAAATTTGACTTTTATGGACATTGGTTGGGGCTAGGGAGAGGAGTGGGTCAGGTGTTGTGGATTTTTTTCATTAGTTTATTTGTTAGGGGAATACATCATTTATAGTTCACACATGATGTGATTGTTTTGTGGGGGAGTTAATCTTTCACTTCACACAGTTTCCTTTGCTGCAGCAGGGCCACAGACAGTTTTTGATTAAAATAATCTGCAGAGGAGGAGCCTAGTGCTTGACCAAGATGGCCGCGTGAGCTTAGGGCTCCCGAGACCCTCGCGCCCTCCGTCGACTATCCTGTCTCTAATCCTGTCTGCATGCATGGCATCGTGTAGATGATTGGTCAGGGAGCCGATTGATGCTACCCGCGGTCGGATCGTCCACCGGGAACCGGACTTACACCTGGCGGAAGACTGCGGCCTATCTCCCGGGGAAGCCAGGGGCTAGAGTTGGCTGGATGCCCGACTCCTAGTTGAACAACAACGGCCAGGCAAGGTGTGAACTGCCGGACGGAGGTCCCCGCACTTTCACTTTCGATTTCGCTCCCTTTGGCAGCCCTGCTACTGGAGAGCTCTGGCTGGCTTTATTACCCCGGGGACGCTCTGTAGGCTACTCTGGCGGTCCACGGTAGAACTGATCACTCCTCATTCCTCTCCTTGAGAGGGACCCGTCTTAACTGAACCGACCTGCTTGGAGTCAACCATGTCGGGCAAAGCAGAAGGGGATCGGCAGAAGCCTAAGTCTACCAGGCGGGGAACCTACACCCAAGTCAACAGCATGGACCGATATGCTCTGCAAAAGGGATCACCGAGTGGATCGAGCCAGGTGCCGGATGCCCAGAAGGAGGACTCGCCTGTGGCCCCGGAGCTCTCCCTGCAGGATGTCATGGGCGCGCTCGAGGGGATGCAGACTTCGATTGGGAGGCAGTTTGAGGCCCTGGCGCATAAGGTGGATGCCATTTTGGTGGATGTCAACCTGATCCGTGCGGACTTGGGCAAAACGAATGAACGGGTTAAGAACTTGGACCTCAAGACCACGGGCCTCACTGATGATGTTACGGAACTGCAGACCGAGGTTCGTAAGCTGAGGTCCGAGAGTGATCTCGTCGCCCGCCGGCTGGAGGACTTTGAGAGCCGGGCCAGGCGCAACAATGTGCGCGTTATCGGGGTCCCGGAGTCCTCGGATGAGGCTTCGGTTGACCTGCTTGTTGAAGACCTGGTCCTCAACCATCTGAAGCCCAAGGGCCTTGGGAAGTTCTTTGCGGTGGAAAGGGCCCATAGAGTGCCGGGCGGGAGGCCTAAGGCGGGTGCCCCGCCGAGGCCGATCGTGGCCCGGCTCTTTCACTTTCGAGATCGGGACGCTATTCTGCAAGCATCGAGGGTGACGGGCCCGGTCCCCTTCCAGAACGCGTCGGTGAATTTCTATCCGGACTTCACCCAGCAGGTGCAGAGGCAGAGACAGGGCTTTCTGGGGGTGAAGCGGCGGCTCCGGGAAAGAGACCTGAAGTATGCCATGCTCTTCCCTGCCAGACTGCGGGTGGTGCACGACGATCGGACATTCTTTTTTGACTCTCCTGTTATGGCCGACGAATGGCTGGACGCTTTGCCCCGGCGACGGACGGGGGACGACACAGCCGAGGATGGAGACAGTGGCCGGGATGGGCAGGGCTGACATCTCGGGCCGGTCTGACTTGATTTGACTATACTTGAAGACTTGCATAGAGTGCAGTAACTGTGGAGGGTTGCGGGAGGACGAGGGTTGCTCTTTTCCTCCCTTAGGGTACTTTTTGTAGACTTTTTGTTTTTGTAGGGTGACAGGCACACTGCAAGTTGGGGGGGCTTTGTAAGCTGCAGCAGGGGTGCAGGGTGGGGGGAGTTTTGGGGATTTTGGGGTTGTTGTTGGGGGGTTTATTTCTGCAAGGCATGATGCTTATATCCAGGGCTGTTCCATGGTGGCTCCTCGGGTGTGGGGTGGGCCTCTTTTCATTTGAGGATGGGGGGTAGGGGCTTAAGTGTTATAAGCTGGAATGTTAATGGGTTGGGGGATCGCATTAAGCGGGGGATTGTTTTGCAATTTTTGAAACGATCAATGCCGGATGTTGCCCTGCTGCAGGAGACGCATCTTATAGGAAATACGTGCTATGCCCTGAATAGGAAGGGGTATAAATTCATTGCACATTCAGGATTCTCATCTGGGTCCAGGGGTGTGGGCATCCTAGTTAGAGCTTCGTTGCCATTTGAGGTGGACTCCACCATTGTTGATGATAGGGGGAGGTTTGTGGCGGTGGCGGGGCGGTGGGAAGGACGGACTGTGGTTTTAGTTTCGGTTTATGTCCCGCCTGCCCTGCAGGCCTCCACTTTTGCAGATCTGGGTAGGGCCCTGCTGGATCTCCCGGGGGGAATGCTTGTGGTGGGAGGGGATTTCAACGCTGTTTGCTCCGGCCTGCTGGATAGACACCCGCCCAGAGACACAGGGGGGGCTCAGAAATGGCTTCCAGACTTCCTAGACACGCTTGGTCTGATAGACTGCTGGCGGCTCCGGCACCCCACACAGAGCCAGTACACGTTCCACTCCGGGGCACATGGTAGCCTCTCCAGGATTGATTACTTGCTCACTCTGGCCGCGCATGCCTCGTTGGTATCCGAGGCGAGGCACATGGCGCGCGGTATATCTGACCACTCGCCAGTGTGGATCCGGCTGGATCTAGGTCGGGAGGGAGGAGGAAGGGTGGCCCCTATCAACCCTTGGTATTTCCGAAACCCCAAGATGCGCAGCGCCCTGGTAAAGAAGGTAGAAAATGTTTTCAAGGACAATCAGGGAACCGTTGACTCGGCAGTGTCGCTGTGGGAAGCTTTTAAGACCGTGCTGCGGGGGGAGGCCCTCTCCCTAGTAGTGGCTGCAAAGAGGCGTAGAGATGGTGAGATTCTGCAGGTGGAGGAGGAGATCGCGGCTCTGGAGGGAGCGATGGAGGAGGAGGTTACAGAGTCCTCACTGCATGAGCTTTGTTTGAAGCAAACTGAGTATAAAGACCTGGTGACGAACGCCGCTAAGACCCTCAGTAGGGAACAGCAGGGCCGACTGTATGATGTTGGTGATAAGGCAGGGAAACTCCTGGCGTGGCTGGACAAAAAAGAACGGGTCAATAGAGTGGTGCCAGAGTTGACGGGAGAGAGGGGAGAGGCGATTGTGGAACCTGAGGGGATTGTAAAGAGCTTCTCGGACTATTTCTGTAAGGTTTATGCCTCTGCGTCGGATAGACCAACCGAGGACTCGTGTGACCTCCTCCGTGATATCGAGTTGCCTTGCCTCTCTGCTATAGATAGGGACGATCTGGATGGTGACATAACGGTCGACGAGGTGGCGGGGGCTATCCGCGCGTTAAACTCGGGTAAGGCTTCGGGACCGAACGGCTTGCCGATCGACCTGTACAAGCTGTTCCCAGATAGGGTCACCCCTCACCTGCGCGCCATGTTTTTGGAGGTGCGGGGGGGTGGGGCCCTCCCGTTGGATCAGCGACTGGCGTCGATTGTGGTCATACACAAAGAGGGTAAACCCCGCGATAAGTGCGCCTCATATCGGCCTATTTCACTTCTTAACGCGGAGCCGAAAATTCTGGCTAAACTCCTGGCGACCCGTTTGATTAGGGTACTTGGCGACTTAGTCCACCCGGATCAATCCGGCTTCATCCCGCACCGAAACACAGCGCTGAATCTTAGGCGTCTTCATGGCGTAATCGCCAGGGCGGGCACGTTGCGTGAACCGGCTATTGTGGCGTCTCTTGATGCCACGATGGCCTTTGACACGGTGGAGTGGGCATACTTGTGGGCCGTGCTGGCCAAGTTCGGTTTTGGCAGCGGTTTTGTGAGCTGGGTGAGGTTGCTGTACGAGGGGCCGCTAGCTAGTGTTGTGGTGAATGGTCGGGCGTCGACTCCGTTTCAGCTCGGAAGGGGTACTCGACAGGGTTGCCCCCTGTCGCCTCTGTTGTTCGCCCTCGCCCTTGAGCCGCTGGCTGCGTGGATACGTTGGCACCCGGATATACGGGGCCTTCGGTGGTCGCCTGAACACGAGGACCGTATTTCGCTCTATGCCGATGATATCCTGTTGTATCTTGCCTCACCCAAGAAGTCACTTATAGTGGTCTGTGACGTACTCACATCTTTTGGTAGGAACTCGGGTCTCGTCATCAATTGGAGCAAATCGTACTTGTATGTTCTTAGTGGCGAGGTTCCACCGATCCCTAGAACATGTTCGATACAGATCGCCCAGCAGGGTTTCGTGTACTTGGGGATCTTTATCTCCATGGACTCGGCGGTGCGCTATGAGAAGAATCTGCTCCCCCCCCTTGCACGCCTGAGGCGCGATGTTGAAGGTTGGCGGAGGCTGCCGCTCTCCCTCGTTGGGCGTGCGGCCCTGTTCAAAATGATGTCTCTCCCCCGCTTTCTCTACGCCTTACAGAATACCTTGGATTGGGTGCCGGCCAAATACTTTCGGGAGGTCGAAGGCCTCCAACGGACGTTGCTGTGGGATGGGCGGCCGCGAATTGCTATTGCAAAGCTGACGCTTCCATGGTACGACGGGGGCATTGCGCTCCCAGATATCCGTCGGTACTATTGGGCCACACAGCTGAGCGCGATCAATCATGGGCTTTATGGCCCTGCTCTCAGCCCTGGGTATGCCATGGACAGGTGGTTGCTGCGTGGTGGTAACTATTACAGGGCGTTGTACTCGTGATCCCTAGACTCGTCCCTCACGGGGCCCACCGCTGTGGCAGTGCGGGTGTGGAAGATGGCAACTGACTCGCTGGGCTGGAAGGATAAGCTCACCCTCGCTACCCCGTTGTTTGAATCGGAGAGATTGGGAAGGCTTTGGCATTCAAAAGGTTTTGATAAGTGGGACCTGATTGGCATCTCCAGGGTGGGTGATGTGCTGCATAAGGGGAGGGTGAAGTCCTTTGAGGAGTTGCAGACTGAGTATGAGCTGGGGCCCTCTGAGTATTTCAGATACATTCAGATGCGCCACGCCCTCCGATCAGTCCTCGTGGAGGGTGAGAAGGTGCCTGAGTCCTCTCCCTTGGAAGACCGGGTCCTTGATGGCCACATGCCCGAAAGCACGATCTCGCTCATATATAAGAAACTTATAAACGTCCGGGCGGACATGCTTCTGGGGCTGAGGGACCAGTGGACTAGTGATGGCCTCGAGTTAGATGATGAGGATTGGCAGTCAGCTGTTTCTTCCCCTAAGGAGGTCGCGATCCCGTCGCGCCTGAGGCTGGTGCAGCTTAAAATACTGCACCGAGTGTATGTGACGGGGCCAAGGCTGGTCCACATGGGGTTCTCGGAGGACGGCCTGTGCAGGAGGGGGTGTGGTATGGTGGGTACTTTCCTGCACATCATTTGGGAGTGCGGTGTCATTGTGGAATTCTGGAGGGGAGTCCATGCAGTAATGGGGGAGGTGACAGGCATTGCTCTGCAACCGGAGGCGCGGTGCTGTCTCCTGAATATCTGGGGGCCCACTGACCTCGATGAAGCGCGGACCCAATGGGTGACACTGGGTAACATGGTCGCTAAGAGGGATATCGCGCGCTTGTGGGGCTCCTCGGGGCCCCCCACACTGACTGCGTGGAAAGAGAACATGGACTGGAGCATGTTTAGGGAGAAGACAGTCTACTGCTCTAGAGGCCGCCCCCGGAAGTGGCACGCCATCTGGGGGCGGTGGAATCAATACAGGGGGGGAATATGTCTTGCCCCTGATCTGGAACCGCCCGAGGAACAGCTTTCCCCCTGACCTTCTTTCCAGCACAGACTGATTTGTGAATTATTTGGGCCTCTGCTGTCCCCCCTCTTCCTCCTTACACTATCTTGTAACTGGTAGATGAGTGGGGTCTGGCCTCCCCTCGGGGCTCTCACCATGGGTTTTTTAGTGTTCTTGCCTTGCTGGGGTTTGCTGTGCTTTTTATGTTTGTTTAAAATTGAACCTTTGCACTTCTCTTTGTACTTTACTGGGGACGCATCACTGTTTCTAATCATCGATGCTGCCGAACCTCCGGGCTGTCGGCTGAATAGCTGTGTCCTGATTTTTAAATAAAGGTTTTCCAAAAAAAATAAAAAAAAAAAAAAAAATAATAATCTGCCGATAGTGTAACACACCAACAGATAGATGTGGTACCCTCACTTGTGACTTGTCTACTAGTACTGTCAGTCACTCCTCCTAGTCTATGCAGTATGCAACTAAAACACCTAAGGACTCTGAAGGATGTGGGTGTGTGAATTAACAAATTAATTTCCATATTATTAATTATGCCTCCCCCAAACTTCTTCTCTTACCTGTGATTGATGTGTATTCATACTTAGGCGAAGCAATGGCGGCATGGTGGTAGTTTGGTTTCCCAAGGTGCCATGGTGGTGGTAATAGTAGTAGTAGACATTGACAGCAGCATTATTTGCAAAAAAAGAAAACGAGACAGTCAGTCACCTGAGGGAGACTCTGGAATGAGTAGTACAGGTACAGTACACAAGAAGACTGCCAAACAAGAAACCAATGCTAAAGTAAACCTGAAGTCGACTCTAGCTATGATGATAAAGCAAATAAGCGCCTTCGTAACCTTTAGTGCTAGAACTAGGATGATGAGTGATTATGACTTGATGCTGGCAACCAATTATATTATTATGATGGATTATTTATGTTCTTCTTGCGAAAAAATTGGATATAGAATACTGTGCATGGGTGGGCAATTTAATATTGCAAGTGTGGGCTAAAGTGAGGTATATATACTTAGAGCAGAAGAAAATCTTCGCTTTTATTCAATCAATCATCTCCGATCCTATTGACTGACTGCGAGAATGGTATGGTCATCATGGTGTCTAACTCTGTAGTGTCCCGAGTGTGTTCAGAATCAAAAATGCAATGGATCGGCCTGCAATAGTACAAGAAGGGAAACATTGACTTGAGTCACTTTTTTGTGTGTAAATACTAGTAGACATTATGCACAACAACACAAACACCAATTACTCACAGTCAGTGTGCAAAGCATGCCATCATTTATCTGTTCTTCCGGGGAAATCCCTCCAGGCTTGGAAAGGAGGATAGATATAGTCAGGTTCATTGGAGGGACTCGACGAGGCATGCACACATTTCACATTTGTTGTACTATTCTTCTTCCAATGTCTGGCTTAAGGGAAATGGATTTAGGGCGACTCAGGAGTAAGTCAGGAGCAGGACTCAGAGGAGAAGACTTACTTCTTCACTGACTGCACACAGTTGCAACTCCAATCCGGCAATAAAAGAGTAAGATGGTGGTGATGGATTTGTTGTGATTCAATCAGAAAGACAATGACACACGAATAATAAAAGTAAATAATATTGCTTAGCTTTATCTTTTTGGGGGCATTTTTGGGGGCGTCAAACCAAGAAGGAAAGTAACTCAAAAGCCTAGTTGGCAGGGAAATAGAGCTCATTCTCAAACTCTGGTGGTTCACCCGGAAGTAGGTCATCTAACACTAATCCTGGGCGTTGTTCGCAAAGTAGCACTTCGCGAAGCTACGCAAAGTGCAGTTCGCACTACACGAGCTACGCGTAGCACTTCGCGAACTGCGTAGTACCTTGTTCGCACTGTGCCAGATGTCGTTTTCAATGATTGCACAGTGCGGACAAGCAACCGGCACTGTGCAATCATTTAAAATGGCATCTTGCACAGTGCGAGCTGTAGTTTTCTGCTGCTCGAGTAGATTTTTACTCGAGCGGCAGCTTTCTCAACGCGAACTGGAAGTTTTTCATCGCGAGCGGTCGTGAGCATACACGACCACTCGCAATGAGAAACCTGACCTCCTCGCGTTGGGAATCTCGCCGGAAGGTTTATTTTCCATGCTCGCGATCGCCAACTTGATGTTGCTGATCGCAAACAAGGAAAAAGTCTCGCCGGGATGTCATTTCGCTTGCTCGCGGTCACCAACTTGACGTTGAGGACCGCGAGCAAGCAAAAAATGACCACAGCACTACGCAACACTACCCTACGCGTGTTCGCACTGTGCTACATGCAGTTCGCGTAGTGCGAAGTAGCGCGAACTTCGCAAACTACGCGAGCGTAGCGTAGTGCTTTGCCCAGGCTTATCTAACACACTAATTCCATGACCTGAGTCGCTGTCATCATCTTCCCACTGTGCTACTTCAGGTATGGTATAATCCGGTGGTATAAAGTGCTGATTCATTTTGATCATGGTTAACCTCTCTACGTTTTGGGGTGAGAGACTGGTCCTTCTCACTGTCATAACAGCACCAGCAGCTCTGAAAACACGCTCAGAAGAGATACTTACTACAGGGCAGGCCAGATAGTTTATCGGCAGCCTGCTGAGCACTGGCCATTGGTGCCTTTTCCCATACCAATACAGCAATGGGTTTTGATCAAAGTAGACCTCTGTTGGGTCATCCAGATAGGCCTGGACCTTCTGCTCAATGCTCATGGGTGCTCCGCTTTGCTCATCCTCTTTTCTTTAAAAAATATTTTTTTTATTGCATATAAGACTTGCAACAGTGACATTTGCTGGTTGTCGCGTTCATATGATTACAGTTTCCATCATATTCGACGTTAACGTAAGTACCACATACAACTTGCATACATTGTATAGTTTTTACTGAATAAACCACTTCTTTATCACTCATCATCATCTGAGACCGAACCCATTGTCGGAGGGGCACATATACCTCCTCTAAAGTTATTCCACTTACCTCACATTCTTTCCCATTTTTTAAGGCTTCCTCTATGAACATACCTGGCTTTTTCAGCTGCCATGACCATATCCATATACCTGCACCAGTCTTCAAGGAAAGGGGTAAGACCCGCCCCCCAATGCTTGGCCACATTTCGCTTTGCTATCATCATACCAAGGGTTGCCCAGGCTTGGGCTATGTGATTCATGTCTGTTGGTTCCCAGATGTTCAGCAGACATCGTTTATGTTCAGGCGGAACAGGACTGGCACTAACCTCGGTGATGGTGTTCTTTACTGCCGTCCAATTCAGTTTAGTTACAGGGCATTCCCAAAGTGTGTGGTAAAAGGTGCCTACATCACCGCATTGGCGCAGGCAGTTCTGATCAGTGATTTTCCCTGTATAATGTCTCTCTAGTAAAGTCCTGTGAAGCACTTTAAGTTGTATAAGGCATAGCCTAGAAGAGACCGCAACCACCCTAGGGTATTCTATAACCTTCGGCCAGTCTGCGTCGTCCAGTTTGCCCACTTCAGTCTGCCATTGTACCCACAACTTTTGCAGAGGGTCTAGCTGATTCTTGATGATCTTCCGGTATGTGAGGGAGATCACTTTCTTGTCCATGTGGTCTGTCAGTAGTCTGTCCTCTAATGGGCAGGCTTCAGGAAGGATCATGTCTAATGGGATGGCCACCTCCAATGCGTGTTTGATCTGTATGTAGCGAAACAACTCAGTGGGGGCCATTTTGTATTGTGCTTGTAAATGGGCATCCCATTTTTGGAACCCCTTACTCTTGCCCAGTGTGCCTATTTTTCCTGTGCTCCATAGTGGCGTTTGTTGCGTCTATTTGTCTGCCCAGCCCAGGGATCGTGTTGCCTCGTGCCAAATGTGGACAGTGTGCGCAGTTGGTCCTAGTAAGTCTAATTTTTGCTTTTTATTATGGAGCACCCGATTGAACCCTCCCGTACGCAGGGCATGCCTATCCATTCGCTACGCGGGGTCGGTGTGGGGCGAATGGACCCATTGATTAAACACTGCTAATTGAGCGGTCCAGTAGTATGTCTGGACATTTGGTAGTTCAATACCACCATCATACCAGTTTCTGACCAGTTTCTGACCAGTTCTGATGCGGCAATCCAGGCGGGTTTCCCAATCCATAGGAGATTGTTGACCTCTGAGTCTATTGCCTTAAAATAGGATGCAGGACTTCTAAAGGGAGTGTTATGGAGGGCATAGAGAAACCTGCGGAGTGCCATAATTTTAAAAAGCGCCACCTTACCCAGGAGGGTAAGCGGCAGTGATTTCCAGTGTTTGGCGTCTCGCCCCAGTCTCTGCAGTGGTTCCTGGAGGTTTCTCACCAGAAAGTCATCTGGGTCTGACGTGACATGAATCCCTAAATATTTGAAGCTATCTGTGACCACTTTTACTGTACAACCCCTCGGTAATGCTGGGGGAAGCCCATGTAGGATATACAGTTTGGACTTTCCCCAGTTGATGGTGTATCCGGAAACTGTCTCGTATACATCGCATATGTTTAGGAGTCTATGGAGGGAACGTTTGAGGACGCTATGCATACCAAAATATCGTCCTCATAGATGGATATGCGATCTTCCCATTCCTCCACCCAGCAAAGTCCACGGATAATTGGGTCCCTTCTTATCCAGGCTGCTAAGGATTCTAGGACAAAGGCAAAAAGGAGTAGCGACAGAGGGCAGCCCTTGTGTGTTCCACGTTTCAGGGAGAATTCACGTGAGATATGTCCGTTAGCTACAACATGTGCAAGTGGGCTAGTGTACAGTAATCGAATCCCATGAGCAGATTTTGTGCCGAAACGCCAAATGGTGAAGGACCACAAAGAGGAACGGCCACTCAACCGTGTCAAAGGCCATCCTTGCTTCCAGGGAGAATATGACGACTTCCTCCTGTATGGTATGTTTGCGGCTTAGGACGCTATGTAGGCTTCTAAGATTTAGTGCTGTGTTTCTTCCGGGCATAAATCCTGATTGATCCAGATGGACTAATTTGGAAAGGTAAGGGGTTAGTCAGAGAGCCAACGTTTTGGCCAGTATCTTGGCTTCAGCGTTTAGCAGAGAGATGGGTCAATATGAGGTGCTTTCGAAGGGGAGTTTGCCTGGTTAATGGATGGCTACTATGGTGGCTGTACATTGGTCTATGGGTAGTTCCCCTTGTTCTAGGCTCACCTCATACATATTTAATAGATGGGGGCCAGTTTAGCAGCTGCTCTCTTGTAGAGTTCTATTGGGATGCCGTTGGGACCTAGAGCTTTCCCCGACTGTATCTTGTTCATAGCTATCATTAATTTGTCTGTTGTCAAGTCGTCTTCCAGCAACTGGGCCTCTTCCTTTGTATGTGTTGGTAAGTGTATGTCTCTTAGGAATGCTATTGCTTCTTGCACTCCAGTCATAATCATAGGAGTGTAATGCTTCCACTATTTCCTGCGGGTCTGACGTGGTGTGGCCATCTTTGAGTCAGAGCTCGTGCTCGTTTGTCTAGCCAGGTGAGAAGCTTGCCTGCCTTGTCCCCGGTTTCATAGACCTTGTGTCAAACTGCTGTGAGTCGGGTTCTAGTGTCCGCCCATAAGTATTCTTTGTATTCCTGTTGTTTTGTGCGAAGCTTATGTGTGTTATCATCGGATGGGTCTTGAGCATGCAGTGTCTCTAAATGGTGCACTTCCTGTTCCAGGTTCTCTACTACTTTTTTCTGTTCTTTTTTGTGACCTGAGATCAGGGTTATGGCTTGTCCTCGTAAGACCGTTTTGTATGCTTCCCAAAGTATCAGTGGCGAGGACACCCGATGATTCGTTTTCTGCAAAATAGTGCTTTGTAGTGATGAGTAAACCTTTCCAGATGTTTGGGGTTTTGCAGATAGCCTAGATATATTGGGTACATGCGACATCGTGTCTGCATCTGTAAGGTGTAGTCAGCCTAGACAGGGGAGTGATCAGAGATACCTCTGGGGGATGTATGACGTTACAACGCATGCTATTACAACGCTTACCTTTACAACGCATTTTTTACAACGCTAGTACTACTACAACGCATTACTTTACAACGAATTCTCTTACAACGCCAAACCTATTTAAATACTGAAAAGAGCTGTTACAACGAAGTATATTACAACGCATACCATTACAACGCGATTTTTTTTTTTTTTAATTTAAAAGTACAATAAAATCTGGCACGGGATGCAGGGAAATTAGGGGTTTTAGGGTGGGGAAGTGTATTAAAACGTGGAGAAGAACTGTACGTAAATCGTCTGAAACGCATTACCAAATTAATACTCGGGTATTAAAATTAATACTCGAGTATTAAAATTAATACTCAAAATCCCCCAAAAAAATCCGTTTTCACACATTACTAAGCTTTTAAAAAATAACGAAACAATAAATAACATAACAAACACATTTTTAACATGATTAGATCGCAAAGTAAGTAAACCAACTGAAACATAACACACATACACATAGGCGCCATTTTACCCATCTCACTTGTAAAACTTGTCCTACCACAGTTTCTATGTAAACAATACCAAAAGACATGTTCCAAAATGGATGCCAAAACGGAGCAAATGAATGAAAACAATATTTGTTAAAAAGCATTTTTAAATTATCATTTTCCACAGTAAAACAAAGCATTAAAAAAAACACATCGAACGCAGTTTTTTAAAAAATTAATAGTGACACAGAGTAAAACTTATAAATACAAGGGAGACACCATTTTGCACTCAGTTGATTATCAACTAGCAGAGAGAGCAGACGTAATAAGCTGACCCTCTGTCACCTGCACTGCGACCTCCTCAGAGAGAGCACAGAATTCACTCGTGAAAGCATAACAGCAGAACAACTACTAGTAAGTTATTAATATATTTCTAAACGTTAGTTTTTAGAAAAATATATTTTCATAACCCACAAAAAATATAATTTTAATTAATAATAAAAACTTTACAAATGTAATGTTTCCAATATATTATCAACAAAATTAAACTCAAAATTAAAACAAGTTTTTTATTTTCCACAACCAGAAAATCGGAAGATTTTGACATTCCACAATAGCTGCACCTATTTTGGCATCCTCACCACGTTAACGATTGACAAACTCAATTGTTCAGGTAAATGTTATTTATGTGTAATGGTTTTACTTGTAAAATTTATTTTTAAAAATTTCCTAAAGTTATGTTTGGCAAAGGTGTTTTTTTTTTATTACTCAATCTCACCACATAATAAACGAAAAATTACCATGATGCTGGAGTAACAATTTCTAATAAGACTTCAGTTAGTTACCACATCTGCAAAAGCGTTTCATATTACTAGGGCAAATATTTGTATTCTAAGTCCATGAATGTTCTGCATTTTACTAATTTAGTAATAGTTTCGAAATTACCTGTTATGTTTTAGTTGAAAAATGCATCAAATGTGTAGTATGTTTACTCTCACCAATTGTTACTCATACTCCTTTTTCATATTACAAAAGTGTTTTTTTTTTTTTTTTTTTCTAACCAACGTTGACAAAGGAACAATTATTATTATTTTTTTTTTCCACCAGTGAACATCTTTTCCCCAAAAAAATTTCAACCTCCTACAAGCATCAGGTTAAAGGGACGATAACAAAAAAACCACTGGAAAAGGTATGTAACCTTTTCCATTTTTTTAATACTATACATTATTAATCCTTCCTTTTGCAATTATTCCTCCTCTAACGGACCTAATTTGAAAACTAATGGATAGTTTAGAGAAACAATATACTATTTCTACTCTAGGAAGGAGCAACATTAGGGATATTTCTGTGTAGTGTAGGGATACATATCTCTATTTCTACTGCAGTAAGGTGCATTGATTAGGACAGTGTCATGTAGTACTAGTTATATTGTATGTCAGTATAATTTTAAAGATACTCAGTTTCAACATTTGTAACCACCGTTAATTATTTTTTTTTCCTCTTTTTTTTTTCCCAAAGAAAACAACTTTAAATCACAACTAAAATCTTGAGCCAACAAAGGAAATCATCTTCAGCCACCTCATCCAGAAAAGCGAGTTCTACGAAACAAGGTATATATTTTCAGCACGGATTCTTAACCTTAAAAATACTACACTAACTATCGCATTGCTAAAGTTTTCCAAAAAAAATCAATGCAGTTATGATTACATTTCCCCATTTCAGAATTATATTTCATGTCTAAAGGATGGTTTAGCATTACGGAAATTGTTATGTGCTGCAACTTATATCACATGTGCGATTTTTAAAGGAAATTTTTAAAAAACACATTTCTCAACATCGTTCTGTTTCCAAATTTTTTTCTTTTTTCACTTTTCCAGACATTTATTTATCGATTCCACAACAAATCACCTTGTAAGTGTCTACACAAGCCTACACACCAATACCACTGAACAAGAGTCAGCAAGAAAAGCAATTTCGAAAGAAAAAGGTAATTTCAAGCAACATTGTAAGGTGCAGCAGATTTTAAAATGTACCATGCTTTAGAGGTAACAATTAACTATTCAAAATCCAGGAAGGTGCAGCAGTAGGGAAAGTGTTGGATAGTGTAGGGGTATCAATTTACTATTCTAACTCCAGGAAGGTGCAGCAGTAGAGAAAGTGTTGGATAGTGTAGGGGTATCAATTTACTATTCTAACTCCAGGAAGGTGAATCAGTAGGGAAAGTGTTGGATAGTGTAGGGGTATCAATTTACTATTCTAACTCCAGGAAGGTGCATCAGTAGGGAAAGTGTTGGATAGTGTAGGGGTATCAATTTACTATTCTAACTCCAGGAAGGTGCAGCAGTAGGGAAAGTGTTGGATAGTGTAGGGGTATCAATTTACTATTCTAACTCCAGGAAGGTGCATCAGTAGGGAAAGTGTTGGATAGTGTAGGGGTATCAATTTACTATTCTAACTCCAGGAAGGTGCATCAGTAGGGAAAGTGTTGGATAGTGTAGGGGTATCAATTTACTATTCTAACTCCAGGAAGGTGCATCAGTAGGGAAAGTGTTGGATAGTGTAGGGGTATCAATTTACTATTCTAACTCCAGGAAGGTGCATCAGTAGGGAAAATGTTGGATAGTGTAGGGGTATCAATTTACTATTCTAACTCCAGGAAGGTGCATCAGTAGGGAAAGTGTTGGATAGTGTAGGGGTATCAATTTACTATTCTAACTCCAGGAAGGTGCATCAGTAGGGAAATTGTTGGATAGTGTAGGGGTATCAATTTACTATTCTAACTCCAGGAAGGTGAATCAGTAGGGAAAGTGTTGGATAGTGTAGGGGTATCAATTTACTATTCTAACTCCAGGAAGGTGAATCAGTAGGGAAAGTGTTGGATAGTGTAGGGGTATCAATTTACTATTCTAACTCCAGGAAGGTGCAGCAGTAGGGAAAGTGTTGGATAGTGTAGGGGTATCAATTTACTATTCTAACTCCAGGAAGGTGCATCAGTAGGGAAAGTGTTGGATAGTGTAGGGGTATCAATTTACTATTCTAACTCCAGGAAGGTGCATCAGTAGGGAAAGTGTTGGATAGTGTAGGGGTATCAATTTACTATTCTAACTCCAGGAAGGTGCATCAGTAGGGAAAATGTTGGATAGTGTAGGGGTATCAATTTACTATTCTAACTCCAGGAAGGTGCAGCAGTAGGGAAAGTGTTGGATAGTGTAGGGGTATCAATTTACTATTCTAACTCCAGGAAGGTGCATCAGTAGGGAAAGTGTTGGATAGTGTAGGGATATCAATTTACTATTCTAACTCCAGGAAGGTGCATCAGTAGGGAAAGTGTTGGATAGTGTAGGGGTATCAATTTACTATTCTAACTCCAGGAAGGTGCATCAGTAGGGAAAGTGTTGGATAGTGTAGGGGTATCAATTTACTATTCTAACTCCAGGAAGGTGCATCAGTAGGGAAAGTGTTGGATAGTGTAGGGGTATCAATTTACTATTCTAACTCCAGGAAGGTGCATCAGTAGGGAAAGTGTTGGATAGTGTAGGGGTATCAATTTACTATTCTAACTCCAGGAAGGTGCATCAGTAGGGAAAGTGTTGGATAGTGTAGGGGTATCAATTTACTATTCTAACTCCAGGAAGGTGCATCAGTAGGGAAAATGTTGGATAGTGTAGGGGTATCAATTTACTATTCTAACTCCAGGAAGGTGCAGCAGTAGGGAAAGTGTTGGATAGTGTAGGGGTATCAATTTACTATTCTAACTCCAGGAAGGTGCATCAGTAGGGAAAGTGTTGGATAGTGTAGGGGTATCAATTTACTATTCTAACTCCAGGAAGGTGCATCAGTAGGGAAAATGTTGGAAAGTGTAGGGGTATCAATTTACTATTCTAACTCCAGGAAGGTGCAGCAGTAGGGAAAGTGTTGGATAGTGTAGGGGTATCAATTTACTATTCTAACTCCAGGAAGGTGCATCACTAGGGAAAGTGTTGGATAGTGTAGGGGTAACAATTTACTATTCTTACTCCATGAAGGTGCATCAGTAGGCAAAATAATGGATAGAGTAAAAGTTATGTTGTTAAAAAATCGTAAATTATATCATGCTAATTTTTTTAACTTTTCTCATTTTTTCAGATAATGTCTAGCCTTGGAGCAGCCAACTACCTTAAATCCAGGAAGGGCAAAAATGTGTTAAACCATGGTGGATACATATATAGTAAGGAAAGAATAAGTTTAACTAGAAATCATTGGAGGTGCGTGCAATACTACACTACCCATTGCAGTGGCAGAGCGGTTACTGTTGATAATTTGGTTGTGAAAACCACTGAACATAACCACTCTGCCTCTGCAATGGATGTAGAAATCAGAGAGACAATAAATGAGATGAAAGCAATTGCAAGCACCTCCAATGATTCTACAGGATCAATTTTAAGGGAGGTTGCACAGCATGTCCCCAGTCATGTTGCTAGTAACATGCCTATAATACCCAATTTGAGAAGAATTATTCAGAGACAAAAGCAGGCAAGTAATATTCAATTGTCTACACCACATACATTCTCTGACATTAGAATTCCTCATGATCTTTCTATTTCTTTTTCTGATGAACCTTTCCTTCTGCATGACAACGAAAACCCTCAGAAACGTATTCTAATTTTTAGTACCCCACGTAACCTTGCTAAGTTAGAAAGTAGTGAAATTTGGATGATGGATGGGACGTTTAAAAGTACACCCCATCCTTTCACTCAAATTTACACTATACATGCTAAAATTAACAATAGTGTAATTCCCTTAGTGTATAGTTTGCTACCTGATAAGACTTCTGCAACATACACTGAACTTTTATCAGTGATTAAAAGCAAAACATCTGCAAGTCCTCGAAAAATAATTATTGATTTCGAATTGAGCATGATCAATGTGATCACTAAAACGTACACGGATACCCAAATTCAGGGATGTTTCTTCCATTTTTCGCAGGCATTTTGGCGTAAACTACAGAAAACATCCCTAGTTGCAGAATATTCTCGGGATAGCAAACTACAGTTTGAACTTAAAAAATTAACTGCACTTTGTTTTGTTCCTCCCGATAGTGTGGACGAGTACTACACTGCAATTATAGAATCTGTTTATTATACGAGTAACGAGGAAAAATTGGCACCCATTCTAAATTATTTTGAGGACACATGGATTGGACACCTAAGCAGATCGGGTCGCAGGAGGAAGCCACGATTCCATGTGGAGTGGTGGAACTGCTACACGAGTTGTTTAGAGGGAGAGGCCAAAACAAACAATGCCATTGAGGGGTGGCATAACTCCTTCAATCATACAATTGGAAAACCACATCCTAACTTCTACTCATTTTTGGAAACTTTGAAGAAGGAGCAAAGTTTCCAAGAAATGAGAATAGCACAAACACTCGCAGGTAGTCTAAACCCACGAGTAACAGTCAAAACAAGGGAAATGTCTGAGAGACTATTGGCAATTCTGCAACAGTTTTCGTTGTGTGTGGCTATAGACTACCTGGAAAATCTTTCTAACATTCTTTCTTTTTAAAACAATGAATGTACTTACTTTCCTGCTTTGCTTTAAATTATAGTAATTTTTAAAATTCAATTGGCATACAAATTTTTGTTTTCTAAGAATTTTTTCAAACAAACAAGTCGGGTTTTTTTTATTATTTAAAACAAATCTTCATTTCCACCAAAATAAACCAATTAGTACAAATTAACTGTTCCATCGAATTTGAACCACTTTTCATTATCGGAACTCCATTTTTCAAATTACCGAAAAAATCCAATTTAAATACCGTCAAAACCAATCACCAAATTTCAAACAGATGTATAATATACAAATCAAACCATATTCCGAAATGCACTTTGCAGCTGAATCATCATTTGTATTTCAATTTTTCATTTACAAAATTTACAAGTACGCTCAATTTTTGAACTTAGAAATGAAGATCGACAGTACGTTTTTTACTTCGTAAATAAACAAATCAACTGTCTGAACAGTAACTTTTAATTTTGTAAGAGTTACATACTTTTTTTAAATAACTAACTTACTTTAAGCGACCCGACATAGTCATGTATTAATGACATTAATGTGGACATGTTTAACAACATTTAAGACATCTATTAGTTTTCCAGCAACCTCCCCTTATTCTTTCCTTACTATATATGTATCCCTTTTAAATGTTTAATCTATAATATCAACTGAAAACATTTCCTACCTGGACGCAGATCAGCTTCCTGCTGCTTCCTCCTCCGATGCTCTGCAAAATGGCGCATTACGTCGACGCTCACGTCCTTACGTCATCGCGTGCATCTCAATTTATGGCGGACTACTTTTTTAAATTCTACTGTAAATAAATGTTAATATATGTAAATAAAATATATATATTTTGTAATAAAAATCAAACTTACTTTGAAAAATTTATGAAAAATATGCTTATTTTTTTCATGAGTTTTAAAACAAATAAAAATGTGAAATCAAAAATTGTTTACTGTCATTATTTTAAATTAATTTTTTTAAACACCAATATTGTAATTAAATAAATGTAAATTAACTAAATATGTTCCTTACCTTGACTCTATTGTCTTTTCCCTTCAAAACTTTCTCTTACTTCACTTTCTGTACCTTCTTTTCTTGTTCCGCGGGTTGTATATTCTAAGGCTGCCAAAATAAATGAAGGACAAAGACGCTCATAGACTACAATGGAAAAGCGTGGGAATTTATTACAAAAAGTAAGTTATAAATGTTTTTTCTAATTTTCTAATTTTATTAATGATAAATTTGTAAATATATTACTCTTTTAATTTTTATAGTATTTTTTTTTATTTAAAAAATAAAATTATATTATTTTTATAATAATTAAACCAAAAATACTCTTCCATTACTTTAAAAAAGGGCACTGTCTTTTGGACTTATAAATACTCTAGTCTTTTCATATGTGATAAAAATACTCTAGTATTTTAAATTAGGTACTCACTCATATTTATTTAAATTATAATATTAAATACTCCATTATTTTTTTTTAAAAACACATTCAATTTTGAAAAATACTCAACTCTTAAATTTGGTAATTATTAAGTATCAACTTTTAATATTTTAAAAATCTTTTAGTTTTTTAACTATCCAACAAAACATTCCTACTAAACTAAATGGCCAAGTATAAATATTAAAATACTCAAGTATTAATTTAACTGCTATCCAACCAAACATTACTACTAGACAAAATACTCAAGTCTTAATATTTTAATTAACTACTCACTTTTTAAAAATTAATATTGCTTTATTATAAATAATTAAAATACTCAAGTATTAATTTAACTACTATCCATCCAAACATTTCTACTAGACAAAATACTCTAGTATTAATATTTTGAAAAACAAATAACTTTTGTCAAATTACAAATGCTTTTTTAAAAATAATTAAACAAGAGAAATATTTTTTTAAATGGAAACACAAAGAAAAAAAAATGCGTTGTAATAGTATATGCGTTGTAAAAGTACTTACCATATAACATCTTGCGTTGTAAAGCCATGCATTGTAAATGAATGCGTCGTAAAGGCATTTTCACATAATGCGTTGTAAAGGTATATACGTTGTAACAGTACTTACCATATAATGGCACGCGTTGTAAAAGCATGCGTTGTAAAAGTTTTTGCGTTGTAAAAAATGCGTTGTAATAGCATAGCGTTGTAAAAGTTGCGTTGTAAAGGTGGTTCCCCCCTCTGGGTAAATGTAATATTTCCCTAAACCTGCCCACTGTGGCTGTGAGAATGTAGTCTATGCGAGAGAGACTATTATGAGCCCCGGAGTGGTAGGTAAACTGATAAGTCTGTGGGAATTTAAAAGTGCCAAGTATCTATCAGTCCAAATGCATCTAGGAAATCAGCAAAGCTGGGGCATGTGCGGTGCTGTGGTCTAGGAGGCTTTTGGTCTAGAGTGTCATCTAGTGTTGCATTAAGGTTGCCACCAATTATCAGTTCTCCTTCTGGCAGTGTAGGCAGAAATTTACCCAGTGCCAGAAAAGCCAGTGAGTGTAGTGCAGGGGGGATATAGACTGTCACTAAGTTTATTGTGCGTCCCTCCCATTGGCAGGAAAGCGCTGCAAATTGGCCTTGATCTTCCATGAAGGTGTGGTAGACAATCAGTGGGAATTGTTTTTTAATTAAGATTTCAACCCCCCGAGAACCTGAAGTGAATTCGGAGTGGACCGCTAACTTAAAACCCCATCAGTCTAGAGCCTTACAGGCCAATCCTACCAGGTGCGTTTCTTGGAACATTGCTACTGCTGGTGCCCAGAATTTAAGATATTTCAGCACCAGTCCTCTCTTCAGCTTATCTCTCAAGCCGCTGACATTCCCGGAGATGAGAGATAATGACGGTGCACATGTGAGGTGTGTCAGAGGAATATCAGGGGCCATGGGTGTAGATATTAGCGCCATTTGGGCCATGTCTGCGAGATATCGACATTAAGGAAACCTGTGGAAAGAGTACATAAACATTTGCAAGTCTCGGTGAAGATTAAAGTAAACAATGAGAAATAATGTAATAAACTCTTAACAACCCCTGTATCTGGTCCCAACCCCCTCCCTGCCTCCCTGCACGACGGTCTTAAAACTTCCTGCCTCCCCAACAATGCAGAGTGCTTATGTTCCATTCCCGTTACCAATGTAGGGGGGGTAGTCTCTCCATGGAGTAGCGGGCCTCTCATTCCCAGCTGTTCTTTTTCTAAGAGACTGGCTTCCACAGCTATCCATGTGTTGTAGTTGGCAACATCTCCATCTGAAAAAGGAATTAAATTGTGCAGTAATGGTTTGTACCGTGGATCCAGAATTGTGGCGCAAATGTAATGGTTGGATGACACAATGCCTCTTTGCACCCTTGTATTTTCAGATGAACTAAGGGTTAAGCTCTCCACCAACTCATATGCTTTTTTTTTCCCTCCAACCCTGCATACATTGCAGACACTCCCTTCAGCTGTTCCTTTATCATGTGTAACAATGGTATAGCTTGGCCCATAGTACAGTCCTCCTTGCTAACTTTACGTGTGAAGGAAGTGAAATCTCTGTCAGGCATTTAACTAGGCCCCATTGGTCCAACTAAATGATCATGCCTTTCACAGTAGCATCACCTCCTTGCATGACATATTCATTGATTGGTCTGTACTGTTCGAAACAGATGTTCAACTATGTAATAAGTTGAGTTCCAACGTGTCGGCACGTTGAATGATCCTCAGCTGCTTCTGGGCTTTAAAAGAATGGCTGAAATGTGTGCAGATTATTCTGCATGTGGTCAGTAAGTTGCTGACACGGTCTTCTTTTTTCAGAAAGTGTTGAACAATGATGTTATTGCAGTGCGCCAAACACAGGACCTTAAAATAGCCACCATCGGCCATGGCCTTAACTATATACTGCCATTGTCTGTGGCAACAAAACCAATGTTAAGCCCTCTTGCGCGCATCCATTCAAAGACCTTACTGCAAAGTCTTCCAAAATGTTTATAGCAGTATGAGATTTCTCCATGGCGAACATGGCTACAGTTGCATGGGTCCAAGAAGCATCAAAAATCTCAGCAGTGTGAACAACACCTGCTGCAGATATCTTTTTCTCTAACCCCCACAAAAGGCCAACACATAAAATAACGCAGTTAAAAATTGTATGCCCAGTGTAGGCAACACACACATCCTTTCAGCAGAGGGTGAAACAAAATTTCACTCTCACATCAAACTGTGGCAATCACACTCTTCCTGTCTGAATTCAGCACTTCTAGCTGTTCCATCTACAGGTGTCCTCTTGGTCTCCCCGTCGGTAGAGAATGGTGAAAAACTGAGGGTTTAAATACTGTGGTCAAGTGGCTAATTGGTAATTTACTAAGCACTAATTGGAAGCGCATGGTGTACATCCTGTGTCCCTCTAGGACCGGGCCTGGTCGCCTGGTGTAGGGCGTTCCTCCATACGCCCGCTTGCATTGGGTGAAAAAGTGGTTTTTCACTTAGTAGCTAGTGGTTCCAGGGTGCGCATGCACTTCTGCACATAGAGAACACATGACCTGGCCGTTGTAGCTACGGGGTCTAATGTCGTGGCCGACCATGCACAAGGATTAATGTTCATGATCCACGCATGCGCGCTATTCTCTTAAAGTCAGCATCCCATTTTTGGATCCTAACTCAACGTTGTGTGCTGCAGTCAATTTCCATGCTTCGCGCATGCGCATTACTCTATTATGGCCCTTAATGTGCGATCATCGCTACTAAGTCCTACTGACTGTGTATGTGTGTGGTGGGTTCTGCAATGGTGCATCGCTGTTGTAAAAACGTGGAGTTAAAAAGTGATCTTCTCCCATGACACTCTTTGTTTGCATGTCCCGTGTTTTTAGACAGTTTCCTAGCCCCACAAGGTTACCTAGTAAGGTATATTCATCCCACTCTTAACGTGCTGAACACCTCCCCAACTAATAGATATTAGACAGTTCAAAGGTTTGATCAGTTTCACCGGTAGCTGTTACCAATCTCGTGGTGATATCTAAACCTATATTTACGTGGACAGCCCACGTGTGGCCATTTCTAATGTCGTGGTCCTAGAACCCCTCTGCGACGGTTCACAAATGCATGAGTAGATGATGGGTCTGTACACTGGGTAAGGCCTGGTCACTTCGCCAGCTGTAACCATGGTATTTCCTCATTAAGGCCTCTCTCCCATGTGTGTAACCTGTACACCCAGCGCTGTTCCCGGATGTGTAGTTGTCTGCCAATGTCGGTTTTTTGCTTCTTCATTGCCTGCAGGATGACCCAACGTAGATCGGAATCACTATGGTTTTTCTCCGTGAAATGTTTAGTCAGTTTTGTGTTTGTTTTTCTACACCGGATGGTGCTGCGGTGTTCACTGATCCATGTTTTCACCTTCCTTGTCGTCATCCCGACGTACTTCAGATTGCATGGACAGGCCAGTAGATAAACTACGTTTTCAGTATTGCAATTACTAAAGTATTTTAGTCTCCAGGGGTTGTCAGTGCCAATGTCAACTTTCTTGGCGGTGGTAGTCAAGTGACAATTGCCGCACGGGTAGTGACCTGTTGGTTTAGGTTCTCTCCATAGGGTCAATTGGTTGTCATTGTCATCGTTGGTGATCTTCGAATGTACCAGGTCATCCCTCAAGTTTCTACTCCGTTTGAACGCGAAAAGTGGGGGTTCCCACTTCCGGTTTCCGCTCTTCAAAATTGCCCATTTCTTCTTAATAATGTTCTCAATTTTGTTTGAAACAGGAGTGTATGTGGTTACACATACCAGACGGTCTTTCTGTTCCTTAGGTGTGGTATCCAGGAGGCCTTCCCGGCTATTGTTCTTCGCCCTCTTCTTCGCTCGTTTGACCATTCATCTTGGGTAGTGCCTTTCTAGGAGCTTGCTCTCTAACTGTTCCGCCTGTGTTTGGAATGTGTCTACCTCAGAGCAATTTCTTTGTACCCTGAGAAATTGTCCGACTGGTAGATTTTCAAGAAGAGCCCTCGGGTGGTAGCTCTCATAGAGTAGGAGACTGTTCCTGTCTGTAGGTTTTATATGTACTTTGGAGGAGATCCCTTCCGTCGTCAGTGTAATGTCCAGATCTAGGAAAACCGCATGGTTTTCTCCAATGGTGTGCGTGAATCTCAGGTGGGGGTCTTTACTGTTGACCCACTCCACAAATTGCATGGCTTCATCTGTTGTGCCCTTCCAGATGATCAGGACATCATGTATATACCGCTTCCATGTTTTCATCTGAGTTATAAACGGATTTGCAGGATTGAAAATATAGTCCTCTTCAAATTGCCTCTAGTTCCCATTTCCACTAAGGACTGGGGTTAGTGTGTGTGGACTGTTGCACGTCATGTGACATCGTGCACAGAAGGACTTCTGTCTGGCAGTACAATGGGTGATGCTGTTTTCTTTGTTGTGCACCTATAAGCAAGGAAGCAAGAAGAACATCAGTTAAACTTGGCATTCAGTGTTGTGGTTCAATTACTACTAGTACAAACAAACAAATATTATGTATGACTTAGTGTGTGGTCATACTTGTTAGTGTTATTAATATTATTACATTTTTACCTCAGTTATTTAAAAAACAATAATACATTGTAGCCATTTGTGAGACTTTGACAGCAAGGGCTTTCATGGTGTACTGTATACTCAGAAAGGATAGGAAATTAGAAGAATAACAACAAAAATACAAATGTAACGGAACTGGTTTGGCATTGTGTATCACGTGAGATGCAGCATTCAGGGAGCTGCAGCTGACAAGAAGCAGTAAGCCGAGTGGAACAAAGGAAAGACATGCAGACCTATGGCAAAAGCACACTAACTACCACCACAAAATGGCCACCCGCCACATGGTCACTCACAGTCACAACAAGCAAGAGGCCTGGAAAACAATGAACTCAAGCAGGCATTTATGGACACATACTTTAAAAAATGGCCTCTGCCTACATGGGAGGCTTAGCCAAGGCAAATGCAGGCCCACTATTAAAAACACAAACACACACACACTGGCCATACAAATGAGGCATGCTAAACAACACAGTTTTTAATGCAACAATGCCGAAATGGAAATCCACAGGGCTAAAAATTGTTTGCCAAGTTACACAAAAACCACACATGAAAAAAAGTGAAATATCAAAAGAAGAAACATTTTGCGAATCAATTAAATGCTATCCATGCCCTAAATGATGTTTAAATTCAACAGAAACCACAGTAACAGTTGCTTCATACACCCATGAGTAGCTCTGGGCCTACTGGCTGAAAGGTATTGGCAGACTACTGGGCTAGTGAATTATATAAATGTTGCAAATTGATTTCAAAAGTTGGAGAAAATGTAGTGAACTGTGCACCATGTTTCCTTTATAAAGGAAGAAACATTACTCACAAAGAAACATCTAGGCACCTACTGAAACTGCAGGCCACCCACCTCAATACATTTTAAAAGAAGGATTAAAAGTACAAAAAATGTAGGGGCAATGCCCCAATCAAACAATCAACACTAATTTTCAAACTTACATGTAAAATCTCAAATTCAAATGTCCTCAAATTCAATTATATATGATGCAGCAGACACAAAGAGTGATCCTTCCAGCTCCAAATCCAAATGAGAAGTGAACAGGAGATGGACAAAGCACTGGGAGTAGCATGCTGGACAGGAAGCTGGAGACTCTGTGGCATTTCCTTCCTCTTCAAAAAAAAGTAATAACAGAAAAAGAACTCCTTGCACAAATAAGTACAGCTAAATGTCAATCTGAAGGAGTTTTTGAATCCAAATCATCATTTTGAAAAGGTTTTGATGCTGCTTGGGGGAGAAGCTTTGCCAGGTTGCAGTTTCTGCATGTTTGGGATCACGTTCTTCACAAAACTTCCGTCGGGAGTCCGATGGCACGCCCGAATGAAATATTTGCGATCGCTCACTCTCGCTGGACCGTGCGGCCGGCTACCAAATCTCGTGGTACTTGCGAACGTCTGGGAAATATCATTGCCGATTTCAGGCACCCGGTAAGTCGCTCCAGCGCGAAAATACATATTGGGTGCGCAAACACAACAAAACTCCGCTCCATTGCAGAGTTTTCCAACAACTCAACATTCTTCGTGGAATGCGGAGTTACCAAAAATCCACTAACTCCACGAGCGGAGCGGAGCGGAGTTTTAAGCCCAGGGTTAGAATGGATACTTGTGAAAGTCACATATTGATCAGTCAGGACGGAATTAAAACCGACTTCGAGGTAGGAATAGTTTCTTCAGTTTTGTCAGTTTGATTTCCTATTCCAAAGTCTTTGTATGCAATACGGTTATGGGTAGACCATTGTTTCTTTCTGACTCTAACTACAGGTTGGATATGCTAGGAGACACTAGCAGAATACAGGTATGCGCATCCAGAGTGCTTTTGTATGGCCACCGCATGATTTGACACTTATGCACAATTTCGGCCTATCAAGGGAGGATCCAATAGATTTACTGCATGGACAATTATTCCCAGAATTGCACCACACCCCATGAATAAAGATCCGTATGTCATATTTGATTTGGAGTGAGCATGTGCCATTCTTATCTTTGATGAGTTGTCAACAAGTAAGGAGACCATTTATTGGGTGCATGGGTTTCCACCTTCTGCACACTCGTATGTCTAGTGTGCGTAACGTAAACCTTATATCATCATAACACGTGTTGTTTTGCTACAACGTGTTATTTGCATTGTACAACAAGGATGTCTATTATATCTTTTTAGCCCTGAAGAAGTCATGGGGAAATCCCCAGATGACAACGTGTTGGCTGGGCATAAGAAGTCAAGAAATTAAAGACGAACATTGAGATTAACCATTGTGTATTATCTGTGTACATTAATTACATGATACTTTGACGGGTGCTCTGACTCTTGTTGGGGGTTTAATCCATCATTTATGCACATCACGCCTGGCCTGGCATTTCAGGCTGGACTGTTCCCATGAGAAGTAGGCTAAGGACTGATGTGCATATGGCTGGGCCCAAACTCGGTTGGCATGTTGAGCAAGAGAACGAAAGATTAAAACCAGATCTGTAACTAGAGATGAATGTTTGATTTGTTCAGCATTCCGTTTCTCTTCAATTATTTGTGCTTTTGTTGCCCTCAGTGGGAAGGGTATGCCCAGACGTGGATCCTGTGTTCATTGTTCCGCTAGATTCAAACTAGCCTGGCTGATGAGGTGTGATACCCTGAAACTAGTACCAGGATGTTTGTTTATGGTCCAGGGAAGACCAGGCCTGGCAGTTCGGGCTGGACTGTTCTCATGGGGAGCAGGGTCAAGACTGATTTGATTATGGCTGGGTCTAAACTGAGGTGGCGTGTTGAGCAAAAAACTTTGGATTTAGGCCCAGATCTCTGTACTGTGGGTGAATGTTTGACATTGTTCAGCATTCCATCCATAAATTGTTCTTTTAGCATTTGTCACCCCCAATGGAATGGGTAGGCCCAGCCGTGGATCCCGTGCTCACCATGCCACTGGTTAGAGCTAGCCTTGCTGATAAGAGGTTATACCACAAAACTGGTCCTAGGATGCTTGTTTCTGGTCCGGGGAGGACCTGGCCTGGCAGGTCGGGCTGGACTCTTCCCATGGAGAGCAGGGTCAAGACTGATTTGCATATGGCTGGGTCAAAACTAGTATGGCGTGGTGAGCAAAAACATTATGGATATTGGCCAAGATCTCTGTACTGGGAGTGAATGTGTGACTTTCTCAGCATTCTGTCCATCAATAGTCCTTTTTTTAATTTGTCACTCCCCGAGTGGGGCTGGTATGCCCAGATGTGGGTCAGGTGTTCACCATGCCATTTGAGTCAAGCTAGCCTGGCTGATGAGGGGTGATACCCAAAAACTGGTCCTGGGATGCTTGCATCTGGTCCAGGGAGGACCTGGCCTGGCAGGTCGGGTTGGACTGATACCCAAAAACTGGTCCTGGGATGCTTGCATCTGGTCCAGGGAGGACCTGGCCTGGCAGGTCGGGTTGGACTGTTCCCATGTGGAGCAGGGTCAAGACTGATTGTCATATGGCTGGGTCCAAACTGGTTTGGCGTGGTAAGCAAACAAAGTATGGATATAGGCCCAGATCTCTTTACTGGAGTAAATGTTTGACTTTGTTCAGCATTCCATTCCCAAACTGTTCTTTTTGCATTTGTCACTGCGAGTGGGACGGGTATGCCCAGACGTGTGTCTTGTGCTCACCATGCCACTGGAGTCAAGCAAGTCCAGCTGATGGGGGTGATACATCGAAAGTGGTCCTGAGATGCTTTCTTCCGGTCCAGAGAGGAACCGGCCTGGCAGTTCTGACTAGACTGTTCCCACGGGGAGCAGGGTCAAGACTGATTTGCATATGGCTGTATCCAAACTGGTATGGCGGGGTGATAAAAAAAACTATGGATTTAGGCCCAGATCTCTGTACTGTGGGTGAATGTTTGACATTGTTCAGCATTCCGTCAATCGATTGTTCTTTGTGCATTGGCATTTCTGTAAAGCACGTACGATATAAACGAGAAAATAATAAGCTGGGTATTACATGATGGGGGTAGGCAATCATCTGTACCGGCTGAAATGGGGATCCACTGACCCTTATTCTGTGCCATGGGTAAAATTGGAAGAGTGGTCCCAACCTGGGGATGACGGGGTGTTGGGGTGTATTCATCAATGGCTGTGGCTGACTAGGGAGCAGCCACCTGATGTGTGGAAGCCAGACCCCTTCCTCTGTTCTCTGTCTACAGTATGGGCCATTCCCCGCACCAGCAGCCTAACTTGTTAACTGGGAAACCAGTTATTTCCCTTCCACTCTGTGGGTCTCTACAACCTGTTTTCTTCTACCATGAGTGTGTCCTCTTCCTCTACCAGGTATAACTGAGCATGCTGTTTCTGAACTTTAGCAAAACAAGCTTGGGTTTTGACTCAATGGCAGCAAGGCCAAGTTATATAAACTAAACAAAACAGAGAGAGTGCCAGTGCTGCACTAAACTTACAAAAGAGTTTTAAACATGAACTGAATTAAACACGTTCACTTTTGACCATTTTTTGGTTGATTTTAATCAAAAATATTTTAATGCAATAAATTCTCTTATTATTTTGCACGGTTTCATTGAAGTAATTAAAGCATTTCACAAATAATCAAACAATACATTGCTAATATTTACACTCTATTAACACATATAAATGACAACACCACTAGCGTACCTCAATCACTCGGACAACAACACTCAAGATTCACAAACATACTGACTATACATCATAAAACAAACGATTTACACTTGTATGTACAAAATACATCAGGCCATCAGCAAATAACACTTGCAGTACTTCTAATAGCTTATTTATAGTTGTTTTAGCAGATGATTGGCCAAATGCGAAGATAGGTCTACGCGTTTCGAATCCCTTCACCGGGGATTCTCATCAGGACCAACACTCTCTGGGAACAAAAACGGACACAACACTGAATTAGACCAATTGGCCCCTCAAGACTCAAAAGATTAGCCGTTCACCCATATTAGGGAACCTTACCTACAACTTGAAAGTACGCAACCCAGGCTTTTAATATGAAATGAACGTCCAACGCAATTCCTGTGGACAGCAGAAATGATAAGTTTGAGAGAAAGGAAAAGAAAACGATCGAAAGTCTAGGCTGATGTCTAATGGCTTCAAAGTGCAGTTATCTAATAATCGAAATCTTACTTGTCAGGACAAAAGATGTCTCGCAGGCACATTTAAATCCTTACTCCTCCTGGTAGGAGTTGACTATGCTTCCGATTGTCTTAAAGCGGCGTGCTGATTGTATCAATCCCTCTGCGGCTATGTCCTAAGAGCGGATCACAAACGAAGGCATGAGACCTCGGGTGTTTGAACTAGTTCAACGATCTCGGTTACTTTTAAACACGCTATCTTTAACGATCTCTGAGTCGTATTTACCTCTTCACCAGTTTATTCCAACGCCATTGGAGCCATCGCGAACCGTGCAAACAACGCCATAGTCGAATGCCTAGACAAGGAAGTGGTGACCATTTTGTTAATCCGTGACGCCATCCAGATTGGTAGGCGGGGCACTAGGGCATTCTGGGAGATGTAGTTGCAGCAGTATATTTGGACCGGTTTGTGTCCCTTAAATCGACATTTCTCCACGGAAAGAAGGCAGGATGCTTACTAGGACCTGCAACGGTTGATGTGATTATGTCTATTTAGTATCACACATGAATGCCCGTGATGTATCCAGAGGCCCGTCATGTTGGCCAATCAGAGTCAAGGGGGAGCTGTAGTTTTGATGAAAATTTGTATGTTGAAAAGCTTTATTGTGCAATGTATGTAAACACTACAATATAATCACGATGTGAAGCAGTTGTGTGGAGAGACGACAATCTATAGCTGATCACCAGACATTATAGTTAATAAGGATCAAACTGATGGACAAATCCTTGTCGCGTACATAGTTTGATTGTATTCACAGGGCTCAGGAGGAATTCAACTGTAGATTTCTACGAGTCGCCTACACGAGGATTGGCCCGACCACAGTCTCAGAATAACGGGGCTCAGTCTCCAAGAGGAATGGGAGGTATGATAGAAAGTGTATTGTCAACAAGCGCCCTACATTTCAAAAATCCGCACGACCACATAGACTGTATATGTTTCATTCAGCACCGTATTGGATGCCAGAAGACAGAGCCGTGGTCACTTTGTGCAGCTTGAGAGTGTCCATATGAACAATTTAAGAGGTTCACAGATTGAAGATCTCGGATAATTCGTTCAAGCCATCCACTGACGTGTTAAACTTGATAATGAGCATGGCCTCTCTTTTAACCAGTTTGGCGTCCAAGTCACCTCCTCGGCTATCTTGTGTGACTTTTGAGATCACAGTCCATCTCACATCTTTTTCTGTGTGATTGTTAAGATGCCAATGATTGACCAGCGGGGCATTAGGCACATTCTTGCGTACCCTTGATTTATGTTGTTGAATTCTTAGCCTTATCTCCTGATTTGTTTTCCCGATATATAGCTTGTCACATGGACAAAGAATTCCGTATACTACATATTTTGTTTTACAGTTTGAAAAAGTGTTATGTTTCCAATGAATTCCCTTGTGGGTGAAATGGTTACCTTCCATGGTGGAATCGCAACAAACACATGTCCCACATTTATGATGGCCTTGAATTGGAGGCAGGTTTAGGAAACTTCTTATGTTCGGACTTTTAGTTTTTGGAAGTGCAGCTCGCACTAACTGGTTGGCAATGCTCTTGTCTTTTTTAAAAGCAAATAACGGAGGTTCTTTGAGTGAGACATCAAGATTTTTGACCAGATGCCAATTTTGGGAAATGGTCTTTTTTAGCCAATTCGATGTGGGACTGTAGGTGGATACACACACAATCCTGTTTGTTTTAGATTTATCTTTTCTTTCCAGAAGTGCTTCACGTGGGGTCCACCAGGCTCGTTTGATGGCTTTCTTCAATAGTTTTTTGGGATAGCCCCTGGATAGTAGGTTGATTTTCAAATTTTCAGCATGAGACAAATATTCATCCTTGAATGTGCAATTTCGACGGATTCGCAAAAATTGGCCATATGGCAGGTTGTCCCTTAGACTGCGTGGGTGGTTGCTTGAATAATGTAGTGCTTTATTCCTATCCGTTTTTTTCTTATATAGTGTGGTAACTAGGCCGCCATTGATTGGATAGATCTCAACGTCTAGAAAAGGCATTTTAAGTTTGGAATAGTTCAGGCTGAATTTTATATCTGGTGTTCTGTTGTTTAGCCAGTGCACAAACTCTTGTAGTTGGTTTTCATCTCCAGTCCAAGTTAGGAAGACATCGTCGATGTATCTGACCCAATTCGTGATGTAAAATGCAAAGGGGTTGTTGTTATATACGAATCGGTCCTCGTATTTGGACATAAAAAGGACTGCCAGCTCTGGGGCGAAAGGACACCCCATTGCGACGCCTTTAATTTGTAAAAAGAAGTCTTCTTTGAAACAAAAGTAGTTATTTTTTAAGGCAAATGTGGCTAGTTCCATAATGAATTGCGTCGGAACCTTTTCAGGTTTAGGTCTGCTATTAAGAAATGACTCCAAAACGGCCAAACCTTCATCTTGTGGGATCTCCGTATAGAGGGAGGTCATACGACTCAGAGATCGTTAAAGATAGCGTGTTTAAAAGTAACCGAGATCGTTGAACTAGTTCAAACACCCGAGGTCTCATGCCTTCGTTTGTGATCCGCTCTTAGGACATAGCCGCAGAGGGATTGATACAATCAGAACGCCGCTTTAAGACAATCGGAAGCATAGTCAACTCCTACCAGGAGGAGTAAGGATTTAAATGTGCCTGCGAGACATCTTTTGTCCTGACAAGTAAGATTTCGATTATTAGATAACTGCACTTTGAAGCCATTAGACATCAGCCTAGACTTTCGATCGTTTTCTTTTCCTTTCTCTCAAACTTATCATTTCTGCTGTCCACAGGAATTGCGTTGGACGTTCATTTCATATTAAAAGCCTGGGTTGCGTACTTTCAAGTTGTAGGTAAGGTTCCCTAATATGGGTGAACGGCTAATCTTTTGAGTCTTGAGGGGCCAATTGGTCTAATTCAGTGTTGTGTCCGTTTTTGTTCCCAGAGAGTGTTGGTCCTGATGAGAATCCCCGGTGAAGGGATTCGAAACGCGTAGACCTATCTTCGCCTTTGGCCAATCATCTGCTAAAACAACTATAAATAAGCTATTAGAAGTACTGCAAGTGTTATTTGCTGATGGCCTGATGTATTTTGTACATACAAGTGTAAATCGTTTGTTTTATGATGTATAGTCAGTATGTTTGTGAATCTTGAGTGTTGTTGTCCGAGTGATTGAGGTACGCTAGTGGTGTTGTCATTTATATGTGTTAATAGAGTGTAAATATTAGCAATGTATTGTTTGATTATTTGTGAAATGCTTTAATTACTTCAATGAAACCGTGCAAAATAATAAGAGAATTTATTGCATTAAAATATTTTTGATTAAAATCAACCAAAAAATGGTCAAAAGTGAACGTGTTTAATTCAGTTCATGTTTAAAACTCTTTTGTAAGTTTAGTGCAGCACTGGCACTCTCTCTGTTTTGTTTAGTTTCTGAACTTTGGCATAGGTAAGATTATGTGCATGCTATCAGTAACCTCTCCTGCCACCATTTTAACGTTTCTCCTTGAGCATCTGTAACAGTTGTGTTAGACATTTCAGTACTCTAGCTTTGCAAAAGTCATTTGCTGTAACATTCACCAAATACTAATTTGCACATTTTATCACCAAAAAATCACAACACCGCAACATCAAGAAAGCAACTGTAAACTTTGTTTACAGTGTAATAAACTAATTTGAATAATCTGCTTACAGACATTTCAGTAGAAACAAAGGTTTTAGCAGCAGAAATTATTAGACATCATTTAAGTATGCAGTTGTCGTCCCAGTGCAAATCGAAAATACCCTGTACATGCCCTTAACATTAGTTTAGTCATCTAGGATGAAATTTCATCGAAAATCCTAATCAGCTTCCTATTAATTTCGTGAACCTTTCATTTTTACTAGAGGTGCAGTTGGAGATGAAAAGAAGAGGTACTGCTCAAAACTCTGCAATGTGTTTTGATATTATTGAAATCAATACAACTCTGAAATGTCGAGAAGTGGAGAAGTTTTGAAAAATGTTCTTACAATTTTTAGTACACTAACTTTTTATAAAAACTGTATCCATGCTACTCTAAAGAACCATCTGGCACATGCATCAAGCAAGGATTTTGCGAATCCTTAATTGCGAATATTAAGGATTCGCAATTAAGGACTCGCAAAATCATATGCATGTAGGAATCGCTATAATAATAGTGATTTCTACACATTCCTTATTTGCGGAATAAGGAATAGATTCCCATTCATTCCTATGGGCCTACAGGCCCATAGGAATGAATGGGAATTTGCAAGCCCAATTTGCGAGTACCAATAGGTACTCGCAAATTGTGCATGCAATTTCAGAGTGCAAGGGTGTCAAAAGGACATATGGAACCGGCTACTGTATGATGGTGCCCCATGACTTACGTCACTGATCACATCTGCTCAATATTACAATTCCGTTGAGACCTCATGCGCCATTTTCTTAACTTAATTTTATTTGGATCACAATGGCCACCACTATTTGTGGAGTTTGTGATTTCACTATCTTGTCTCTGTTATTATCAACACTACAATATGGCCGCCATAGTTAAGCTATATGCCCCTTCTCTATTTCTTAGATCCAAGTTGTTTGTAATATATGGCAGATTGCTAAAACATCCGTCGAAGTCTAAACTCAAATTACAAATATTACCTTGCATCTCCAGTATCACCGTAAAGTCAGATGCCCTTCATCCACTTCTTAGATTTTAATTAGCTGCGACATATGGCAGATTGTCAAAACGATCGTTAAAGTTTTAACTCAATTATGACTGTTAACTTTCTAAAGGAATCGGTTGGATTTACGGATTGTGGTACGGGTGATTGCGCGGGCTTATTTATAATATATATGCCCTGGTTCTATCAATTGACCAGTAGCCACTATAATATGGCCGCCATCTAAGTACTATATGCCCGTCCTTTATTTTGAGCACAATTTTCCGATTCACGTGACACAATAATCACATGATTGTATTCGAAGTTGGAACGCGGGATACCGGAGGAGGACTTTAAATTGCGAGTCTTTCCGCTTGGCCAGTTGATACTCGACAGCTACCCTGCTTGTTCGGAATGCTGGAGACAAGGTGGGAGGTCTTGCTTCTTGCATATGCTCACGCTCCTCTGTGGCTGTTTGACATGGGGACTAATTGTTAGGGAAGATATGTATAAACACAGGCGTGTTTTCTTGGAGAGCTTTTTTACGTTTGTCATTTCGTCTCATTCACCTGTGTCATTATGAATGGAGGCGCACGCTTTGCTGTGGTTAACGCAGCGTCGCCAACCCCTTGCATTATTTGTCATTTTCTAGGTATTATAGATATGACTCGCATACCCAAGTTGGGGTTTTTAATGTTGTTTATAAAATCATCACTTGATGTGGCTTATGATTATTTGTGTCTTAATGAGCTTTGCCGGGGGTAAAAATTGATCTGCACTATGAATGCTGTGATTATTTGTATAATCTTTCTAATATTGATACCAATGATTGTGTTGATATAGGTTCTTATGGCACTCCCTATAGGAATCTCACTACTCCGAATGCGTCCCATCATTGAAACCGCATGACGGACCAATTGCATTAATGTATACATGGGATGACTAAACACAAGGTGAGCTTATTGGTTCATCTGTGCGTCTGCGTATATATTCTTATCTAGGGATTATTATTGCCTTGTGATTATTTATTTATTTACTTTTTGATAATATGTTTTATTCTTATATAGGAATGAAATAATTTTCATATGCCCTTTTAATTCTGTCTGCGACGTAACGAGCCACACAGGAGCACACACTGCCCTAGGAGTATCTTACCATATCTATATTCTACTCTTTTTGAAAGAGGTGAGATGCTAATCGACTTGTTGTAGATTGGGTTTGATACTAATTACTGCTTTGATACCCGAGATGTTGTACTATTCATTGCGCTCTAATGAGGGTCACAATACTAAATGATATCTAATGGGTACAGTACTTATTAATTCATTTATATCTTTTCCTAATATAGTCTTGCACACTGTGACTTTTGATTATTTAAATGTTATCTCTCACTTATTTTATTTTATTTTATTTTATATGTATACTTTAATGCATATAAACTTTCTTCTTTCTTTCTACTTTTCTCCCACTCTTCCTGCTTTTTTCTTTGTTATAAGCCCTTTGTTAGTCATACAAGCTACGTACATTATTTACAATTATTTTGTTCTCAAATGGTGAATATTGTCTTGTTGTCCGAATTATATGTTTTTTAGTATGTGTCATTGTAATGAAAATTCTTTCGTGTGTGTACATTATGTATTTGTATATATCTATATGCCTAGGGTCGTTTATATGTATGTCCCTTTTTCTTTTTTTGTGTGCCATCCTCTCTAAAATTCGAGCAGTGATATATTATATGTTTGTTTTTATATTTGTCGTATATAGATGTTTTTTAAGTGTTATTTTTCATGTTTGTACATATTGCAGCCCTGATGAAGTTCCTGTACGGAACGAAATGCGTTGGCTGTACTTTGTTCGTGTCTGAATGATCGTGAAAAAATCTCAAGAATTAAAAGAAGAAAGATCTTATACTGTTTGGACTATTTGATTTAATGTGTCCGGACACAAGGAGTGCACCTTCCACCTTTGGCTTTATGTTTTGACTCATGTTACATCTCTGGATGACAGGTGTAGGAAGTGGCTTTGCACCAATTTAACGGATTATCTTCACTAATTGTGTATTGGTTGAGCTGGACCTTGGTCGGTCATTCTTGTTGCTTCTGTTTTGCACACCTGGAATTGACCTGTGCACATATGTTGCGCACACACATGCCCTAAGAGCATTTGTGTGCGTAACATGAAACTTTGAAAAATGCAAAAAAGTGCTTGTTTCAAAGGTTTTGCAAATTACCATGGCCCACATGCATCAAAGCAAAAACCGGTCGCAAATGGGCAGATTCTCATAACCTGCCCCTTTACTACCGGTATTTTTGCATTTGGGATGCATCATCCCAAATGCAAAAATCGCAATTTAAGTAATCTCTAAATTGTGATTACTTAAATTGCCATTGCATTTAAGGAATCGCAAATTAAGATTCCTTAAATGCAATGCGTTAAAGTAAAAAAACGAGTGATTTTGCTAATAGGGGGCGCAAATTACCATGAAGTTGAACTTCATGGTCATTTGCAAAAACTTTGAAAAATGCACTAAAGTGCGTTTTTCAAAGTTCCATTTTACACACACACATGCCCTTTTGGCATGTGTGTGTGCAAGATGTACTGATATGCAGATTTCAGGGGTGCAACAGGGTGTCTTTTTGACATCCTGGCACCCTTGAAGTTGCATTCTCAATTTGCGATTCTCTAATTGAGAATCGCAAATTGAGAATGTCTTTCCATTCATTGCTATGGGTCTCTAGGCCCATAGGAATGAATGAGGAGGTATTCCTTAATTGCGACTCGCAATTTGCGAGTTGCAATTAAGGAATGTTTAGAAATAGCAATTTTTTAAGCAATTTCTACATGCATAGCCTTTTGCTATTCCTTATTAGCGAATCCTTATTTTTCGCTAATAAGGAATCGCAAATGGCATTGTTGATGCATGTGCCAGCATGAAGTTCAACTTCATGGTAATTTGTGCACCCTATTAGCGAAATCGCTAATTTTTTTACTTTAATGCATTGCATTTAAGGAATCTCAATTTGGGATTCCTTAAATGCAATCGCAATTTAAGTAATCGCAATTTAGAGATTACTTAAATTGCTATTTTTGCATTTGGGATGATGCCTCCCAAATGCAAAAATACCGGTCGCAAAGGGGCAGATTCTGAGAATCTGCCTGTTTGCAACCGGTTTTTCTTTTGATGCATGTGCCTGCATATGGCGTGTGCTCGAACCTTTAGGGGTGCAGGTCCACTCTCTTCCTTTGTGTTTACTGTTTAACCTGTTTACCATATTTACAACAAGTGCCTATTTTACTCGACCTGCTATGGCTGTCCCCATGTATTTTTTTCATGCAGCAACATTCACAACATGGTACGTGTAGAGAAGGAAAGTCCCAAGGCACATATATAGAAGCAAGGTAGGCAGGGCTAGAATTGCACAGAAGTGAAACAGTGAAACTTTGGTGTTAGAGATGAGAAGGATAATAGAGAAACAAAAGAGCCTGAAATTAATCATCCACTACTACCTGGTCGCTTACATTGATTGAGATCTGGTCTTTGCCTACTGATGCTCGCAGAATCAATAGGGCATCTTACAAGCCGCAAACGCCCCTCTCTGTGACACACAGATGACAGTAACCACCCAGCCTGAATTGACTGTAACTTTGTGCTTTTATCCTACTTGAAGCTGAATGTCTGGGTAATCTGTGCATTAAATATATTAATGCACGTGGAGTAAACAACTAGAGCTGGTTGACTACTGAGATATATTGCGAGCCTTATCTATTTGTATAAATAACCTAATTCATACCTGAGTACTACTCAATCAACACTTAACCTTACTTAAGCCTGCAGTTCTTCTGTGGCCACATTTTATTTTTTTAATTATGTGTAAAAAAACTCGCACTGCTATTAGGAGTATTATCTAAAAAAAAAAACACTTCGAACTAAACTGCAAATATAATAGCGGAGTACTACTGAAAGCTCTGTCACTGACCTTGTATGGAAGGAGCTGAGTGATGCACTTACAGAGACAGTGGTCGGAAAACAACTTCCTCCTTTCTGTGGTACCCAGGGCCTCATTAATGAAAAGTGACGCATCGCTCCGAGAAAACAGCGATGCGTCACTTTTCATTGCGCCCTCCTTGTGACACCAATGATGTGTCAGTATGACACATCATGTCGCAAGGAGTTACAGTTATGTCAGTATTTCTGATGGATCTGTAGGCGCAAAAATGACGCATTGCTGGAGTGTGTCACAAATGTGACGCAACTCCAGCAATTGGTCATTTTACATGGGCAAGTCCCATGTAAAATGTGCCTGTGTCAGTCTCACACCTGCCATGAGGCAGGCGTAAGATATTGACGCATTTGTGTCCTAGAAGTGGTGCAGTGAAATCTTCTATGACCCTTCTTGCGTCAGAACGCCCCCGCTGCATATATTATACCTGGCGCAGGTATAATGTGGTGCAGGGGTTTACAAAGTGACGCATCTATCTAGATGCGTCACTTTGTAAATATGGTGTAACAAGGCACATTTTTTACGCCGCTGGTGCGTCACAAAAAGTAACGCACCAGCGGAAAAATGTGATGCAAGGGCTAATAAATATGCCCCCCAGAATCTAATGTGTCATATCATATGCACTCCCTCTACGCGAAGCACAGCTTCCAATGCCAGTGGTCAGTCATCAGGATTCAGAGCCATATTCTCACCAACTGTAGAAGCCTAATAATGAATATATAAGATACGCAGTAAAGTTTTAAAGTAAACTTTTTTAAAAAGCTATGGCATATAGATAGCCTCTATGTGGGGCTGGCTCATAACACAATGATTCATATGGGTTGTTATACATTTTGATTCATCTTGACGTATTCACTAAGCCAATCGTGCATACATAGCGTTTCCAAACATTTTTATAATCATCAATCGACAACAGACATTTACCTATATTTGGATATCAACTTACCACAAGTTCTACACCCAAAGCAAAGTTTCAGTACACCCATAGTCTCATGATTAATTTTATTTATCACGGCCTTGCTGTCCCTGAGAGCTTAACGGGGCTGCAGGCCTTTAGACATTCTGCAAGCTCATATTAATTACCATAAAATGGAATCTGAAACTAAATGTATTCTAAATTACTACATAGTTATGTAATGCATCTTTCAAAAAGTTACAAGGGACGCATAATAGTGGAAGCTGCACTAGAAAAAAATGCAGTCCAGTGATTTCGAAGGGTCATCAAATTGTTTTTGGAGATGGAGAGAATCACAAACATGGATTTGGGAAAAAGGGGGTGGTGATGGACAGAGTTTCTGAATGATGCAGAATACTCTTACCAAGTCAAGAGATCATGGTTTTAATCCATCACCGTTTTTTAGCTCACTGCACCATCCCAGCTCAGAACCAGGCTACATGCAAATTAGTCTGTACCTGTCCCAGTGCATGATGGGAACAGGGCAAACCAAACTACCAAGCCAATTCTTATACTGGGAAGGAAACAAGCTTCCGGGGACCGGTTTCTGGCATCACAGCCTTCGTCGGCCCGGCTTGCCTGAATCCTGATGGTGCAATGAGCAAGGGACTCACGTCTGAGCATACCCTCCCACACTGAGTGTGGATAAAATCGATTTGGGAAAAAGGGGGTGGTGATGGACAGAGTTTCTGAATGATGCAGAATACTCTTACCAAGTCAAGAGATCATGGTTTTAATCCATCACCGTTTTTTAGCTCACTGCACCATCCCAGCTCAGAACCAGGCTACATGCAAATTAGTCTGTACCTGTCCCAGTGCATGATGGAAACAGGGCAAACCAAACTACCAAGCCAATTCTTATACTGGGAAGGAAACAAGCTTCCGGGGACCGGTTTCTGGCATCACAGCCTTCGTCGGCCCGGCTTGCCTGAATCCTGATGGTGCAATGAGCAAGGGACTCACGTCTGAGCATACCCTCCCACACTGAGTGTGGATAAAATCGATTTGGGAAAAAGGGGGTGGTGATGGACAGAGTTTCTGAATGATGCAGAATACTCTTACCAAGTCAAGAGATCATGGTTTTAATCCATCACCGTTTTTTAGCTCACTGCACCATCCCAGCTCAGAACCAGGCTACATGCAAATTAGTCTGTACCTGTCCCAGTGCATGATGGGAACAGGGCAAACCAAACTACCAAGCCAATTCTTATACTGGGAAGGAAACAAGCTTCCGGGGACCGGTTTCTGGCATCACAGCCTTCGTCGGCCCGGCTTGCCTGAATCCTGATGGTGCAATGAGCAAGGGACTCACGTCTGAGCATACCCTCCCACACTGAGTGTGGATAAAATCGATTTGGGAAAAAGGGGGTGGTGATGGACAGAGTTTCTGAATGATGCAGAATACTCTTACCAAGTCAAGAGATCATGGTTTTAATCCATCACCGTTTTTTAGCTCACTGCACCATCCCAGCTCAGAACCAGGCTACATGCAAATTAGTCTGTACCTGTCCCAGTGCATGATGGGAACAGGGCAAACCAAACTACCAAGCCAATTCTTATACTGGGAAGGAAACAAGCTTCCGGGGACCGGTTTCTGGCATGACAGCCTTCGTCGGCCCGGCTTGCCTGAATCCTGATGGTGCAATGAGCAAGGGACTCACGTCTGAGCATACCCTCCCACACTGAGTGTGGATAAAATCGATTTGGGAAAAAGGGGGTGGTGATGGACAGAGTTTCTGAATGATGCAGAATACTCTTACCAAGTCAAGAGATCATGGTTTTAATCCATCACCGTTTTTTAGCTCACTGCACCATCCCAGCTCAGAACCAGGCTACATGCAAATTAGTCTGTACCTGTCCCAGTGCATGATGGGAACAGGGCAAACCAAACTACCAAGCCAATTATTATACTGGGAAGGAAACAAGCTTCCGGGGACCGGTTTCTGGCATCACAGCCTTCGTCGGCCCGGCTTGCCTGAATCCTGATGGTGCAATGAGCAAGGGACTCACGTCTGAGCATACCCTCCCACACTGAGTGTGGATAAAATCGATTTGGGAAAAAGGGGGTGGTGATGGACAGAGTTTCTGAATGATGCAGAATACTCTTACCAAGTCAAGAGATCATGGTTTTAATCCATCACCGTTTTTTAGCTCACTGCACCATCCCAGCTCAGAACCAGGCTACATGCAAATTAGTCTGTACCTGTCCCAGTGCATGATGGGAACAGGGCAAACCAAACTACCAAGCCAATTCTTATACTGGGAAGGAAACAAGCTTCCGGGGACCGGTTTCTGGCATCACAGCCTTCGTCGGCCCGGCTTGCCTGAATCCTGATGGTGCAATGAGCAAGGGACTCACGTCTGAGCATACCCTCCCACACTGAGTGTGGATAAAATCGATTTGGGAAAAAGGGGGTGGTGATGGACAGAGTTTCTGAATGATGCAGAATACTCTTACCAAGTCAAGAGATCATGGTTTTAATCCATCACCGTTTTTTAGCTCACTGCACCATCCCAGCTCAGAACCAGGCTACATGCAAATTAGTCTGTACCTGTCCCAGTGCATGATGGGAACAGGGCAAACCAAACTACCAAGCCAATTCTTATACTGGGAAGGAAACAAGATTCCGGGGACCGGTTTCTGGCATCACAGCCTTCGTCGGCCCGGCTTGCCTGAATCCTGATGGTGCAATGAGCAAGGGACTCACGTCTGAGCATACCCTCCCACACTGAGTGTGGATAAAATCGATTTGGGAAAAAGGGGGAGGTGATGGACAGAGTTTCTGAATGATGCAGAATACTCTTACCAAGTCAAGAGATCATGGTTTTAATCCATCACCGTTTTTTAGCTCACTGCACCATCCCAGCTCAGAACCAGGCTACATGCAAATTAGTCTGTACCTGTCCCAAAGCATTATGGGAACAGGGCAAACAGAACTACCAAGCCAATTCTTATACTGGGAAGGAAACAAGCTTCCGGGGACCGGTTTCTGGCATCACAGCCTTCGTCGACCCGGCTTGCCTGAATCCTGATGGTGCAATGAGCAAGGGACTCACGTCTGAGCATACCCTCCCACACTGAGTGTGGATAAAATCGATTTGGGAAAAAGGGGGTGGTGATGGACAGAGTTTCTGAATGATGCAGAATACTCTTACCAAGTCAAGAGATCATGGTTTTAATCCATCACCGTTTTTTAGCTCACTGCACCATCCCAGCTCAGAACCAGGCTACATGCAAATTAGTCTGTACCTGTCCCAGTGCATGATGGGAACAGGGCAAACCAAACTACCAAGCCAATTCTTATACTGGGAAGGAAACAAGCTTCCGGGGACCGGTTTCTGGCATCACAGCATACCAGTGTGGGAGGGTATGCTCAGACGTGAGTCCCTTGCTCATTGCACCATCAGGATTCAGGCAAGCCGGGCCGACGAAGGCTGTGATGCCAGAAACCGGTCCCCGGAAGCTTGTTTCCTTCCCAGTATAAGAATTGGCTTGGTAGTTTGGTTTGCCCTGTTCCCATCATGCACTGGGACAGGTACAGACTAATTTGCATGTAGCCAGGTTCTGAGCTGGGATGGTGCAGTGAGCTAAAAAAAGGTGATGGATTAAAACCATGATCTCCTGACTTGGTAAGAGTATTCTGCATCATTCAGAGACTCTGTCCATCACCACCCCCTTTTTCCCAAATCGATTTTATCCACACTCAGTGTGGGAGGGTATGCTCAGACGTGAGTCCCTTGCTCATTGAACCATCAGGATTCAGACAAGCCGGGCCGACGAAGGCTGTGATGCCAGAAACCGGTCCCCGGAAGCTTGTTTCCTTCCCAGTATAAGAATTGGCTTGGTAGTTTTGTTTGCCCTGTTCCCATCATGCACTGGGACAGGTACAGACTAATTTGCATGTAGCCAGGTTCTGAGCTGGGATGGTGCAGTGAGCTAAAAAACGGTGATGGATTAAAACCATGATCTCTTGACTTGGTAAGAGTATTCTGCATCATTCAGAGACTCTGTCCATCACCCCCCCCTTTTTCCCAAATCGATTTTATCCACACTCAGTGTGGGAGGGTATGCTCAGACGTGAGTCCCTTGCTCATTGCACCATCAGGATTCAGGCAAGCCGGGCCGACGAAGGCTGTGATGCCAGAAACCGGTCCCCGGAAGCTTGTTTCCTTCCCAGTATAAGAATTGGCTTGGTAGTTTGGTTTGCCCTGTTCCCATCATGCACTGGGACAGGTACAGACTAATTTGCATGTAGCCAGGTTCTGAGCTGTGATGGTGCAGTGAGCTAAAAAACGGTGATGGATTAAAACCATGATCTCTTGACTTGGTAAGAGTATTCTGCATCATTCAGAGACTCTGTCCATCACCACCCCCTTTTTCCCAAATCGATTTTATCCACACTCAGTGTGGGAGGGTATGCTCAGACGTGAGTCCCTTGCTCATTGCACCATCAGGATTCAGGCAAGCTGGGCCGACGAAGGCTGTGATGCCAGAAACCGGTCCCCGGAAGCTTGTTTCCTTCCCAGTATAAGAATTGGCTTGGTAGTTTGGTTTGCCCTGTTCCCATCATGCACTGGGACAGGTACAGACTAATTTGCATGTAGCCAGGTTCTGAGCTGGGATGGTGCAGTGAGCTAAAAAACGGTGATGGATTAAAACCATGATCTCTTGACTTGGTAAGAGTATTCTGCATCATTCAGAGACTCTGTCCATCACCACCCCCTTTTTCCCAAATCGATTTTATCCACACTCAGTGTGGGAGGGTATGCTCAGACTTGAGTCCCTTGCTCATTGCACCATCAGGATTCAGGCAAGCCGGGCCGACGAAGGCTGTGATGCCAGAAACCGGTCCCCGGAAGCTTGTTTCCTTCCCAGTATAAGAATTGGCTTGGTAGTTTGGTTTGCCCTGTTCCCATCATGCACTGGGACAGGTACAGACTAATTTGCATGTAGCCAGGTTCTGAGCTGGGATGGTGCAGTGAGCTAAAAAACGGTGATGGATTAAAACCATGATCTCTTGACTTGGTAAGAGTATTCTGCATCATTCAGAGACTCTGTCCATCACCACCCCCTTTTTCTCAAATCGATTTTATCCACACTCAGTGTGGGAGGGTATGCTCAGACGTGAGTCCCTTGCTCATTGCACCATCAGGATTCAGGCAAGCTGGGCCGACGAAGGCTGTGATGCCAGAAACCGGTCCCCGGAAGCTTGTTTCCTTCCCAGTATAAGAATTGGCTTGGTAGTTTGGTTTGCCCTGTTCCCATCATGCACTGGGACAGGTACAGACTAATTTGCATGTAGCCAGGTTCTGAGCTGGGATGGTGCAGTGAGCTAAAAAACGGTGATGGATTAAAACCATGATCTCTTGACTTGGTAAGAGTATTCTGCATCATTCAGAGACTCTGTCCATCACCACCCCCTTTTTCCCAAATCGATTTTATCCACACTCAGTGTGGGAGGGTATGCTCAGACGTGAGTCCCTTGCTCATTGCACCATCAGGATTCAGGCAAGCCGGGCCGACGAAGGCTGTGATGCCAGAAACCGGTCCCCGGAAGCTTGTTTCCTTCCCAGTATAAGAATTGGCTTGGTAGTTTGGTTTGCCCTGTTCCCATCATGCACTGGGACAGGTACAGACTAATTTGCATGTAGCCAGGTTCTGAGCTGGGATGGTGCAGTGAGCTAAAAAACGGTGATGGATTAAAACCATGATCTCTTGACTTGGTAAGAGTATTCTGCATCATTCAGAGACTCTGTCCATCACCACCCCCTTTTTCCCAAATCGATTTTATCCACACTCAGTGTGGGAGGGTATGCTCAGACGTGAGTCCCTTGCTCATTGCACCATCAGGATTCAGGCAAGCCGGGCCGACGAAGGCTGTGATGCCAGAAACCGGTCCCCGGAAGCTTGTTTCCTTCCCAGTATAAGAATTGGCTTGGTAGTTTGGTTTGCCCTGTTCCCATCATGCACTGGGACAGGTACAGACTAATTTGCATGTAGCCAGGTTCTGAGCTGGGATGGTGCAGTGAGCTAAAAAACGGTGATGGATTAAAACCATGATCTCTTGACTTGGTAAGAGTATTCTGCATCATTCAGAGACTCTGTCCATCACCACCCCCTTTTTCCCAAATCGATTTTATCCACACTCAGTGTGGGAGGGTATGCTCAGACGTGAGTCCCTTGCTCATTGCACCATCAGGATTCAGGCAAGCCGGGCCGACGAAGGCTGTGATGCCAGAAACCGGTCCCCGGAAGCTTTTTTTCTTCCCAGTATAAGAATTGGCTTGGTAGTTTGGTTTGCCCTGTTCCCATCATGCACTGGGACAGGTACAGACTAATTTGCATGTAGCCAGGTTCTGAGCTGGGATGGTGCAGTGAGCTAAAAAACGGTGATGGATTACAACCATGATCTCTTGACTTGGTAAGAGTATTCTGCATCATTCAGAGACTCTGTCCATCACCACCCCCTTTTTCCCAAATCGATTTTATCCACACTCAGTGTGGGAGGGTATGCTCAGACGTGAGTCCCTTGCTCATTGCACCATCAGGATTCAGGCAAGCCGGGCCGACGAAGGCTGTGATGCCAGAAACCGGTCCCCGGAAGCTTGTTTCCTTCCCAGTATAAGAATTGGCTTGGTAGTTTGGTTTGCCCTGTTCCCATCATGCACTGGGACAGGTACAGACTAATTTGCATGTAGCCAGGTTCTGAGCTGGGATGGTGCAGTGAGCTAAAAAACGGTGATGGATTAAAACCATGATCTCTTGACTTGGTAAGAGTATTCTGCATCATTCAGAGACTCTGTCCATCACCACCCCCTTTTTCCCAAATCGATTTTATCCACACTCAGTGTGGGAGGGTATGCTCAGACGTGAGTCCCTTGCTCATTGCACCATCAGGATTCAGGCAAGCCGGGCCGACGAAGGCTGTGATGCCAGAAACCGGTCCCCGGAAGCTTGTTTCCTTCCCAGTATAAGAATTGGCTTGGTAGTTTGGTTTGCCCTGTTCCCATCATGCACTGGGACAGGTACAGACTAATTTGCATGTAGCCAGGTTCTGAGCTGGGATGGTGCAGTGAGCTAAAAAACGGTGATGGATTAAAACCATGATCTCTTGACTTGGTAAGAGTATTCTGCATCATTCAGAGACTCTGTCCAACACCACCCCCTTTTTCCCAAATCGATTTTATCCACACTCAGTGTGGGAGGGTATGCTCAGACGTGAGTCCCTTGCTCATTGCACCATCAGGATTCAGGCAAGCCGGGCCGACGAAGGCTGTGATGCCAGAAACCGGTCCCCGGAAGCTTGTTTCCTTCCCAGTATAAGAATTGGCTTGGTAGTTTGGTTTGCCCTGTTCCCATCATGCACTGGGACAGGTACAGACTAATTTGCATGTAGCCAGGTTCTGAGCTGGGATGGTGCAGTGAGCTAAAAAACGGTGATGGATTAAAACCATGATCTCTTGACTTGGTAAGAGTATTCTGCATCATTCAGAGACTCTGTCCATCACCACTCCCTTTTTCCCAAATCGATTTTATCCACACTCAGTGTGGGAGGGTATGCTCAGACGTGAGTCCCTTGCTCATTGCACCATCAGGATTCAGGCAAGCCGGGCCGACGAAGGCTGTGATGCCAGAAACCGGTCCCCGGAAGCTTGTTTCCTTCCCAGTATAAGAATTGGCTTGGTAGTTTGGTTTGCCCTGTTCCCATCATGCACTGGGACAGGTACAGACTAATTTGCATGTAGCCAGGTTCTGAGCTGGGATGGTGCAGTGAGCTAAAAAACGGTGATGGAGTAAAACCATGATCTCTTGACTTGGTAAGAGTATTCTGCATCATTCAGAGACTCTGTCCATCACCACCCCCTTTTTCCCAAATCGATTTTATCCACACTCAGTGTGGGAGGGTATGCTCAGACGTGAGTCCCTTGCTCATTGCACCATCAGGATTCAGGCAAGCCGGGCCGACGAAGGCTGTGATGCCAGAAACCGGTCCCCGGAAGCTTGTTTCCTTCCCAGTATAAGAATTGGCTTGGTAGTTTGGTTTGCCCTGTTCCCATCATGCACTGGGACAGGTACAGACTAATTTGCATGTAGCCAGGTTCTGAGCTGGGATGGTGCAGTGAGCTAAAAAACGGTGATGGATTAAAACCATGATCTCTTGACTTGGTAAGAGTATTCTGCATCATTCAGAGACTCTGTCCATCACCACCCCCTTTTTCCCAAATCGAGAATCGCAAACATAACATGTCTTACTGCTCACAATGGAGTTCTGGTCTGCCAGTTGGAAACATGCTCCCATTATTCTCTGCTAAAATGGGAACCTTGATTAAAGAACAAAGCTGGGGAAATAAAACTGTTGCTCAAAACTCCCTTTATCACCAGTGAAACTACTGCAGTCAGGTTTGGGATCCAATACAAGAAGTTTATTTATAAATAGTACAGTTTAAAAAGAGCAATCAAAGTGAAGTGTGAGATCTCAACTGCCAGGTACATACAAATCCCACTTAGATTGTACCTTCCTTTCTACCACTTCACGTTCTACCATACCACATTCCATATTATAAGAAAGTTGTTTTTTAATTGGGGACGATGCAAGTCATAATTAATAAGTCCAAAATCTTGTCAGGTCCAACAACAAACACGTTCAATAGATATATCTGTGCTCAACCCTTGGTAGCTCTGGCACAGAGCAGACAGGATAATCTTAAGGAAAAGTGTGTCAAATATTTAGCAGTACCAAAAGAATTAAAAGGTAAAAAAACAACATATTAAAAACCCCACAACCAATTTCACAATGTAGAGAAAAGTTTAATAAGAAAATGACACCACAACAACTAAAATCCAATATGGGGAACTGGAGTTATGAAGTTTTACATCACAAAGAGCCAAGAGAATGAACAGCAGCAATTAGATGTCACTGTCCACTGTTGACCAGGCCTGACCATAATGGAGCAGTGATCAGCAGTGATCAGATACACCAAGTGAGTCGTACCGGTTAAAGACTTTACCTTCTTAATTAGGGACCAATATAGAATTTGGCTGAGTGATTAGTAGCAAATGATGATAGCCTGTCTGCCCCATAAGGTGACAGGTAGACTAGAAGCTTTCTGGTGGTGGTTGATCCATTTTCTCATTTATGGAATGCTTACGCCGTGGGCTTGATGCAGTATAGACCATCAAAGTAAAGCCATCACACAGCCCTCTCTAATTAGAGCTGACTGTATGTTTTTTTTTTTCTTCACCACCAAGAAAAGCCTTGTATTGAGGGACAGACAAATATAGTGATCCCAACACCCTGGAAGAATACATTCAGAGTGCACGGTCATGTTAAGAGTTTGCTTCTGAAAAACAAAGAAAGTTGGTGAATGGCTGTCATAGCCGATAATCCCTGTCCACCAAACTTATTGTACCTTGAAAGGAATCTCAAGACTGTAGTCCTCCTCAAGCTACAGAGATGGCTGTCAGGCCAGTGGTCATATTTACATTTCACAGATAGAGTACCATCGAGCTGGCGGAGGTTTTCAAGCACCCTGATGATCTTTACTCTGCCCTTCAAACTTGAAAATAGTCCCTCAGTCTCTGTAACACATGTGAGGTAAGGCTGCAGGCTGCAGGCTGTAGCTGGTAAAGTCCTCTAAAAGTTGGATAGTGGTTAGATGAGGTCCTGCTGAACCCATTGGTTTTGACAGAAAAAGCTTAGAGTGAGAAAATTGAAATTTCTTTCCAGCCAAAGTCCTCTTGTCAATTGGATGCATTTCATACCTTCACCCAGTCAAGATTGCTACCTAAGGAGTTCGAAATCCTCCACCAAAGCAAACCTGGAAACTGCATACAATGAAGCTGTCTTGAAATCAGATACTGTTTCCGCGAGGTACTACTAAAGCTGTAGAGGTCTTGGAAGTCCAAAAGGTTTTTAAGTCCCACCTTTCCAGACTTTCTGGAGAAGTTCCTCTTGGTCTCCTCAAAGGCTCCTAGGATCTCATAGACAAAATGTAGGACCCACTGCTAACAAGCTAATGCTAATTAGCCTGGTAGAGTTTCAGGCAATATCTAACTTTTTCCTAAAAATTAATTGTGAACCCCCTGGGGGGAAAATACTAATGTTTGAATTCTAAGGAGGACGAAATTAGAAAAAACAATTTGGGCAGGGGGGTTCTAGCAAAGGTAAGAGGTACAAATAAATTAAGTTCTATCCGAAAATGTAGTACACCGTGGTTACTAACTCAAGGTCACATATTAAGAAAAATATTTGGGCTATTTTTGCTTTCTTTTAGAGATGGTTAAATGTAATATTAGATTTTTAACAAAATTACCCTCCCTTCAATTATTTTGTCTGATTTTGAGGCATAAGTGATGGAAAAAAGAATAATAATAGACCTAGCTGAATATCAAGATTGTGCAATAGACCCAAAGAGAAAGGTTCTTTTTCATCCACCTGATAGTTATGCACTTCTAAAGATAGGACTCGGGGGGGAAAGAAATTTGATGCTACAAAGTGCTGCATTGCTGGAAGTTAATAACTTAGTGCAAGACCAAGCTTTAAAGATATTACATTTCTGCAACCTGTTAAATGGAATCCGATGCTCTTGTAAAAAAATAATTGCAGGAGTATGGCCCATGATTCAATTGCCTGCCTCTTGCAACCATTATTGAGATTGTTAGCGCTCAAAGAAAATATTTTTAAATTAGACAGAAAGTGTTCTTATCTTCTCCTTGCAATGACGTTCTTAAGATACTTCTGGCCTAAAATTAAAATAACCTTAATCAAAAAAATCTCAAAGCTCTGTAGACTACATATTCATAGTTAATTGGTCTTGCAGAAGAGAAAACAAATCATGAAAACAATATTTTAAAGTGCCACACAACAAACTGCATTTGAATTAATTTTCTCTAAGCAGAGTTTCCCTTTAAATAGTAGTTAGAGACTAAAGTGAATCCTTAATTTTGCTTCAGAATAAAGTGCCTTAGGTGGCTTGTGTCATTATAACATGTAAAATAGCCTCATCTACAAACTCCCTGTCTTTTCTAACTCCATTTCTGCATCTCTATCCCCTTAATCCCCAATCTAGGTGACCACATATCCCCCTTGTCAACTTTTTCTCTCCCGCTTTAGGGGCATCTCTCCCACTGTATAGATAGAGGTGCTATGTTTTACACTATATGTAGATCTTACTCCAGGTGAAATGCCAACCCCACTGACATATCTTTTTTAAAAAGACACATTAACTTTAATTTTTTCACTTTAAGATTTAGTTATTGCAACAGCAGCTGAGCAGATTTATAATTAAAAACACCTATAATTCACCCTCATGAGATAACTTCAATTTGGATTGCTGAAACAAGCCAGCCATGACACCAAGAGCTTGAAATTGGGGAATAAGTTGTCTAAACCCATTATGTCTTTGAGTAGAGTCATGACTCGTATCTGGAAAAAACCTGAGTCAATTCTATTTTAGTCTTGAAGACGAATAAGAGAAAACATCAGGCAGGATTATTTATTTGATTCTATAATTGGCGAAGGTAGCAATTACAGTGCGAGAGAATTTAGAACATAAATTCTAGCTTTCAGTAATTTAGTGATCCTGATTGTCAGATGGCCATCAAAATCAGGCAAAATATGTTCTGTAGTGAGGAAATGGAGTTAAGATAAGTAGTATAGGCTTGGCTGCCATTCTGCCGCTCTTGCACACGACACTTCACGGCTTTGTTCTCGTGAAGTACTTTGCTGGCGCTGCTTCTCATGAGGACTGTCTACCTTTCACATATCCAGCGGGACACCACGATCTCTGTCTGTACAGCTTCTTCAAGGTCGAATAACAATGTATGGTATTGATTCACTTTGGCCAGTCCCACGCACATAGACATAACATGAAGCACAGTGGCCCAACTAAAACTCAAGTGCTTTTAATATGGCATTACATGCATGAGAAAGCACTTTGAGAAAACCTTTCCAACATAGAAGAGCTGTGCTGAGCCTGAGATGTAATTCACTGTATCTGATCTCGTAGGTATGGGGTCTCGCTGACAAAGCCCAGAGGTCTTCTATAATTATTCTAAACTAGCACATGAGCATGGGGAGGGTTGTAAAAGGAGCTATATTCCTGTTTCCACTGTCATTATAATATGATTTCCTCTTTTGTGCTTTATGGAATTGTAACAATGCTAATTATATTCTTTTTATGCATTATGCTACTCGTATTGGCTAGAGTACTGCACCTTAGAGCACGTTAGTTAAAAATAAACATTTTAAACTATACAGTGTCTCTGCTTACTCACGTTGTGGACAAGTATGAGTGTGAACGAAAGAGTGTTCTTGTTTCCCACTATTCCAGAGAGTTTACTAAGTCGCATGTTCTAGGTTGCCTAATCATTGGTAGCTTCGCTGTAGTATGGAGAACGAATGAGACACTAATGGTAGTCGGATTGGGGTTCTGGGCACTGAGGTGGCTTTTTTGGTACACAACAATACACCGAGGTCCTGGTTTCCTGTGCCTAGTTCTGTGCATGAGCAGAATCCCTGCAACAGTTCCTTAACTAATTGCTTCAATACCAGTGATCACATTGGAGTTACTCTCCTGTTTCTCAGGAACCACAATAGAACCTAGGTTAGTCATCCTAAGCGTCCTAGACAAAGAAAATTATCCTGTTCATGTTTCAAAATTTCAATAGCCTTCTTTTCTTTCTGTGTAGAAACCTGCTGTTAATCTTAAACAATCTCAAGGTCATTGAACCTCTGATCAACTGCTCCGCACACTTGACACACTTATCAAACCTTCATCTAACTTCTCTTGTCATGTTTTCATATTCAACATGTGAAAAATGTATAAATCCTGACGAGAACCTGGCTCTTAAGATGGCATGGTACCCAACTTTGAGAGCTGAAGTTTGCAACATGAAAATTATGCCTATAAATTCAGACTACCATCATAATTAATTGTCAACTTTGGTCTCTATTTTGTGTAATTACAGAATCAGAGCTCAGCTTACTACACTAAGGCCATCGTTATGAGTGTCAGCAAATGGACTGGATTCCCCCCCATCAGAGTTACCAACACGGTAACACCCGCGGTTAGACAAACCTGACCCAATGAGTTGGAACCAGAGGCTCCACTAAGAATTTTGGAAGTAGCATGGGAATCACTAATTTTGGATCTGATTCCCTTGGAAAATTCTCATTTTTGGCCAAATTTTCACCCAGAGATTTTGGCAGCTTTTAGAAGCAGAAATAGCTGGATGAAAATTAAGAGACCTACAGTGCTTCCACATATCTCATATTTTAACAGCAATCCATAGTACTGGCTATAGACCCAATTTGTCCCCAAATACCTATGGTGTTACTGTTGAGGAGAAAGAAGTGCCACATGCATGTATAGTGCCTTTCACAACACAGCGCAAAGAAGAAACAGAAGAGCCTCTGTACATAAATATCTGGTCCTAAAGCATTCAGATGATGTACTTACCCTCTCATCTTCCTGATAGGAGTGAAACTCACCAAGCATAGCACCAGTCTCTTGAGTCAAGCTTCATTCAAGAGGCATAAAAAACGGAATCTGAAAAGTGCCCAGTGCACCATGCCTTGTACTGCTTCATACTGCTGAACAGTCATTTAGAATCTTGTTCGGTGCTGTTGTGCAGCAGAATCACAGGCAACACGTTTTCACATCAAGGAACCAGCATCCTTCGCTGTGTTCAATACCCGCTCCAGCTATCAAAATATCTCCAAGTTCACAAAAGCTTTAAATCTTCATGTGCAGCTTAGCCATTAGAAAAAATTATGCTGGTACAAGTAGCACCTTGGGCACCTCGCAGCCACCACCATCATGGAATTCAGGGAGTGTGGCACACTAAGCGAACAACCTCACAGACGACACATAGTGAAAAGAGTCATTACACCATGCAGGAAAAGTCTACAGACATGGTCAAATTTTGAAAAAGTTACCTATCTAGATGCTCGAAAGATCCTTCTTAAATATGACAGATGCATATTAATCATGCAGTCATGCAAGGCTTAAATACATCAGCCAAAGTTGTGAACATAGTCTTAAATACCGTTTGATCAGAAACCGAACACATAGGGGGCGTGGTCTGGCGCTGAAGAAGAAGGCGTTTGGTTGACACCGCTCCACGCTGAGATCCAGGTAATACTGTTTTCCTGACCGGTGACAGCATTATGGCACCCGTTTCGACCCAAGGGTTCTTTTGGGGAACTGCTCCTGCATCACATAATGCCTTCTATTAGCAGCGGTAAGGACCTGTTATCAAGCTTTTTGGTGTGAAAGCTGCGACAAACCTCCATGTTTGGATTCGCTGCCGCCATTTTGATTTTCTCCGTAATTTTTCTAATGATATCGGCTCCATTGATGCTTGCAAATAACGATTGTACTGAGGAAAAGATAAGTAAAGGCACACTAAGGAACTATTTCCGGACACATAGTCAGCATGTTCTTCAACTAATGTCAAATTTTTTATCAAATATGTAGTCTTCCTGAATATCATTAAGAACAACTATTTAACCACATTTCAACAACCTGGTTTGCGATAACTACGCTATCTGACTTTACTATTTTGAACGAAGTTTCTTCTCACAAACTGCTTTCTTATTGTTGGAATATTTATGTCTATGGGGAGAATCAAGCCTGTTCGAGGCGCTGCTTCAACTTCTACATCTACTCTGTATACTAAATCCACTGCTGTGTCTGCCTCAAATCCCTTTTAAGTATTGCAATTTGACATGGCAGACTCAGAACAGATCATAATGCCACATCTTACAGAGTCTCCGACCAGCGCTCTTACGTTTACTCCTACTGTCTCTCATTCGCCTCTACCAAATGGAAAGAACATATCCAAAGTAACTCCTTCTTCTGTGTTGTCATCCACTAAACAAATCAAAAAGGACCCTCCTTCCCCAACCACTTCGCCACCTCCAGCATCCTTGGAGTTGCTCCTAGGTGAAAAACGAGCTCTCAAACCATATATGGAAGAAACAAACATACGTCTGCAAGACTTAGAAGATAAATGGTCTACTCTTCATGGCAAAATCAATGCAATGGAACATAAGGTAGAATTTTTACAAGCTTCTTCTCAACAGATTCATCCTATGAAAGTAGAACTCTCTCAACTCCAGAAACAAGTGGAAAATCTTGAAAATCACAGCAGACATAACAACCTGCGAATCTATGGTTTATCATAAAGGATTGGAAGGCTCCAATTCTTTATCCTTCTTCCAGTCATTTATTCCACAGATATTGGAGTTTCCAGAACCCCCTGTATTAAATATACAAAGAGCGCATAGACTTGGCCATATTCCTCATGCTTCAATACCTCAGCGCAAACCAAGAGGCGTCATACTCTACTTCCAAGAATACACGGACTTATTGAAAGTCTTACAGGCAGTTAAATTCAAACGTCGCAGTTCCTGGCAAGGTACCTAGTTGTTTTTCTCACAGGCCTATGCCAAAGTTAAAGCAGATAAACTGTAAGGTGTCCTGGCCATTTGACAGCTGTAGAGAAGAGTCTATGGAATTTGCAAGATCATCTTCTGCTTGATATCAATCCACTTCTACTGTAACTATTGTAATTTTACACTGTTTCCATTTTTTTTTATGACATGTCCTAAATAATTGTATTTTTCCCTTATGTTTCCCTTAACCAGGTGCCTTCCCCCCTGTTCCACCCACTGTTGTAGTTTGTCTGGATTATTTGCCTCCTCGTGATCTCTTCCAGAGTTGTTTCGCTGCCTGTTGCGTCTTCTCTTTGAGGCCTAACACCCTCCACTCATGTTTGAGTCTGTGGTATGTTTCATAGTTCTTACACCTATCTTCTCTATCTTTTTTCTTCCCTTTCCTCTTTTCTTTCCTTTTTCCTCTTACCTATCCTTTTCTCCTTCCCTTTTATCTCATTTTCTTCCATTTCATATCTTATCTTATTTCTATTTGAGTGCTTTGCTTTTTGTTTTCCTAAACATTACAGGTTCTTTATTACATCTACGATTGCTGTCATTTTGTAAATTTGTACTTTATGTCGCTGATAAATGACGTTACGTATTGTTTCCTTAAATGTTAAAGGTTTGGGTACACCTATTAAAAGGCAAAGTGTTCTTACCTATTTATCTAATCTCAAATTGTTTTACTACAAGAATCCCACTTTGTTGCTTCAGAAGTCTTACGACTTATACACCAGTGGGTGGGGAATGTCTTTTCCTCTCCAGGTACAAGCCAAAAAATTGGGACTTTGATTCTTTGTCATAAAAAACTTAAAGTGTCCCTTCTTTCTCAAGATTCAGACAATGAATGTAGTTGGTTATTTGTTCTCCTTAAAGTTAATAATATACCTATTTCCTTGTTCAATGTATATGCTCCTAGTAAACCTGATGGTAATTTTTGGCAGCATATTTCTACTCTTTTGATGTCTTATTCTACACCATATGTTATTTTCGGTGGCGATTGTAACTTAGTTATTGACCCATACATTGATCGTACATCCAAAGCACCCTTTATCCCTTCTCAGATGCACCAACACTTTACCACCCTAATTTCCTATAGGTTCTTGTTGATTCTTGGAGATTTTGTAACCCACAACTCCGTGAGTATACCTTTTTCTCACCTACTCACCTATCTCAATCACACATAGACTACTTATTTGCTTATAAAGAATTAACACAACATATATTGCATGCAGATATTGGATCTATATTGATTTCTGACCATGCTCCAGTAATTTTAGATTTAGAGTTACTCCCGGTTAATGTCACCAACAAAAATGGTGCTTTAATTCTTCTTTGCTAATTAATCAAACTTTAACTTCCTCTTTTGAGACTTTTATTATTGAATTCTTTAATTGTAACACAACCTCTGTTTCATTCTTCTCTGTTGTGTGGGATGCCTTTAAAGCTCCAGCCAGAGACTTTATTATTTCTTATGTTGCTAAAAAGAAAAGAAAAAATTCCCAAAAAGCACTTGAAATTCTCAAAAATATTAAATTACTAGAAACACTTTATACTACAACTAATTCCAAATCCGATCTTAATAATCTCCTTGTAGAAAAATCTAAATAAAACAAATTATCTACAGAAAATGCAAACTCCTATCTTCTTAGAGGTAGTGCTCGCTATTATGGTGGCCAAAACAAATCTGGCAAGCTCCTTGCCTCATATCTCAAAATCTAAAAAGATCATACAATTATTGACTATGTCTTAAACTCTGATTTATCTCCAGCGACTACATTTTTTATATTTTGGAAGAATTCAGATATTACTATACCTCTCTTTATACCCCTGAAATCATCACTGATTCTATTGACATACAAAATTATCTTTCTTCGACACAAAAATAATTTCCCACTAATACTGACTTTTTGCCATTGGAAAGTGATATTTCTGTAAACGATATTTCCCATGCCTTAAAACTCATCAAGACAGGGAAGGCACCTGGTCCGGATGGGTTCCCCGTAGAATTTTACACCCACTTCTCTAAATCTCTTCTACCACATCTTCATTCTTTATTTGCACATTTAATTTCATCCAATGCCTCCAGTGGTTCTTTTCAAGAAGCTCTCATCTGCGTAATCCCTAAAGAAGGGAGAGATACTCATTTTTGTAAAAATTACAGACCAATATCTTTAGTCAACTTCGATTATAAATTATTTGCCAAAATACTTGCACTTCGATTAGAACCACTCTTTCCATCCATTATTTGTAAAGAACAATCCGGTTTCATTAAGGGTAGCAACATCTCTGGTAACACTAGAACTTTCTTTAAGGTGTTGCATAAATCTAACAACTACTCCCATTAAGGTGTCGATTCCGATCCGTTAAAAAAAATTACTGTACGACTCGTATCCGTATTTTTTTACGTACGAGTCGCACAAGTACCGTACAAACTGGCAAGTACGATTGGGACGTGAAAAATAACAACGAATAGTGTTGGGAAAAGTCCACGAGCGTGCGTCGGAAAGTGACCACGTCCGAATATCGTCTGAAAAAGTGTACGAAAGTGATCCGGACAGTTTTACTTACAAATCGTAAAACACAAGTCCGAGCGCGCAAGTACGATCCCGACCGCCCGTCCGAATACCCAATCGCACGGAAAAGGCCCGTACGGAGCCAACGCTGAGGCACACAAGTACACGGGTAAACCCATGCCCGTGTATGAGCCGTACAGCCCCCCCCAATACGTCTGCACCGTACACCACCCTGTCCGCACTTTACCCCCAGCCCCCCCACCGCATTCACATGCCGCACACCAACACCGAACCCCAGCACTCTCACACAGCATCGCGAATGTACGGATCCTACCTATGCGAAAAATACGGGGAACAACCTTTACAACGCAACTTTTACAACGCACTACACTTACAACGCATTTTTTACAACGCAAAATCCATTACAACGCACTACACTTACAACGCATGACACTACAACGCATTTTTAAAAACTACCTTTACAACGCATTCCATTACAACGCCTACCATTACAACGCATAATATTACACTACACTATCCAACACTTACCCTACTGTTGCACCCCCTGGAGTTAGAATAGTAATATTTACCCCTATACTATCCAACACTTACCCTACTGTTGCACCCCCTGGAGTTAGAACAGCAATTTTTACCCCTATACTATCCAACACTTACTCTACAGTTGCACCCCCTGGAGTTAGAATAGTAATTTTTACCCCTATACTATCCAACACTTACCCTACTGTTGCACCCCCTGGAGTTAGAATAGTAATTTTTACCCCTATACTATCCAACACTTACCCTACTGTTGCACCCCATGGAGTTAGAATAGTAATTTTTACCCCTATACTATCCAACACTTACCCTACTGTTGCACCCCCTGGAGTTAGAATAGTAATTTTTACCCCTATACTATCCAACACTTACCCTACTGTTGCACCCCCTGGAGTTAGAATAGTAATTTTTACCCCTATACAATCCAACACTTACCCTACTGTTGCACCCCCTGGAGTTAGAATAGTAATTTTTACCCCTATACTATCCAACACTTACTCTACTGTTGCACCCCCTGGAGTTAGAATAGTAATTTTTACCCCTATACTATCCAACACTTACCCTACTGTTGCACCCCCTGGAGTTAGAATAGTAATTTTTACCCCTATACTATCCAACACTTACCCTACTGTTGCACCCCCTGGAGTTAGAAAAGTAATTTTTACCCCTATACTATCTAATACTTACCTTAAATGCAATTTACTATTATGCGTTGTAATGGTATGCGTTGTAAAGGTAGTTTTTAAAAATGCGTTGTAGTGTCATGCGTTGTAAGTGTAGTGCGTTGTAATGGATTTTGCGTTGTAAAAAATGCGTTGTAAGTGCATGCGTTGTAAAAGTGTGCGTTGTAACGACATACATCCGAAAAATACACATACAGAACCAGGACAGTGGAAAACAGCACAAGGAGGTCCAAAGCGACTCGCACAAACACACAAAACACGTCCACAAGAAAAAATACAACTCAATGACTGACCTGCCACATCCAAACTGGCCAACAGAGGCCCCAAACACAACCACCTCTTATAATACACCCACCAAAATTCAAACACAGCCACACCCAAAAATTGACCAACAAAAAGGGCCCACACACACAAACCATGAGCCCTTGCAACAGACCTACTGCAGACAGAGCTCACACACAAACCACCCCACAGACCTCATACCTTTGCAACACCGCCACACACACACCTTCACACAACCTCCCCCACAAACATCCCCCTATGCACAGACACACACACACACATTCACACCCATACACCCACAACCGCCCACACCCCACACCCCACACCATTCCCACAGACAAGAATCCAAAGTTCACTACGGCGGAGCTGGAGCTCCTCGTCGACAAAGTCATCAGAGTCGAGCCACAGCTGTTTGGAACAATGGTCATACAGACCAGCATAGCCGAAAAATCTGCCATGTGGCAGAGGATCGTCGACAAGGTGAATGCTGTTGCGCCCGTTCGAAGGACCAGGCATGAATGCCAAGCCAGGTGGTACGATCTGCGCAGGGCGGTCAAGAGGAAGATGAATGAAGAACATGCCCAGACCAACATCACTGGAGGTGGGCCGCCCCGCAGACGCGTACAGTACCATCCCTGGGAGGAGAAGGTGATGGCCATGCTACCGCCGGTGGGACTACACGGAGTGGACGGAGTCGCAGAGCCTGGTGAGTACACAAACAACTCATGTAACTTGGGGGAATGGCATCCACACCCCAACCACCAGAGGCGCAACTAGACCAAAATTGCGGGGGAGGCTAAGAAAAAATTCCGTGGGGTGATGAATCTTGTAAGCCATAGGCAGAGTGGAGCTGCAGGGGCTGTCAAAGGGGTGAAACAACAGCGAGGCCTCATTAACACGCAAATGGCCTGTGAAAGACCAGTGAAGTGCTCGGGTGCGGCTGTGAGTGCGCCGGGAAGCTGTCTCATCCCGAGCTGCCACACACGATGGGGGTGGGGCTGAAGCCCTGTGAGTCCAATGGGTGTTGCGCACCTGCCAACCACAACAAATGCACGCACCCACCCCCAAGCACTCACCGCACACAACCACACTCAATAACCATGCCCATGCCACGAAAGTCACCATTCACCCTTCACAAATCAAGGCAAGGCCATGTCCAAGGCCACAACAACCACAAACACAAGACAGGATGTCCGCGAGGCTGGGAGGGTGGGCCCCACACAACACATCGTGAAAATGAGATGCAGACACCAATGACCCAGCCCATATGGCATAGGGACATACCCATGCACAATGCACAGGGACTGGCAAACTACTAACAAGGTCGCTGACACTGGGCCCTGCTGTATGCAGCACAAGGCCCTCCTGGGACCACTGTACACTCAAACACCAAATCCACAAGCACAGGCATCCAGCACAGGAACTCACACACACTGCCATGCCAGCATACACCATGAGGGGACACACACATCACCTGGGAGACCCAATGACGACTCACACAACACACCACAGCACGCCCGGTCACACCCCCCCAGCACACACCCCCGGGGCAGGCAACGGATACACCCACTCCCACAATGGACATGTGACACAACAAGACCAATCCGGAGCCAAGTAAGCATCAGAGCCAGGCGGGCAACTACAGCCAACTTCCGGGGGGGCAGTAAAAGATTGGGGGGGGGGCTAAATCAACCAGCCCTAGGCAGAGTGGCTGTAAGAATGGGTGAAAACACAACAAAAGCCTAATTTACGAGTAAATGGTCTACCATACACCTGTGAAGTGCTCGGGTCCGGATGCAATTGGACGGACGCCAGCCCGTGAGACTGTCTCAGCCGGGCTGACACACATGACGGGGGAGGCAGAAGCCCGGTGAGCCCAATGGGTGTTGCGCGCCTGATCAGAGCCAACTATCTACAGGCCACGCACTCAGGAGAACATCCCAATCTGTCCCCCGCAACATACCCATCCCCAAGTGGACACTGAGAGGAATGCAAGGGACATCCAACTACCCGGGGGAACTGTGTCAACTTGAATATGTATGAAACATGGATGTGGCATGAAACAGCATTAACATTGTCTCTCTCTCACACACAGGGCAACGTTGACAATCTCCCCCCAACACTGGGGGGGAAGATTCACAGTCCCAGGCACCGCGTGAAGACGATCCCACCGGCAGCGATGACTCTCACCACTCCGTGGATGACCCCGACCAACCTGGCCCCTCTGGTGTACAAGCACCTGCAGCACCGGCGTCAGGTACATCTGTGCCAACCACCACCCCCATTCCCGCCACATCCCAGGACACACCCAGGATCCCTGCTCGCACTGAACAACACAGCCAGTCTGACCAGGAGGGACAACGTTCTGCGGGCACCCAGAAGGAGGCAGACAACCCTGCCGATGCCATCCCTCAGGGGTCCTGTAGACCCGATGTGCCCACAACGGCAGGCCAGGCTCGTGTGGGCAGGGGTGGTGGGAGTGGAGGCAGGCGGAGGCGCGAACCTGACCAGCCAGCTCAGGACCCCGGTATGTCACACATAAGCAACATTCTGGACTCATACCAGCGTGACACCAGAGGCATCGACCAGGTCGTGGCCAGACTTTCCGGGATGCAGGGGACCCTCGATGAGATCAAGAACCTGCAGGTCGAGCATCATGCCAGTCACCAACAACAACAAGGACGGATGGAGGCAAGACTGGATGAGCTCCTGGCGGTGCACAGGGACGTGAGCCAATCACTCCGTCAGATCGCCCAAAGTCTGGCAAACCCTCCCTGTGCCACCAGGCATAGACCAGACACAGGGAGGGATGAGGAGGAGGAGGATTCATCTAACGGAGCGTCCCTGACATTGTCAAGGCCTGCATCTGAGGGTCCCCGGAGGAAAGTGGGTCGTCCACGTAAAAGACCGTGAGAGTCAGCGGACCATCCCCATCTCCCAGGTCACCTGGCCTGGCACCTGGCCCTCTGGCGCAACAGCAGCACCTCACCCAATGACATTCTCTGCCACATGGACTTGCTGGTCCCAGTCTGACCAATGATGACCAACACTGTAGTCTGGACTCTGATGACTCCAACTGACAAGGATGCCATCTCCCCCAGTGAACTTTGGATTCTATTCCCCCGGTAGAGCACCTTAGCACATCTACCAAAAGACTCACCCCACCAAAAATAAATTCACATAGTTCTGCACATGAGATGTTGCTGTCATTTTGCATTATTCTACGACATATGTGTGTGGAAATGTCTAACTATGCGTGAGTGTTGAACCAACTCCAGCCATCCATCCCCTGGGAACAGAGTCTGGTACAGGACACACATGGGTCACAAGTATCAGTCAATGTAGGCATGGAGCACCACACTCACCTGTGATGGCCTCTGGCTGCTGAGGGGGGGCTTGCTAAACTGTGCGGACAGACCTATTTGGGAGATCATCATCAAGGCGTAGAGACCATGGCCCATGTGGAGGTACCCGGGGAGGGAGTCCCAGGGATTTGTGGCCAGGTGGGAGAACTATGTCCTGTATGCTGGAGTACGGTGGATGTGAAGAACGGGGGCCAGGGAAAGGTTGGATGCACGGAGATGGACCAACGGGATCTAGGATGACAGAAGTACAAAGTTGGTGTGGGGTCGGGTTTGTGGACTGCCTCCTGAGTGTGGGTGGGGTGTGCGGAGGACATCCTGCAGCAGACAGTGATCCATTGCAGCCATCTATGGTGGACGGTGAGGTGGCTGGGGCGCAGGGTGTAGATTCTGAGGTGTGCAGATGCCCCCTGGAAGTGGACCAGTGTCCTTGGAGTGTGAATATACTTGCTCCGTAGAGGGCAGGGCAGTATATGAGATGGATGTCGTCATGGACCTGGGGGATGGTCTGTCGTAACTTGGAGTGGATCTATCTGTGGATCATGTGCATGATGCAGAGGGCATTGCAGCATGGGGTACAGATGCTGTGGACTAGCATGGCAAATGTGAGCGAGCCAAACATGATGCACAACATCTTGTGAGTGTGGCCACTGTGTGCCTGTGCAGGGCCTGCAGCAGCAGGTGCCATCTCCCTGCCAAATGGCCCATCTTGCACACAAACACTAGGATGTCAGAAGGACAACTGCAACAGGCGCATGTGTAAAGTGAGGAGTGTCCAGTGTCACATGGCACACCCAGAGACAATGCATGCCCAATCCCCAAAGAACCATTACAACGGATCAGGAAACTGAAGGATGACCTGTGCACTAGAGACACACCCTCAGCAACTGGTGATGGCCCATTGTGTGGTTGACCTCGCTAAAAAACATACACAACCATGTACTACATGCCCAATAGGGAGCCAAATCCATGAACAACTGCAAGCATGTCGCTAAACTACACAAGGACTCCTATTCATTATCTACAGCAAGTATGCCAGAGATGCCGCATGCCAAGTGGCAAGAGACCAGCATTGACAGAGACGAGGCACCTTGGAGTATGACAAACACCTTTATTACTCAACCTCACACAAATGGAATGGCATCCATTGGAACAAAATCACAGGTCATTCGGCTGAACATGTGTGACCCACACTGGACACCCCCTGCAACACACAGATGTGGTAAATCCTACTGAGCTGGCACACAAGTGAAGGGGTTGACCTCACACCCCTTGCTGCACACGGCGAGTCTACAATTCCACATTGAGCCTCATTTGGGGATGTCCCACACCATTTCCAGCATGACCATCCCGAATGTTCCTGAGGGACGTTAGACACACATTGATGCCTTCATCAGAATCCACAATCCATTACAGATGACTGTCAGGGAGGTTGACTATCAATTAATGGGAGCCATGCAACACGTCACGTGGCCCATGGTGAGTCGACATGTATGCATGGTAACACAACATGCACAGGAGCAGTACCCACATATCACAAACACGTACCACCCACAAAACGCCTTGCTGCACTCCTTACCCAAAAAGACTTCTCACCATCTCTGTGCATTTAACTCTGATCCAGCACACGTTGGAAAAATCATGAGGAATAGCAGGAGTGCAATGATGACATGAGCAGACGACAGCCGCAGGAAGCTGGGGAGGACAGACACACAACAAGTCAGCGAGGAGCTAGTAATCCGCAGACATGTACATGCACCCTACAGGATTGATGTTGTCACCATGGGAATGATGATTTTTGTGTTCCTGCACAAATATGGGGAATGACATTTGCACTTGTATGACACATCAGAACACACCTCCAAGTCACTTGGCACACAGTCAGCTCGACACACACATTGCAACACATGCCACACAAGGCACTAGGCGTGCACACTCAGACACCCGAACTCACCATTATGAGAAGAAGTTGCGGATCAGCTGACTCCGGATGTCCTCATCCTCATCCTCACTTGCCCCGTGCCCAAGCCCTTCATCCTCCACGGGTGGATGATCTTGCTCATCAGGATCCAGGATGAGTGGCACGGCCTTCTCCACTGCCATGTTGTGCAGCATGCAGCACACAAGGAAGATTTTGCAGACCTTCACCGGGGCATATGGGAGGGCGCCGCCGGTCTTGTGGAGGCACCTGAATCTGCTCTTCAGGAGTCCAAACGTCATCTCAATCACGCACCTCGTCTGCCCATGGGTGTCGTTGTACCGGTGTTCAGCGGCTGTTCTGGGGTTGCGGAGAGGCGTCATCAGCCATGGCATGTTGGGATAGCCAGCGTCCCCTACATGGAAGCATCATGGACAGAAGTGGGTGAGGAGAAGCAGTAAGATATGAAGAAACGGCTAAATACAGGACTAACAGATTATACCCACCAACAAGACATGCACGTACGTTGCGCAGCTGCAGCATCATTTCAGGCACCCTGCTACGCCTCATGATGTAGGCATCGTGTGCTGATCCTGGAAAACGTGAACAGACATGGGATATCATCATGTTAGCAAGACATACCACAAGGGCATTGATGGAGTGGTAATGCTTGCGGTTACGGAAGGCTACCTCCTATGCGCGTGGTGGCACCAAAGCCACATGTGTCCCATCAATGGCCCCAATGACATGGGGCATCCCTCCCAGGGCATAGAACTCACCCTTGACACCTGTCAACTGCTCACGAGTCGGGAAATGTATAAATTCATCCAGGTGTACCAACATGGCCTCTAACACATCATGCAGGACACGGCTGAACATGGTCTGGGACATGCCACCTACATCAGCTATGGTCAATTGAAACGTACCCGTGGCTAAGAAATGTAGGGCTGCCCTCACCTTCATCTTGGGTGTCAGTGCAGTAGGATACCTGTGTAGCGGTTGGAGGTGTGGCTCGAGCCTTGTGGTCAAGTCGTAAATCAACGGTTGGGTGAAGGGGTAGCGGCGTATACAGTCACGTTCCCTCATGGCAGCCAAGTCTGGCATTGGTCGGGGGAGGTGCGGTGCCCTGCAGAAATTTGGAAGGAACAACGAAGATTGAGTACAGCACTACACCTCTGACAATGGACTGAGCACATGTTCAAAAGCTAATACACATATGCTACATACAGAGTTTGTACTGTGCAATGCATCCAGGACACGTATGCCAGCCAGGTGACACCCCTAACAACAGTCAGCTACACACGTGGGTGCGCAAGGTCAACATGACATGACATGGAACTAGCTGTGGGCCAGTGTAAGTGAAGAGGCTGACGCATTACAGGAGAGACAGACATCCACATATGTGCATAAGAAGGATGTATTGTCACACAGACCGGTTGCGGGACTCTAGAGGCACAGGTCGCATGTCCTTGAAACAGGACAGGCCACACACCTTGCCATGAAGGGGTACATGTCAGGTATGATGACACATACACTGAGACTATGCAGATATGTCCTTGTCTCGCAAGTCCATGTGCGATGCATACATGCACCCGTTAGGTCTGATTCCACATGTGGCCTGGTGTGCGTAATAGTGTGCCATGCCCATCGACACGCACACACATGTTGGATGCAGCAAATGCAGATGCATGTCACGGAAGTAATACAGCTGGCTCATGGGAACACATGACACTCACATGACATAGTCACAACGTGTAACGCCGGTAGTTACATGTGAGGTGTCATCATCCGTGTCCCTGGCATCGGGGGACAGTTGCGGGTGTAGGTGACTGTGCCATGCCAGTGATGCAGTGCTCGACTGTCCCCAGTGCGTAGGTCCTCTGTATCGATTTAGAACAAGTAATTTGCTGTTGTGTCATGCTCCCCATTGTTTCCCAGTGGCATGGTGGGTGAACCAACTGTGTGGTGCAGGGCCAACATATGTTTGTAGTATTGTAGATGTCACTCATGTTGACGTTCATGCTATGCGCTGTGTCCTATGTAGATTGGACTCATGTGTCATATGTACACAGGTGTCTGGTCATTTTCTGTCTCTTCACCCTGGCCACAGCATCGTCGGGGGAAACCGAGGGAGACACTGGCACGGGCGTGGGGGAGGTAGCTTGCACCGGGGCCTACAGTGCTGTGGAGTCTCGCACAGCAAGTGGCACGGAGGCCGAGAGGAGTCAGGCGGAGGACCTGTCCAGTCCCAACACCGACTATGACGCTGACGGGTCCGAGGCTGAGCTCCCAGAGGGGGCGGAGGCTGCCCCCAGTGCTGAAAGCAGCACTCCATCCCTCGTCGCACCCTCCATTCTCATCACCGCCCTACCAGTTGCTCGGGTCCCTTGTGTCCGTGCTAGGCGACAACAGGTGCGTGAGAGATGGCAAGGAGGTGTATTTAAGAGGTGAAGGGTGCACTTCCACTCCGGAACATTCTGTGGTGTGTAGGCACATTCAATAGCATGGTGCTTGTTACATGCACGCTCATGATGTAGCTTGTAGTCTGAAGTGGATTCGTGTGCCAGTCATGACCCCGTCTTGTGCGCTAATTGCTAACGGCAATTATGTGCTATTCAATGCTGAAGCTTGCTGTGGGATGCTTCCGGCAATTCCTGAGGTCGTGACTGTATCACTACGAGTGGTTTTCTGTCATTTCGGACTTTTCCCACCCCCGCATGGCCGGCTGGATGTATCCATCTGGCCTCCCATTACAACCTTGAAAGCGGAGTTCAACAAGATGAGCAGTATAAGGGCTCCATTGTCTCAAACACAAGTCGTGTTGACTTCATCCCGAGAAACATTTGGCCTTCACGTAGATCACACGCGCACAGAGGTGCAAGCGCTTTTTAACACTGATCTCCCACTACATATTTGGGACTCGGATTCAGACTATCTTTCATGCCTCGTCAACAGGTGGCCTGGCTGTTTTTTTCTACATTGTGGGCTCCGGCCTCGTGACCTCCTTCCATACTCTGTTTGGTGTGATCCCCGCATTTCATCATTCGATTTTGGCTGCCGTCTTCGGAGGTGTCCCTTTGCTTCTCGCCCTCGTAGCTGGGGTGCCATAATAGATCAGCGTACTACGCTGTGGCTTCACCTCTTGCGTTACAAGACAGCATGCACCGGCTGCTCCATCTTCGGAACATGATGCTTGAATTATACGGCACTCTGCCGCTGGCGACCTTCAGCAGTGCCTATGGAGAGTCCTTCGGTTTCCCTTCTTTACCTGCGTGCAACCTGTCTTTCATTGCCTAGACTGTCCATTCGAATGGGCTCTGGATTTGTGCCTGTCTAACTCGAAGCCTCCTGACCCGGATTTGGATGGACTGATGAGCCCCTTATTGGCTCATGAGTTGAACTGTTCTGGCGTCAGTGTCATGGCGTGTGCTGCTGCACATGGACTCCTAGGGAATTGGGACATCGAAACAGCAGCAAATGATTTGTTATCCACAAGTTGTGCTGGATGGCCCGATTGTTGAGGAACACGTGTGTTCTTTCCCTCTGCTGAACTGGATGGCAGACAATTTTTCGGAACGTGCAGATGATTTCCTCTTGGAAGCTGTTGCAACTTATAGTACCTATGCCTTGATGGATTAACTTTAGCCATGCTCATTTCATGGTGCATCCGTCGATGTGATATTTTCCTCCCCTTTTACATGGTTGATTGCCCTGAAACATCGCTCATGTTTGACATTTATTTTCTGACTTTTTCGCTTCCCTTCTATGGACTTCCAGTTCATGCCCTTGGTTCCGTTCTGTCAAACTTGAACTCTGCGTTCTCGAATTAGCGCTCCTAATGGATGGCGGACTTTTGCAGGAGGTGGGACAACATGATCCTGTGATGTGATTCCACTGAGCTGATCTGTACGGTGGGGGGTCACCCGTTCTAGCTTAGGGACCTGCTATTAGTCGAATGATACTACTATTAGTTTACTGGCAACAGGAAGGTTGCTGTTTCCACTGTCAGTTTCTCAAGATTGCTCCTTTCAATGTCTATGATATTGAAACAATGCTGATGTTTCTGCCCTTAACCATTTGTCTGCTTATGTTGGCCACAGTCCTGCATCTTAGGACGCGAGGTTCATTGAATGTACTCGTTGAACTTTACCTTGTCTGTGTCTATTCTGTTGTGGACTGATCTGTGAATCATGAGGAACAGCTATGTCTGATTTCCACCATTCCTGAGGATGTTGTAAGTCGCTTGTTCTGGCTTGTCTATACATTGGGACCGCCGGGCCCAACCTCGGATATCGAATGGGACACTTAGCTAGTCGGATGTGGGGTTCTGGGTTCTGAGGGCAGTTTGTGGTACGCAAAACATGTCTCCTTCGTGCCAGGCACTGCACCCCCTGTGGTGGGGTCGTCCGTCCCTGCAGCCACGACACCTACCCGTGCCCCTCCTGTCCCTGCGGTGCCTGGTTCTTCCCCCCACATGATGCCCCCCCTTCTGTGGATAATATGGTACAGTGTACTGTGCAGGCGAGCATGGGGAGACGCGTCCCTACGTGTCCCCCCCCGGTACTTCGCATCTGGTGTGGCCTATGGGCTTGTGGAATGGTGTGCTGTGGCTACTTTTCTTCGAGATGCTGAATGTGGTTGTTATTTTATCGTTTGCACACTATTTCTATTTTGCTGCTGCTGCTGGTGCTGCTGCTCCCTGAGTTGGGGTGGTGATGATGTGTTGGGTGTCTGGTAAATGTTGTTGTGTCCTGCTCATGGGGTGGACCCTGGTATCTGCATGCCGTCACATGGTGTCTGCATATATTCGTAGGTCATGTTAGCTCTTACTGCATGGTGACATTGTCCCAAGGTGTGTTCCTTCCTCTGTGGCACCTGTCATCTTCCCTGCATGGTCTTTCCCAATTGTTGTGCTGAGCTGTGTCAACATTGCCTCGGTCTGTGACACATCCCTTCGACTTTGGCCATGCATGCTGTGCAATGTCTCCACCTGCATCGTTTGTTGCATCCTTGGTGGGCACTGTACTTGTGTATGGCGTATTTTGACATGACTTCATGTGGACATTTTCCCTTTTCCGCACTTTGCAGGTGTGTACTCCCTGCCTCACACACATGTGTTACGTGTTCTGCAGGGTATTTGGGCACCTGCCTGACAATTGTGGGCATTGTATCTGTGTGTACTCCACCCTTTCACTGCCATGGGGGGCAAATACTTGTTGGCTGCCCCGGCACCTGTGCATTCCTCTCATTCGTGGAATGTGCGTGACAGTGTGTGTTCCCTTTGGCTCGCATTGTTTAGTGGTGTTTGACATGAGGGTGCAGTCTTGTGGCAAAATCTCAGTTTGTGTATTGTGCTGCCTCCGCCAGGGGTGGGTATGCATGTGTAATTTATCCTCACACCCACATGTGGTGTGTCATGCAGTGGGGGTAGGCCGACCATCCTCCTGGGAGTGGGACACTGCTGTCAGTGATGTGTTGTTATGGCACTATCGTCATTGTCCTGAGTTAGGGATACGTACATTCACCCATGGAGCTGTGGTCATCTGATAATGATGTTGACCCCCCCATGTCTCTGTCCACTGCTGGGGGTCCTCGGCACCCACCCCTCATATGTCTGGGCACTGCTGGGAGTGATAGGCCCCCACCCCTCATATGTCTGGGCACTGCTGGGAGTCCTCTGCACCCACCCGTCATTTGTCTGGCCAATGCTGGGAGTCCTCTGCACCCACCCCTCATATGTCTGGGCACTGGTAGGAGTGATGGGCACACACCCCTGTGTATCTGTCCACTGTTGTGGTATGTGCCGTACCCACGCGCTGATAGCCTGGGTGGGGCCCGTAACCCTAGGGCACCCCAACTTTGGGGGTGCGGCCCGTACCCATGCCTTTGGGACGTGGGTACAGGCCGTACCGGCGTAGTTGGTGTGACGTAGGGGTGGGCGTGGTATGTGCTGTACCCACGCGCTGATAGCCTGGGTGGGGCCCGTAACCCTAGGGCACCCCAACTTTGGGGGTGCGGCCCGTACCCATGCCTTTGGGACGTGGGTACAGGCCGTACCGGCATAGTTGGTGTGACGTAGGGGTGGGCGTGGTATGTGCCGTACCCATGCGCTGATAGCCTGGGTGGGGCCTGTAACCATAGGGCACCCCAACTTTGGGGGTGCGGCCCGTACCCATGCCTTTGGGACGTGGGTACAGGCCGTACCGGCGTAGTTGGTGTGACGTAGGGGTGGGCGTGGTATGTGCCGTACCACCATTGTGGTGGTGACGGGTACGCGTCCACGTCCACTTCCGTTGTGGTGGGACGTGGGCTTGGTGGACACGCCCCCCAAGTGACCAGTCCATGGTGGTAATTGCTGTGCATGATGTTGTTGTTATTTGTGGGGTGTGGGCTATGATTCCTGGCCCTTGCAAACACACACCCCCCCCTTTGCCCCTGGGGGTTGTTCTGACCTTCTGCGGCGTCTGCGGCGATTTCTGTATACGAGGTGGTAGGCTATGAGGGCCGGGATGACGCGTAGGTTGGGGTCCATCGCTGTCCCTGGTGTGCCGGTGCTCCTTGTTCGCGGCGTCCTCACTTTCCCAGCAGTTTTTGGCTCCCGTAAAACCTGCTGCGTGCGGAGTGACGTCGGCACGAATCGTACTTGCTGGTCCGTGAAACGCTGTCTGACTCCGTGTGGACGTCGCATGTGCGCCGCCCCGACAGAGCTTTGTATGTAAAAAGTTTGCCGGTCGGTGTTTTCTCCGACTCGGGCGGGAATGGTATTTCTGTTCAAATCGTACTTGCGAGTTTGTAAGGTGTTTTTCCCGGGTACCAGTCGGACGGAAAAAACGCTCCGTCCGAACATTCGTACCCGGGTTTTAACGGATCGGAATCGACACCTAAATTGCAGCAATTTCTCTAGATGCAGAAAAAGCCTTTGACTGCATGGATTGGTTTTTTATTTTCCACACACTATCCTGGTTTGGTTTCGGGCCCAAATTTATTTCTTTTATTTCTTTATTATATACATTACCAAAAGCTTCTATTTTTGCTAATGGTTCCTTTTCTAATTCTTTCCCTTTACAAAGAGGTGTCCGCCAAGGATGTCCTCTCTCTCCACTTCTTTTCCTTCTTGCATTAGAAACTTTTCTTGTTAGAATTAAATAAAACCTTAACATATATAGTTTCCAACATGGTAAAACCCATATTAAAATGATTGTCTATGCAGAAGATATCTTATTATACCTATCTAAGCCAGAATATTCTCTTCCAGCTTTCACTGCAGAAGTCAATGCTCTCTCTTTACTTTGTGGTTATAAATTGAATCCTAATAAATGTGAAATCCTCCTTCTTAAAGTTTTATGTTTTAAACAAGACTTTGTTTCCACAGATTTTACATGGAACTCCCCAAAAATTAAATATTTAGGTCTTTGGTTTGCTCCATCAATAAAACATACTTTATCAATAAGTATGACTCAAGTTCTCTCCACACTGTCTAATTCTATTTCTAAATGACACCCTCTATATATATCCTGGTGGGGCAGACTTAACACTATCAAAATGAGGCTTGCTCCTGTTATCTTCTATATTATTTCCGCTATTCCTCTCAATATTCCCTCATATTTTTTTTTTAAAAAATCTATTCTATTTTATCCACCGTTTTGTGGAATAAAAAAAACCACATATGTCCCAAGTCATGCTTAAACGCAACAAGTCGCAGGGTGGTGTAAACTACACTGATTTTCAAACTTATCATAATGCCTTTCTTCTTAAACAGTTTTCTGAGGGGTATATTCACAAGAAAGTGAGCTAAACATCACCAAAAAATGCTAACTCAACTTTACACATCGCAGACCATCGCGGGAAAATAACCCCGTGTTAACGTGGAATTCACAACATGGCCGTAGCATGCGATAGTCCACCAAAAATGCGGCCAATGTCCGCGATACAACCACTCCGACGGAGATAAAAACACAAACCACAACACCAGAAAACGTGCGATGAGCCCATTCGCTATGAGGAAAGCAGGGATAAGCACCGCCAGGACCGCGAAACACACTGCAGGTGGGAATAAGCCTGAAAAAGTAAAGCGGACCAAACAGAAAACAACAGCCAACCACAATGGAGGCAACCCAAGCCACCAGACAACCCCACCAAACCCATTGTCAACAAAACATTGTACATGGCAGGCCAACTTGGACAATCAATCAATCAATCAATCATAGTATTTGGAAAGCGCGCTACTCACCCGTGAGGGTCTCAAGGCACTGAGAGGGGGGGGGGGAGTTTCGCTACTGCTCGAAGAGCCAGGTCTTGAGGAGTCTTCTGAAGGCGAGTAGATCTTCAGTCTGCTGTAGGTGGGTAGGTAGGGTGTTCCAGGTCTTGGCGGCAAGGTAGGAGAAGGATCTGCCACCGGAGGTTGTTCGTTGGATGCTGGGGACAGCGGCGAGGGCGAGGCTGGCAGAGCGGAGCTGGCAGGTGGGGGTGTGGAAGCTGAGTCTGCTGTTCAGGTAGGCTTGTCCGGTGTCGTGGAGTGCTTTGTGTGTGTGGGTGAGGAGTTTGAAGGTGATCCTCTTGTCGACAGGGAGCCAGTGTAGGTTTGTCAGGTGGGGGGTGATGTGGGTGCGGCGGGGGACGTTGACGATCAGTCGGGTGGAGGCATTTTGGATGCGCTGTAGTCGTCGTAGGTGTTTGGCTGGGATTACGGCGTAGAGTGCGTTGACGAGGGCCTGTGTCACCGTTCTTCTTGTTTCAGTCGGGATCCACTTGTAGATCCTGCGAAGCGTGCGGAGGGTGTTGTAGCAGGAGGAGGAGACGGCATTGACCTGTTTGGACATGGAGTGGGAGGAGTCGAGGATGAATCTTAGATTGCGTGCGTGGTCGGTGGGTGTTGGTGCTGTCCCCAGAGTGGTCGGCTACCAGGAGTCGGCCCAGGCCGAGGGGTTGGGTCCGAGGATGAGGACCTCCATCTTGTCCGAGTTCAGTTTCAGCCAGCTGCTCCTCATCCAGTCGGCGATGGCCTTCATTCTGTCGTGGATGTTGGTTTTGGCGGTGCGTGGGTCCTTGGTGAGGGAGAGGAAAGCTGAGTGTCGTCAGCGTAGGAGATGATGTTGAGGTTGTGGTGGCGCGCCACTTGTGCGAGGGGGGCCATGTAGATGTTGAACAGCATTGGGCTGAGGGAGGAGCCCTGGGGGACGCCGCAGATGATGTCGGTGGCTTCGGATCGGAAGGGTGGGAGGCGGACGCTCTGGGATCTGCCGGAGAGAAAGGATGTGGTCCAGTCGAAGGCTTTCTCTTGGATACCGGCTTCTTGGAGGCGTGTTTTTAGAGTGCGATGGTAGACCGCTTCGAAGGCGGCCGAGAGGTCCAGGAGGATGAGGGCTGATGTTTCGCCGTTGTCTAATTGGCGTCTGATGTGGTCTGTAGCTGCGATGAGGGCAGTCTCGGTGCTGGGGTTTCGTCTGAATCGGGATTGGGACGGGTCCAGGATGTTGTTGTCTTCGAAGGTGGCGGGTCAGTTGCATGTTGACGATTTTCTCGATGACCTTCGCCGGGAACGGGAGCAGGGAGATGGGCCGGAAGTTCTTGAGGTCCTTGGGGTCCGCCTTGGGCTTCTTGAGGAGGGCGTTGATTTCGGCGTGCTTCCAGCTTTCCGGGAATGTCGCTGTTTCGAAGGAGATGTTGATGACCTTCCGTAGTTGGGGGGCGATGGCTGCGTCTGCCTTGTTGAATATGTGGTGTGGGCATGGGTCTGTCGGAGATCCTGAGTGGATGGAGTTCATGACTTGCGTGTCTCGTCATCGCTGACGTTGGACCAGGAGTAAGGCGGTTGGCGTTGTTGGTGTTCGGAGGAGGGGTGGAGTCTGGCGTGGTCGGGTTGGTCATGGTGTTGAAACTGTCATGGATGTCAGCGATCTTGCAGTGGAAGAAGATGGCCAGTGAGTCGCACAGTTTCTGTGAGGGCGGGATGTCGTTGGTGTTGGCGCTGGGGTTGGAGAGTTCTTTAACGATGCGGAAGAGCTCTTTCCTGTCTTGTGCGTTGTTATCCAGGCGGTCTTTGAAGGAGGACCTCTTGGCTGATCTGATGAGGTGGTGCTGTCTGCGGGTGGCGTCCTTGTGGGCTGCGTGGTTGTCTGGTGTACGTTCGTGGAGCCATTTCTTCTCCAGTTTCCGGCATGCGTGCTTGGAGGCCAGGAGCTCGTCGGTGAACCAGGTGGCTCTCTTGCTGGCGTGGCTGTAGGAGGGTTTCATCAGTGGGGCGAGGGTGTTGGCACAGTCACTGATCCACTGTCTGAGGTTGTGGGCTGCGGCATCTGGGTTGGTGGGGTCGGTGGGTGGGTTCTGGGAGAGGGTGGTGAGCAGCTGGTCTTCGGTGACTTTGCTCCAGCCACAGCGAGGCAGCTGTTGGGTGCGGTGGTGCGTGGTTGGTTTTTTGAAGGTGAAGTGAATGCAGCGGTGGTCGGTCCAGTGGGGTTCAGTGGTGTGGTTGAAGGCGACGTGGGTGCTTGTGGAGAAGACGTCGTCCAGCGTGTGGCCGGTGGCGTAAGTGGGTGGGTGCAGTGACGAGTTGTCTGAGGCCAAGGTTGGCGAGGTTGCCGATCAGCGTGGTGGAGTTGACGTCGTTGTTGTTCTCGAGGTGGAAGTTCAGGTCCCCGAGGAGGATGTAGTCCGTGGAGGCGAGTGCGTGGGTGTTGGCGAGATTGCGATGGAGTCGCTGAACTGGACCCGTGGTCCGGGGGGTCTGTAGATGAGCGTTCCACTGAGGGTGGTGTTGGGGTCGGTGTGGATCCGGAAGTGCAGGTGTTCGGCGGTGTTGAGGGTGTCGTCTGTGTGGGTGGTGACCTTGAGGGTGGACTTGTGGACAATGGCAATTCCTCCTCCGATGCCGTTGGCGCGGCAATGGGGATGTCTGGTGCAGAGGAGTCGTTCCACCATGTCTCGGTCAGGAAGGCTACGTCCGGGGCAGTGGCGTCGAGCAGGTCCCAGAGCTCAATGGCGTGTCTGCGTGCGGAGCGGGTGTTGAGGAGTATGCAGTGGAGGTGGTTGGGTCTGGTCCTTGATGGTTTGATGGTTCTGTCACAGGTGAAGCTGCAGCTGCGGCAGGAAAAGCGTCCGTGGGTGCGTTTCGGGGCGGCCTGGTTGCAGCGTTCGTCTCGGCCGGTGTTAAGAGCGTGGAGGGAGTCGGCGTCATCGCTGAGGCTGGGTATGGTGCGGTGGGGTGCGTGGGGTCCAGGGGTTCTGGCGCGGGGCGTGGACGGGCGCAGACGGGCTTGCCTATGGCGCGCCAGCGGCTCGGCCTTGCAGCATCCTGCATTAAGAAGGAGTGGAGGGAGGGAGGAGCAGCTGGGAGGTGGGTGGCAGGAAGCGAATGGGAGAGGAGGGGGGTGGGGCCGCAGGGGACGCAGTGGCGGGAAAGGAATGCGGGGAGTGCAGGGAGTGGGGCGGCGAAGAACTTAAGGCACAGCAGAAAGGAAACAGGCAACAAAAACACAGGCAACAGTTATTTAAGCAGCGCACAGAAAAACAGGCAACAAATACAGGCAACAGTGACTAAAGCAGCGCACAGAGAAAACAGGCAACAAATACAATACAAATACAGGAAACAGGCAGCAGATCAGACCGAATACTTACCGCCCACCACTGGGCCATCAGGGATGAGGCGCAGGTGGGAGCCTGCGGGTGGAGGAGGGCCTTGAACACCCAGCAGCAGCGAGGGGCAGCAGACAGAGGACACAGCACCAGCAGGGAACACTGGAGCGGTGGGGGGAGCATCTTGGCCTGAGAACAGGTCAAGATGAATGCAGCCTGAGAGCAGACGAGGACAATGGCAGAAAACCAGAACTCCAGCAATGATGCGAAAGGCACAAACAAGCAGAAACACGCCAACAACAAGAAGGCAGCAATGCACACCGGAGGTGGGAGTCCAGCGCCACACCAGGAGCTGGATGACATGGAGGAAATGGTGTCCCCCACATCAGTCTGGAGATTGTGGCAGGACTCGGGGACCGAATACTGCACCAAACAGCAGACACAACAGCAACAGGGAGAGGAACCAGCAGGGACTGGGGGAACGGGGAGATGGGCACAATGGCACACATGCACAACTAAGCACAGCACAACTGCAGACAAACCATGCCCAAGAGTAACAACACCAACCAGGAGCACAAGTCACACAACCCGGCAATGTCACACTAATGATCAAGCACAGAAGTGAAGACAATACCGCCTGATAGGGAGAAGGGTGAGCCAAATCAGAGCTGAAGGGACATCTCACACACAATTCAGCACATACACATAGGAAGCAGAGCACCCCAACATCCAAACCAATGTGGTACAAACACCAACTTGTGCACAACCAAACACAGGTGCACCCGCCTGTGGCCGGGAAACGGCCATACGCATCCGGAAAAGCACGAAACAGGGACATGACAATACACAAGTACAAACACACAGTCCTGATGGGGTAGCAATGCACGCATGGCAGGGAGCCAGAGAGTCCGTGACACACACATTGGCATACAAATCAAGAAACAACACTGTTGGAGACAGGTGAAAGTGAAGAAACTTTATCAACGAGTGTGAGTCAGTATGGCCAAGAGAAGTGCCATGATATGCAGACAAATGCAGCAGCATGTCTGAATGAGGAATGTAGGAAAGCGCCCATGTCCACCTCCGGAGAGTCCCTTACCAACACAAGTCATTGACAACCCACGTTGGTTGTCCGCGCCTGGAACATGAGTCCTGGCCAATGCAGCCATTGTCCACTGTCGTCTCAGACCTGTGACCATATCCACAACATGTAACCATGTGTTGTGACAAGTACAATGGCTCACATCCAGTTGTGAATGCAGGTACCTTGTCAGTCGTCCATGAATGTGAGTGCAGCTGCGTGGGCCAACATCTCCAATGAGCGATCGTCGTCCACCACATCTGACATGTCGTTGACGTAATCCATCAGCTGAGCCGGACAGATGTGCTGACTCCAACCACTGGACCCAATGTGCACCAAAGCCCAATCGGGTAGTGGCTCAATGTGCTCACAGCACACAACAACTCGTGCAATTTCCCAGGTCTGGTTTCCAGCCTTTATGCCAAACATCAATGCATGCCATAAGCAGTCATCCTGGTGACACTTCTGGTCGTGGGCCAACAGGGGGCGCACACATGTCATAATCCAGGTCAGCTACCGTTACGTTGGAGAGGCAGACATCCATGGACCACTCCAATATGCATGAGTGACAATGCAACACAGGCTGCACGCAGGTGACATGCGCCAAGCGGAAGCTCAGCCGGTAACTGATCCGCAGCACTGCCAATGGCAGTGCCCCAGTACATGCAGCAGACGTGAACGGTACAGCTCCAAGTGACTGGAGTCGAGCGTGTGTCCGGGATGGTCTGCCATTGCGTCAGTGGCTCTGCTTGAAGCGGCACTGGCTTGCCCTGAGACAGTCCTGTGGACTGCACGTTTGCATCACGTGCACTCCTACGGGACACCATTCTAATGCCTGTCCGTTCATGTCCAGCGCCATGCCAACAACACCGCGACGCTGGCCTGGTGTGCGCCCACCTGGGTGTAGGCCAATGGTCCAGACAGGGCGGACACAGGTGTGCAGCCCATGGCTGGCTGGGAACGCGCTGCGAATGGGCCAGGCAACAGACTCATGCATCCGCAAGACTGATACACATCACACCAGGCATGCATGTGCCAAGACCCCTAGCGTTCTTACACTCCTACATGTCCCCGTACCTGTGGGCCCACCCTCCAAGTACAGGCCACATTGCAACATCATGTACCGTGGACCTGGTGGCGACAACACCCCAAAACAGAGACACACTTACCACACTTCCTGCATCGGGGCCAGGTCTGAACCAAGCCCTGCCCCCCTTCCGAACCAGCACACGCAGCCTGTGCATGCAGGTGGCGGGTGCAGGCTACATGTCCAGGGTTACTGCCACTGCTGAGGTGACATGGCAACGTCCGCAGAAGACAGCACACTGTGATGTTGCAAGACCCGTGCCCATCATGCTGGCACAATGAACACACGGACACACTTGCTCAGATGGTGTGAATGGGTACTGGCAAGTGCGCACGGCCACATTTATTATCAGGCACACTTACCGAGTGACACCTGTGTTGGATATGTGTGGGGTGTGTGCACACCAGCTGGCAAGGGCTGCCTGGAGACAACAGTGTACATCGTAAAGGACACAACCATTCAACCATAAAGGCCCTATGATTTGTGCTGCACAGAGTTAGTAGCCCCAGATGCACAGCAACCTGCACAGGCCTGACACCACGGGCTGCTGACTTGAGGTGCACTGGGGCAGGGTCACAGGTGCAGAGCTGGTTCATGGGATGACAAGGGGCCTTGTCACGGAGTGTCTTGATGGACAGTGAAAGGTGTACCCCCAGGGCAGGATGCAGAGGGCAGGCCCACGCTGATACAGTCACTATGGTGGAGATAAATGGAATAGACATATGTCGGACACCAAGTCCAGTCCAACCAGATGCAGAAAACCACCAGGCCATGGGCTCTGACGCAACCTAGGTCCAACCAGATGGTGCCCATGACTCATTGCGCACAGAGTTAGTGGCACCAGTGCTGTTAGGGGATGCCGCCTGTGATGAGGCGTGTCCAATGGTGTGGATTCCTCCACATCTTACCCAAAACCACAGTTCCACATGTGTGAGCTACTGGACCGCAGTGTAGGCCTGAGGCAGCGGTCAGCATGGGCCATTCACCGAGTGTCACCGGCATAGGTTGGATGGCCCCACCGACCAGGGTAGTTCAGGTTCATTGGCACCACGTGATGCGAACTTGCGATGAACAGGGTTGATGGTACCAGGTCAGTTGTTGATAGTGTTCGGTCACCTCCGTGACTGTGACCCGGCTTTTGCCCAGACTGAAACGCATCTTCCTCTTACTCCTCTCTGTGTGACCACTGGTGTGGACTCTGCCATTTGTAATTCGCGACTAGGTGCTAGATGTGGGACCTACTGGTCAGCAGGGAAGTCCTGGTCCCTCATCCATATGTCGCCGGCTGGCGTTAAACAGGGTTAGTGGCACCACGTCTCGCCGGCTGCCGTTGAACAGGGTTAGTGGCACCACGTGTTGCCGGCTGGCATTAAACAGGGTTAGTTGCACCATGTGTCGCCGGCTGACGTTGAACAGGGTTAGTGGCACCAGGTGTCGCAAGATGCCCGTATAGAACTATGCCTCACTGATCGGGGGCGGTCTGGTGCTGTGGCCGCTGCCCCGGCTTTGGGGTCACTGCCATTCAGGACTCAGGGCACAGTTTCGCATGTGGGACCTACTGAGCCAAAGAGGACGCAGGTGTAATATGTGAAAGAGGAAGGAGTAATGTGGGCCAGCGTCGGGGGGGCAGCGATGGTCTGCGGAGGGTGCAGAGGTCATGGAACTGGTGCTTGGAGCTTGTACCGGCTGGTGGTGGGCCCTCCTTGACACATGCCGGTGTCGGCAGGTGATCAGTGTGGCCTGGCTGCACGGAGGGGCCTGACGGATTCAGGGTGCAGCGGTCTGGGGCAAGGCAGGTGCACGGGATTGCAGGCAACTCTACTCAAGAGTACGGCGTCGGCCTTATGGCGTGGTGAGAGGCACCACCCTGGCAGAGACGTTGGGCTTTCCGGAAGAGGACCACGCCCAGGGCTACTTGCTTTTTATTCACACCCCTACGCTGGCCTGGCATACACCAGGCCATCCCACTCCACTCACGCATACAGGTGGACGTAACAGGCAACATTTCCGTGAACTCCCCCACTGGCCGGTGTGACATGGTTGCATCCTCTGTCCACTACACTCCATACACCAAAGGTGTATGTCTCCATGGATATGCGTGTGTTCTGCATACTGCGGTCTGTCCAGCACATCTCCCCCACTCTTGGCATAGTGTACTTTCCCAGTCATGGTTCTCCTGCCTCCTTCACACATGCCTGGTTGCCACCACTCCCCACATTCAGCTAATGTGTGGCTGAGGTGCCATGCCGTTGATGACTCATGTTCACAGCTTGCCCAGGTTACCATTGTGGGTTGTTCTGTCGTGTCTGGTGGGTGGGCATGTTGTTTTGCATGTTGGTTTTGATTTTGTGATGTGTGCATTTCCAGAGTTGTGAGTTGCATGGTTGTGGAGTTGATGCGAGTGGGATGTTCATTTGGAACTTGCCAAGGGGTTTGTATTTCCCCTGGTGCCATCATGGGAACTCTGGTTGCTGATGGACTTTTGGAGATTGGAGGAATCATGCACCCTGGCTGGGTATTTGGAGGCGAGATTGGTGGAGGTTCCACAGTGTTCAGTTGTTGCCTGTTTGATGTGAGATGTATGCTTTCTGTTGCGGTGATTGTGTGCTGTGTCGGCAGGGGGCACAGGTGTGACATGTGTGCTGTGGATTGCCCCAAACACTTGTGTGCATCCATTTATGGTGTATGGTCCTTGCTTGGTGTCTAGCGGATCCTGCACATTGTGATGTAAGTATAGGGACTGGGGTACCAGGCTGATGGTGATGTCCAGGACAAGTGTGAGGGACTTGGATTTGGCTGGCTGTGTGACTCCTCTGACTCTGGTGGGTGTTGGTTGGGGGTACCAGGGGTCAACAGGTGCAGCACAGCCAGCAGCTTTGCATGGGGTGGGATGGTGGCTTTTCGCTGTGTTAGTGCCGTTGGCCTGTTGGGCGTTGTTGGTCAGTATGGGTAGGATGGTTGTCCTTTTGAGCCTGTAGTGGGCAATGACATTGTCAGGTGTTGGGTCTGTGTGGCTGGCGCGTTTCCTGGGGGTCCGCTGTCTTTGTCTGCGCTGCCTCTGTGGTGGTCCGGGGGGGTGTTCCATGTGGGGGTTGGGGTTCTGGCGTGGTGGTAGTGGGTGTTGTGGCCCTCTTAGGTGTCCGGGCCGCATGACCAGTGGCTCCATGGCATCTTTTGACCTTCCGATGTGGCTGTGGGCTGTGCTCCCTTTTGTGGTGCAGGCTGTGGTCTGACTTTGCACCAGGTCAGAGCAGCTGCCTTATCGCCTGTTTTGTGTTCTTATCGCAGTACTGGCTGATCGTTGTGAATGTTGTGGAGTGGTGTTGTCGCGGCTTTGGGCACGTCATTAGCGATAGTTGCAGGGGTCTTCTGTGGCTATGTTTTTTTAGGCTGCTGCCGCGGGTAAACTGGTGCCGTGGTCTGTAAACACCGTAATATGAATGGGGTGATACATTTATTGCAACTTTGGGTGCGATAAAGTGCCGTTAACTCGGTGATAGCTCCTTGTGAATATCCCCCTAAATGTTTAAATCAGTCAACTTCACATCCATCTCCACTGTGGAAAGACATTGAACTCTCCTTCCTTTCTCCTTTCGCACTCCAAGAATCTCTTACATTTACTCACAACACACCATATTCATATTTGCCTATTCATAAAACTGCCCATAAGCTATTTCAATCCATGCTTATTTCACACCTCTAAGACAATGACTGATTTCTTAACTATTCGATCTGGCATAATCGCCTCATAAGAATTAAGAATAAAACTATTTTTTGGAAGAGTTGGCGAGACAAAGGTCTACTTTGGGTTCACCAACTTTACTCAAATGATACTTTTCTTACCTTTCCTGAAGCACAGTAACTTTATAAGCTACCACAATCATAGTCTAACAATTTTAAGGTACTGATCCAAACTATATCCTCTTCTCTGTCTTTACTATCTTTGATTTCACCTCCTTTATTATCTCAACATAATATTCTTCCCATATTAAGTGCCCAATCAAGTGCTTCATCTATTTACAAATTCCTCAACAAACTCCCAGAACACAGATATAAGACTAACATCGAACTACAGTGGGAACATAACTTTCATACTTCATGGTCCACTAAATTTTTGGATAAATTATGGCTAAAAATTAGTAAGACCTCAAGATCGGCTAGTACAATATAAAACATTTTTCTTCTTGTACTACCGGCTTATGTTTACTCCGACGTCCTTACATAAGTTCAAGTCTTCAATCACCCCAAATTGTTGGTCATGTAACGCTCTAAATGCTGATTTATATCACATGCTTTTCTCTTGCCCCTACACTTACCAGCTCTGGTTGAAGGTATGGTTTCACATCAATGTAATCTTTCACACTCATTTCTCTTTTTCACCTATAAAAATTTTTCTAGGGACACTTTCTGAACATTGGCAAGCCCTTACATGTGACACGAACATTGGAAATTTACTAATTTCAATTGCATTCCAACAAATAACAAAAAACTGGAAGCAATCCACACAACTTTCTTTTCAAGCTTGGTGGTATAGTGTTTGCTACAATCATCGACTTGATCGTGCATACATTTCTCTATATCTCAACTCCTTAAAAGAGAACATATATGGTCCCCTGTAACTATTTTCTTAGATGCTTCTGCTCGAAAATTTACCCAACAACGTCCATCGTTGGAAGAAGTCCCCAAACCGACATGACTCGTCTTATTGGAATTTTATTTATTTTTTATCTTTCTTTTCTAAGTTTATTTTACAGCCATCATTCCTTAAATTGTTTATATTTCTTTATAATGTATTTAGATCTCCTGCTCCTTTATTATATATATAGTTATATTACTATTACATTATCTCCCTTTAACTTTTTCTCTTTCACAGTTATTCTAACCGTTTCCATATATGCAACTACTTAGATTTTTTCTAACTTTTTTTTAAATTATGTTATTAGCTCACATATTGTTAATAAGCACATTGCTACTTTACTTGATTGTATATACTTGGTTGCGTCTCTTTTTTAAAAAGTAAAGTTTCTTTTCAAACTAAAAAAAAAGAAACCAAACACATACACACAATGTTTTTAGACTCACTTTAACATGGGCAACTTAAATGGTTATCATGATGATATTTTCAAATGTGCATAAGTGTAGGACTGAGCTTTGTGTCTGTTAATTGACTACAGGCTAAGTGTTGTTGAAGAAAAAAGGAGCTCACAAGCAGAATTATAAGAGAGGTGTGTAACATTCATTTTCAAGAAATGCCCATGAATGGCCACAGAGACATTTTATTGAACCAATGGGTACACATTTTTCTTCCAATTCCTCATTCTTAGTCCTGTGGTGCAATGTGGTGCATAAACCTCTGTGCCTCATTTAGAGTTTGGCAGTTGACGTGACGGATATCCCATCCACCATATTACAAATGCCATAGGATATAATAGTCTTGTAATATGGTGGATGGTATATCTGTCAGTTTGTAATAAAGTAACCCGACCACCAAACTCTAAGTCAGAGCCTTTGTAACTAACAGCCTGATTTATATATTAGCAGGGGGTAAGTCCTTTAGGGCTACGAAGTTTATTGCTCTCTTGACCTGACAAAATCCCCACCCGCCAAATTTATAAATGATCGCCAAGCCGCTAGTAATTTCTGTAGCATCGGTAGGAACTAGGGGTGGGCGGAATTTGCGAAATTCACTTTCGCAAACTATTGTGAAAATGTTAAAAATCTCCGCAAACAAGCGGAAATATCGCGAAGATGCGGAAGTTTTTTTCCATGGATATGCGTGTGTTCTGCATACTGCGGTCTGTCCAGCACATCTCCCCCACTCTTGGCATAGTGTACTTTCCCAGTCATGGTTCTCCTGCCTCCTTCACACATGCCTGGTTGCCACCACTCCCCACATTCAGCTAATGTGTGGCTGAGGTGCCATGCCGTTGATGACTCATGTTCACAGCTTGCCCAGGTTACCATTGTGGGTTGTTCTGTCGTGTCTGGTGGGTGGGCATGTTGTTTTGCATGTTGGTTTTGATTTTGTGATGTGTGCATTTCCAGAGTTGTGAGTTGCATGGTTGTGGAGTTGATGCGAGTAGGATGTTCATTTGGAACTTGCCAAGGGGTTTGTATTTCCCCTGGTGCCATCATGGGAACTCTGGTTGCTGATGGACTTTTGGAGATTGGAGGAATCATGCACCCTGGCTGGGTATTTGGAGGCGAGATTGGTGGAGGTTCCACAGTGTTCAGTTGTTGCCTGTTTGATGTGAGATGTATGCTTTCTGTTGCGGTGATTGTGTGCTGTGTCGGCAGGGGGCACAGGTGTGACATGTGTGCTGTGGATTGCCCCAAACACTTGTGTGCATCCATTTATGGTGTATGGTCCTTGCTTGGTGTCTAGCGGATCCTGCACATTGTGATGTAAGTATAGGGACTGGGGTACCAGGCTGATGGTGATGTCCAGGACAAGTGTGAGGGACTTGGATTTGGCTGGCTGTGTGACTCCTCTAGCTCTGGTGGGTGTTGGTTGGGGGTACCAGGGGTCAACAGGTGCAGCACAGCCAGCAGCTTTGCATGGGGTGGGATGGTGGCTTTTCGCTGTGTTAGTGCCGTTGGCCTGTTGGGCGTTGTTGGTCAGTATGGGTAGGATGGTTGTCCTTTTGAGCCTGTAGTGGGCAATGACATTGTCAGGTGTTGGGTCTGTGTGGCTGGCGCGTTTCCTGGGGGTCCGCTGTCTTTGTCTGCGCTGCCTCTGTGGTGGTCCGGGGGGGTGTTCCATGTGGGGGTTGGGGTTCTGGCGTGGTGGTAGTGGGTGTTGTGGCCCTCTTAGGTGTCCGGGCCGCATGACCAGTGGCTCCATGGCATCTTTTGACCTTCCGATGTGGCTGTGGGCTGTGCTCCCTTTTGTGGTGCAGGCTGTGGTCTGACTTTGCACCAGGTCAGAGCAGCTGCCTTATCGCCTGTTTTGTGTTCTTATCGCAGTACTGGCTGATCGTTGTGAATGTTGTGGAGTGGTGTTGTCGCGGCTTTGGGCACGTCATTAGCGATAGTTGCAGGGGTCTTCTGTGGCTATGTTTTTTTAGGCTGCTGCCGCGGGTAAACTGGTGCCGTGGTCTGTAAACACCGTAATATGAATGGGGTGATACATTTATTGCAACTTTGGGTGCGATAAAGTGCCGTTAACTCGGTGATAGCTCCTTGTGAATATCCCCCTAAATGTTTAAATCAGTCAACTTCACATCCATCTCCACTGTGGAAAGACATTGAACTCTCCTTCCTTTCTCCTTTCGCACTCCAAGAATCTCTTACATTTACTCACAACACACCATATTCATATTTGCCTATTCATAAAACTGCCCATAAGCTATTTCAATCCATGCTTATTTCACACCTCTAAGACAATGACTGATTTCTTAACTATTCGATCTGGCATAATCGCCTCATAAGAATTAAGAATAAAACTATTTTTTGGAAGAGTTGGCGAGACAAAGGTCTACTTTGGGTTCACCAACTTTACTCAAATGATACTTTTCTTACCTTTCCTGAAGCACAGTAACTTTATAAGCTACCACAATCATAGTCTAACAATTTTAAGGTACTGATCCAAACTATATCCTCTTCTCTGTCTTTACTATCTTTGATTTCACCTCCTTTATTATCTCAACATAATATTCTTCCCATATTAAGTGCCCAATCAAGTGCTTCATCTATTTACAAATTCCTCAACAAACTCCCAGAACACAGATATAAGACTAACATCGAACTACAGTGGGAACATAACTTTCATACTTCATGGTCCACTAAATTTTTGGATAAATTATGGCTAAAAATTAGTAAGACCTCAAGATCGGCTAGTACAATATAAAACATTTTTCTTCTTGTACTACCGGCTTATGTTTACTCCGACGTCCTTACATAAGTTCAAGTCTTCAATCACCCCAAATTGTTGGTCATGTAACGCTCTAAATGCTGATTTATATCACATGCTTTTCTCTTGCCCCTACACTTACCAGCTCTGGTTGAAGGTATGGTTTCACATCAATGTAATCTTTCACACTCATTTCTCTTTTTCACCTATAAAATTTTTTCTAGGGACACTTTCTGAACATTGGCAAGCCCTTACATGTGACACGAACATTGGAAATTTACTAATTTCAATTGCATTCCAACAAATAACAAAAAACTGGAAGCAATCCACACAACTTTCTTTTCAAGCTTGGTGGTATAGTGTTTGCTACAATCATCGACTTGATCGTGCATACATTTCTCTATATCTCAACTCCTTAAAAGAGAACATATATGGTCCCCTGTAACTATTTTCTTAGATGCTTCTGCTCGAAAATTTACCCAACAACGTCCATCGTTGGAAGAAGTCCCCAAACCGACATGACTCGTCTTATTGGAATTTTATTTATTTTTTATCTTTCTTTTCTAAGTTTATTTTACAGCCATCATTCCTTAAATTGTTGATATTTCTTTATAATGTATTTAGATCTCCTGCTCCTTTATTATATATATAGTTATATTACTATTACATTATCTCCCTTTAACTTTTTCTCTTTCACAGTTATTCTAACCGTTTCCATATATGCAACTACTTAGATTTTTTCTAACTTTTTTTTAAATTATGTTATTAGCTCACATATTGTTAATAAGCACATTGCTACTTTACTTGATTGTATATACTTGGTTGCGTCTCTTTTTTAAAAAGTAAAGTTTCTTTTCAAACTAAAAAAAAAGAAACCAAACACATACACACAATGTTTTTAGACTCACTTTAACATGGGCAACTTAAATGGTTATCATGATGATATTTTCAAATGTGCATAAGTGTAGGACTGAGCTTTGTGTCTGTTAATTGACTACAGGCTAAGTGTTGTTGAAGAAAAAAGGAGCTCACAAGCAGAATTATAAGAGAGGTGTGTAACATTCATTTTCAAGAAATGCCCATGAATGGCCACAGAGACATTTTATTGAACCAATGGGTACACATTTTTCTTCCAATTCCTCATTCTTAGTCCTGTGGTGCAATGTGGTGCATAAACCTCTGTGCCTCATTTAGAGTTTGGCAGTTGACGTGACGGATATCCCATCCACCATATTACAAATGCCATAGGATATAATAGTCTTGTAATATGGTGGATGGTATATCTGTCAGTTTGTAATAAAGTAACCCGACCACCAAACTCTAAGTCAGAGCCTTTGTAACTAACAGCCTGATTTATATATTAGCAGGGGGTAAGTCCTTTAGGGCTACGAAGTTTATTGCTCTCTTGACCTGACAAAATCCCCACCCGCCAAATTTATAAATGATCGCCAAGCCGCTAGTAATTTCTGTAGCATCGGTAGGAACTAGGGGTGGGCGGAATTTGCGAAATTCACTTTCGCAAACTATTGTGAAAATGTTAAAAATCTCCGCAAACAAGCGGAAATATCGCGAAGATGCGGAAGTTTTTTTACCGCCCGTTCGCGGTATTTTCTGCGTGGCCGCGACTCGCCAACTTACCCATGCGGTTGCTCGCGGGCGCGGCCATCTTGTTTTCACTTGTCTCGCGGTGCATGATCGCGAGAAGAAAGACGTGATCGCACGACGAATGACGTTACTGCGGGCGCGAACTGTCGCGAGACAGCGCAAATGGCTACCAACAATCCAAAATCTCGTGGAGAACGTGACCGGACCAGGAAAACTTATCGGCGAACGCGGGGATTCAGGTAAGGCGATCGCGCGCACGCGAGAATGTATTATTTTACAGTACGAGCAAGCAAAAAATTTCCGGTAAAATGCGGATTGCGGAAATTTTGACATTTTCGCGCTCTCCGCGGAACGCGAAAATGTCAAATTATCGCAATTTCAACGAGCTGAATGGAATTTTAGCCCAGGCCTAGTAGGAACCACATTCATGGCGATGCCTATCAATGCTTTTTTTTAGCTTTGATGCACAGCTCCATCATCATGATGGAGCCATCCGTCAAAAAAAAAAAAAAATTTGAAAGAAGAAAATCCCATAAGCTGGATTTTTCTTTTGAAAATAAAAATAATAATACTTTACTCTCCATGGGTATTATCTCCAATGACAATGGGGTGGGGGGGGGGGGCATTAAACAGTTTTTATGACACTTACCGCCAGGTTTTTCCTGATGGTGATGGGCAGTAAAAACTGACCTGTATGTCCACCCATCTAAACTAGGTGGGCATACATAGAGGTCAGCCTCTCTGCCATGGTTACATCAAAGGTTAGCCAGTCTGCCTGCATTTGCAACCAATATGTTGGTCGTAAGGATACTCAGTCGCTATTGTGATGGAGTATCCTTACTGCCAACATATGATTCAGCACTTAAGAGCCTGATTTACCGGATGGGTTACTCTGTCACAAAAGCTATGGACATCACTTGTAATTTGTCGGATGGAATATCAATCACATTTATGATGGAGTAAACCATCCCATGAACTCTAACAATGCCAATGTACTCTATGACATATCCATGCTTCAGGTAGGTGGATGTTTTGCTTTTTATCAATCATGCAACCATAACATGCAGTCATGCAAGTGCGAACATCGAAAAGCCCCCTCCCTTTACTGCACCAGATATTGCTGGTAATAGCAGTGTCTGTATAGCTAAGCTGATGGATTTAAGAGGGTAAATAAGGAGCAAGAGGTGTTACCTCCTCTAGGGACATTCCTTACTAAGCACACTGTGGTACCCCTCATTGTTTGTTGGAAATGCTTTTCATCTCAAAAGAACATCTAGCTTTGTATCATTTCAATGAAAAGCTCCCGTAGTACAATGTATCACTTGCATTACTAAGATTACATCCCATTAATACTCAGCATGTTTTTGCACAATCCCATTTTCAAATAATCACTAAATGATTGTGAAAAAACTGAATATTGTGACTAGCCTAAGTTTTGCACTACATTTTATTTTACCTAGGAACTCCTTTGTACAACTATGTAGCAGTGAGTCAGAGGTCAGACGGGGATGGGGGGATGAGTACATATTCTATGAGTTTCAGGGACAGAGCTGAGTGCTGTTTTGAGCTGAGATGATATAAAGAGGATGGAATGCTTAATTTTTGGGGGATCTTGTCCGTTCCCTCTTTCCTTGGAGCCACTCTCTCTGGGGTAGTGGGGTTCACAACATGGCAGGGTCTAACTGCCCTTTTCCTGCTCATTGACCAAGAGGGCAGATCTTTGCTCATTTGGCTATTTGTTGGATTGCATTCTTGTGAGACTGCAAGGGCAAAGCACAAAAAGCTTTTGAGACTTATTAGAACACTGCTTGCATCACAATAATCCTACACCATTACACTATTTGAATGGTGTAGTTACACCAAGAGTCCAAATAGGATTGCATGATGAGCCTGAAAGAACCCAGAAACGTTACAGTCAATGAACTTCATTTTCCAGCTTATTAAGTCAAGATACCCTTGTTTAACTGAATTCATTTTGGATTTGTCGCAATCAATTTCTCCTGCTCTTTCTATTCTGAGTGGGAACCGACCGACATCCTACAAATTTTGTGTTCAGAATTTTTGTGTTCAATGCTGCCACTCTCTCAGGATTCTATTACATCTTGATTTGTTTTTCCAAGATCCTGATTTTGTCCTTTTATGATGCTAGAGCATTTGCTCAAATTTGTATTTATCATATTATTCTCATCTTGTTCTAGGATTGAAAATATATTATGACCTTCCACAGTTTTCCACGGGCCACCAGACTCGTGGGGAAGCAGCTGTGGCGATCTTTCGACTGCCCTCTTATAACTAGGGTATTCGGACTACAATTGCACCACTGCAACCGCCATGGATCAGAGATCCCTGGCGGCGGCGCATCAGTCTTGATGCCACTAAATGCTTGGTGGGACCGCCACAGTCGCGCCAAGCATATTACGAGTTTCCTCGTTGCCACGGTTTTCATGGCGGTTTCACCTCCCGGAAAACTGTGGCAGAGAGAAAAAAAGGGTTCTACAGGCCCCTCTATCATCTCAGGGCTACGGGGTGCATGCAGTGGGCACATGTTGTGCACCCCTGTGTGCGTACACCCCAGTACCTGCATGGCATGGACTGCACCAATCCGTGCCATGCAGGAACTGTCTTCGTCGTTCCCATTAAGGTGCCTATTTCATAGGCACCACCATGGGAATGCCGAAGAACTGCCTGCCAGTGACTTAAAAAGTCATAATAGGGTGGTGCACACATGAGTTTGGCGGAGCGACGAGGGGGCGTTCCCGCTGCCGCACCGCCAAACTCGTATTTAGGCCCCCTGTGTCTGTGCACAATGGAACTGTGGTCTGCTAGCTAAAAAGTTGCTCAGACTACGGACTGATGAAATGAGAATGCTGGAATAAAAATGAAGCTGGATAAACATAAATCCATTGCTCTAAATCCCCTTTGTTACAATTGATGAATCAAAGAAACTGCAGTAGACATTGTTGGGTAGAATTAAGGAGTTTATTAATGACTAGTACAGCATAAAAGGAGAGATGGAGGGTAGGTGTGGCCAGTTCTATGTTCCTTGTTGGTGTGACAAAAATTCCACTTGACTGATATTGTAGGAACACCAACACATTCCAAAATATATGTGCATTTTCGTCCACTGAGCAGCCATATTTGCACACTCCCCTGGTTAAAGTTATAAAATGGTACTTCGTATCCTTGACTCGCTGTGGTCAGGTCTATTGTTTGCCATTACTAATACTGTTAAAGATGTCGCCATCTGTTTCACCTTGAAAACTGTCCATGACCCTGTCTACTATCATCTCCTATCGCGATTGATACTACGTGTTCCATTGAATCTCCTCTCTCAACTATACTGATCTGTAATGTTTCATCAATCCCTGTTAAAAACTGTTTGCTTTTCTCCAGTGTTTCATTGCCCCCTCAGTCCCTCGTATATTCTTTTTAGTTGCTAGTTTATCAAGACAAAATACCAAAATACTGACTCATTGGGTGTAGATATGTTATTGTAAACTTCAATGATGCATTATTTTTGTAAAAGACACAAAAGTTTGATTCTAAGATTCTGGCACCACATCATTTACATAGTGGCAGGGTTCTTTGCAGGAAATAGTTTCTCAGTTCAATTTATCTGCATTGTTGAGATTGATGCCATGACCTGACTCACTGATTCTCTCTTTGGGTTGCTATGTTATCACTTACTCCATTGTCCCTTGCTGAACCCCAACTGAATTGCGTGTTTCCTTTTGAGTTCAAAAAGCTCTATCATCTGAACGTTTTTATAGATGTGAGTGCCTAGTATTTAGAGGTAATGAACATGAGAAACAGGAGTACAGCAGCTACTTATTACAAAGATTCTGTAAACTCCATTCTGCTAGAAACAGGCTTTACCACATGATCGGGATTGCAAATTGCGTTGCAGCACCATACTCCATATTTTCAGCTATGCACATTTCTGTAGGAAAATCCTACAAATATGTGTAACAAGAATAGTCTGGAATAAGGATAAGGAAAAACAATCGTGAATCAGTGCAAAAAGAACAATTCCCATGGTTGTTGCCAATTTACGAGTGCAAAACTCATAATGGCACAGGCAGTAATCATGTACTCCATAATCAGTGTATACGGCCATATTGGTAATTCCGGTTGCATGATTTACAATGTCCTATAGCTGCATGCTTCCCTATATAAAAACGTATGCTGCAGGTAGAAACCTAAATATGAATACTTGCTGCCAATCAGTTTACATGCATGATAGTCCACCTGTTCCACAGAATTTCCTACACTTTATCACAATCGTGTCTAGAGCGAAAACAGACACAAGACTCCCTGGTTATACCAGTACGGTTTAAAGCCTGCTGCATTTTATTGTATCTGTTTTACAATTTAACTTATGACAGTGGATTATCAGGAATAAAAATAGAATGTCACTACCTTTTCTTTGAATAGACTTGTCTTCCTCAGGCCTCTCGAATAACCAATGTATTTAGAAACTCTGTTGTTATGCTTAGAAGACAATTCAGTGAAATATTTCCTCCAACCAACTAAGTGTCTTTTAAATTCCCATAATTTCATCATTGAGATCCACATATGTTTTCTTTTCACTGGGAGCGCCACAACACGAAGGAGAGAATAGAAATAAGAGGCATGGGATTGATGGTTTCGATTGCTGCTTGTTCCGTCTCTCTTGTACTTTATCTGTAGTGGGATTTGGACCGTTGAAAGGTGTATATTTCCATCCCCCTGATAGCTGAAAGAAAGGTCTTTTGAAAGACTTAAGCCTTACAGTTTTTTTCATGAGGTCTTAGTCTGAATTGGTTTTATATCTGAGGTGCAAACCCCTGCCTATGTCAGATTAGTCACCAAATGCCTTTCCCTATTTTGATTTCTACAGACAATTTTCCAGTGACCTTCAGAAAATATAATTTTTGTTATCAAAAATCAAACGTGCGTAAGAGTCTTTGTAACCAAAATGTCAATTTATCATAAGCCAACTTAACAGCACCACACATTCTTCACACAAAAGTGACAGCCAGTATAACCTTGTATAATCACTGCAATGAATTCCATACATTTAAAGACAGACCCAGCATCAAAGGCACATTTTTCGTACAATGCGGTTTTCCACGAACAGGGCAAATAGTGCATTTCTATTAATTTTTGAAACATTGCAAAGCCCTCAAAGATGCAGTCGCGTTGTCCTATCAGCACTACAATATAATTCGTTTTTTGGCAGATTGCAGAATATATTTTTAGAATAGCAAAACAAAGCAATTTGTTCTAATCCAGCGTCGATCATATTTCAGAATTGCACAATAAAAAAACTCATGCAATATAAACTCTGCAAATTTGGAAAAAATTGTATCATTTTCCCTAGCTACAACTGCCTATATAAAGTTAATTCACAGATGTATGATGTTACAATGCAAACTATTGCAACAAATACCTTTACAACACGTTTTTTACAATGCAACTTCCATTACAACGCATTCCATTACAGCGCAAGCCATTACAACTCATGTTCCGTTACAACGAAAATTACTATTCTAACACTGCCCTTTAGGAGTACTAAAGTTAAGATTCATAACTTTACTACTCCTAAATGCCTTTTGTGAACACCGAAAGTCGTAAAGTTAGGATTTTTCTCTGTTTACGAGTAGTAAAGTTAGGAATCCTAACTTTAGTACTCCTAAATGCCTATCGTGAATCCCAAAAGTCGTAAAGTTAGGATTTTGGCTCAGATTACTTTTGTGAATCGGGCCCAGGAGTCGTAAGTGATTTCTGTGAATACCAAAAATCATAAGTGCCTTCTGTGAATACCAGCAGTAGTAAGTTCAGGATTTTTTTCTGTGTTATTCTGTGTAGCAAGGATTTGCTGTAACAACCATTAGATAGTAGCAGACATATATGATTAGCAATACTATGAAAGTAAAGGTAATGGTACAGTTCTACCATTTTGCAGTAATCATGAATATATACAAATACATAAAGCACATGATAAGAAAGTGCGACCTCCTAAGATGTCTCCCTAACTAGATGTACCTAATGTACCTAGCATTGGTGAAGGTGTTATGCCAAGAATCCCTCTAAGGTCTAGTCAACCCCAATACCTGAGAAAAGAGAGAATATGGGATCCCGTCCTGGTCTCGAGTTGGACACCCTGCGAGGGATGTTAGACCACTACTAGCTGGAGCGTCTGCATGCCTGAACCTCAGCGTCTCTGGTCAGTGTGTCAGCCGGGAAGTCACCGTCTCCTCTGTCTGTCTAAGCCAGACATGATGGATATATACCCACAGGTCTCCCCAGGGGTCCTACCTTGCTGTGTTACTGTGTCGGCCTAAAGGATGATGTCAGGCGTGAATTTTATACATAGATATTATACAGGAGATGTTCGTCCTGATGTCAGTCCTGCTGTGCTTCCAATAAGCATCATGCATTATGTATGAGTTTCAAACTAGGGAAAAACCCATGTTCTGAATGCAGTGTTGTATCTAGGTAAAAGGTCAGTCCCTATGAACTGTTATGTATGTAATGTAGGGAAGGATATGGGTGAAAGGTTGCAGTGTTTCCTGCACCTACATGGGGTACCTATATGAAATATAACACGCACTCCTCTTCCGACTGGACGACATATGTAACCTTTAAGTGTACTACCATTCTCATTAGACATTGGTACGCACAAAGTGTTAAAAACATTTCTTTTGCTAAAATGTTTAAAAACATCTAAAAAGGTCTAAAAGTTAAAAAAAATGTAAAAGGAAAAGTTTTGCGGGCCCAAGCGCTAAAAATTGTCCGTTGTTATGGTCCGACCACTATAAGCATTAGAAAGCCATTCATGCCCAAATAAATGAAAAGTAATGTCAATTTTGTATCTGAGTTCCAAATTGAGCTTCTTATTAAAAAAGGGCGGATTTCTTCCAGCACACGACAAGCCATAATGAGTCAATTGTTTATGTGTCCCGGCTGGTAGACGCAACATATCCGTTGCTTGCTTCCGCATTAGACGGCCACTGTAACAACTCGCAGAGTACGTCAATTGAACACAGATGATCTTCCGCGCTACCCGCAGCCAGCACCAGGGCATCCTGTGAGCCATCGTAAGCCTGGGTGTCAATCGAGGAGCCAGTGTCCATAACAACAGGTGCAGTTACTATCTGTGGTGGCTCAAGGAATGGCGCCAACAACATTGGAATGCGCTGAGAACACTGCAGAACATGGGCCGTTATCGGGTCCAGTAGAGCATTCACGTCTGGTTGAGCACATGATGGGAGCATCAAACAAAGGTCTAACACGCATTCTTCTCCGCAAAACAGGCATTCGGAGGACAGGTAAGATGCAGTCCATCCAGACTGGTCAAAATGGCAAGAACCAAGATGAACTTAGTTCTCTCAGGCGAGACGTGCCTAGATGTTGTCCCATTCGGTCATGGTATTTCCGCTCCAGGAGCGCTTTTTCCATCTCCTTGGTGACTGGGACATCCATTGCGTAGCAGATAGAAGACAAAAAGGATACCTGCTATTAGAAACAGGATCAGCGGAAGACCTCCAAAGATGCTTCTGAATATGGAGTGTATGAAGTTTGGTATAACTCCAAGTACCGTCTGACAGGTGCTTAGAAGTCCAGAACCTATGGTCTTAAATAGGTGGACAATGCCAGTCATATCAGACATGTTAAAGATATGATTAACCATTTCTACGAAATGCGAATGGCAATTTGTATGAATAAGCGCCTGTATCTCAGCTGAAGACCTTGCGATCTCGAGTTCAAGAGTCTGTTGAGCGGAGGTTAAGGGCACAGACTTCTGTAAAAGCATGCCTTTCATTCTGCTTAGAGTAACAAACCGTATTAAAGAAAGTTCAGTGAAGACCATAACGGCGCCTCCCTGACTGTATGTGTCGGTGGAAACAATACTTGCATACAACAAGTAACCCTGGAGCGCACGGTTACCAGATATGAAATGCTCGGGAGCATTCCGCAGCAGCCTTGACTGTTCAGCATCAAGGAACTCCCATTTGAAAGTAGCCCGAAGGCTGGAGTAATCACTGCAGCTGGGGTACCCCTCAGGTGACAGGACAAGTTCACTACAGAACCATTACAAGCCCCGTGCAGCATGATATCCTGACATATGAGCGATCCACTTAAAGCACTCTCACAGTTTGTACCACTGAGAAACACTTCTTGATCCCCACTCCAGCATCGAAATCTGTATGGTAATTACCAAGATTCCTTAATGTATTCCTTACCCATTTTTTTATTTTTGCCTGCCTGCTTTTGTTCAAGGCAATATTGAAACTGAAAAGTAGTGACCGGTAGAGTTATCAAACAATCAATCAATCAATGACATTTATAGAGCGCACTACATACCCGTAGGGTCTCAAGGCGCTGGGGGGGGGGGGGGGGTGCCGCTACTGCTCGAACAGCCAGGTCTTCAGCTTCTTCCTGAAGGAGAGGTGGTCTTGGGTCAGGCGCAGGTCGGGAGGGAGGGAGTTCCAGGTCTTGGCGGCCAGGTAGGAGAAGGACCTTCCTCCTGTTGTCGCTCTTCGGATGCGGGGGACGGCGGCGAGGGCGTGGTTGGCTGATCGGAGGTGGTGTTTGGGAGCGTAGAAGTTGATTCGGCTGTTGAGGTAGCTCGGGCCTTGGTCGTGTAGGGCTTTGTGTGCGTGGGTGAGGAGGCGGAAGGTGATTCTTTTGTTGACGGGGAGCCAGTGAAGGTCTCTCAGATGTCCGGAGATGTGGCTGGTTCGTGGGATGTCGAGGATGAGTCTGGCTGAGGCGTTCTGGATCCGCTGGAGTCTCTTCTGGAGCTTGGCGGTGGTACCGGCGTAGAGGGCGTTGCCGTAGTCCAGTCGGCTAGTGACGAGGGCCTGGGTGACGGTCTTCCTGGTCTCGGTGGGGATCCACCAGAAGATCTTCCGTAGCATGCGTAGGATGTTGAAGCACGCCGAGGAGACGTTGTTGACTTGCCTGGTCATGGAGAGGGAGGTGTCCAAGATGAAGCCCAGGTTGCGTGCATGGTCTGTCGGTTTGGGTGCGATGCCCAGGGCGGGAGGCCACCAGGAGTCGTCCCAGGCGGAGGGTGAAGAGCCCAGGATGAGGACCTCCGTCTTGTCCGAGTTCAGTTTCAGGCGGCTGGTCGTCATCCACTCGGCTACCTCTTTCATCCCTTCGTGCAGGTTAGCTCTGGCGGCGGCGGGGTCGTTGGTCAGGGAGAGGATCAGCTGGGTGTCGTCGGCGTAGGAGATTATGTTGAGGTTGTGTTGGCGTGCGATGGCCGCGAGGGGGCTCATGTAGACGTTGAAGAGGGTGGGGCTCAGTGAGGATCCTTGAGGGACGCCGCAGATGACTTCGGTGGCCTCTGACTTGTACGGTGGTAGGCGGACTCTCTGTGTTCTTCCGTCGAGGAAGGAGATGATCCATTCCAGCGCCTTGTCCAGGATTCCGACGTTGCTGAGGCGCTGTACTAGGGTGCGGTGGCAGACAGTGTCGAATGCCGCGGAGAGGTCTAGGAGGATGAGGGCCGCTGTTTCTCCGTTGTCCATCAGGGCTCGGATGTCATCGGTGGCGGCGATGAGGGCGGTCTCGGTGCTGTGATTGGCTCGGAAGCCGGACTGTGAGGGGTCGAGGGATCCATTCGTCTCGAGGAAGGCGGCCATCTGCTTGTTGACGGTCTTCTCGATGACTTTGGCAGGAAATGGGAGGGGCGAGATGGGGCGGTAATTCTTGAGTTCGGTAGGGTCCGCAGTGGGTTTCTTGAGTAGAGCGCTGAGTTCGGCGTGCTTCCAGCTCTCAGGGAAGGTGGCGGTGTTGAAGGATGTGTTGATGATGTCTCGCAGGTGGGGTGCGATGACAGCGTCGGCCTTGTTGAAGACGTGGTGAGGGCAGGGGTCGGTCGGTGATCCGGAGTGGATGGAGTTCATCGTGCGGATGGTGTCTTCGGTGCTGACCGGGGTCCAGGCGTGGAGGGTGGTGGTGGGGGGTGGTTGTTCGGTCTTGGTGTGCGTTGGTTGGTTGTTGAAGCTGTTGTGTATGTCCGCGATCTTGTTGTGGAAGTATGAAGCGAGGGAGTTGCAGAGGTCTTGCGATGGGGTGATGTCGTTGTTTCCTGCGCTGGGGTTGGATAGCTCTTTCACGATGTTGAAGAGTTCCTTGGAGTTGTGTGCGTTGTTGTCCAGCCGGACCTTGAATGCAGTTTTCTTGGCGGCGCGGATCAGCTGGTGGTGCTTCCGGGTGGCCAGCTTGAAGGTGGTCCTGTTGTCCGGTGTAGGTTCCCTTCTCCAGACTTTCTCGAGGGCTCGGCAGTTCTTCTTGGAGCTCTTGAGTTTGTCGGTGAACCACGGGGCTTTCTTGCTGCCGGGTCTGCTGGGCGGGGTCCTCAGCGGGGCGAGTTCGTCCGCGCAGATGCTGATCCACTTCGTGAGGTTGTCGGCGGCCTGGCTGGGGTTTGCTGAGCTGGCAGGAGGGTGCTGGCTCAGGGAGGTGGCGAGCTGGTCTGCTGCGATCTTGTTCCAGCTTCTGCGGGCGGCCTGTTGCTGGTGGTGGTGGGTCGTCGTTCTCTTGAAGGTGAAGTGGACGCAGCTGTGGTCCGTCCATTGAAGCTCAGTGGCGTGGCTGAAGTCGATGTCTGTGCAGGAAGAGAAGACTGCGTCGAGTGTGTGTCCGGCGAGGTGGGTGGGGGTGGACACCAGCTGCTTGAGTCTAAGATTGGCGAGGTTGTCGAGCAGGGTGCTGGTGTTGCGGTCGTTGTTGTCCTCCAGGTGGAAGTTGAGGTCCCCCAGGAGGATTTAGTCAGCGGAGGGGAGGGCATGCGGGCTGAGTTATGTGGCCATGGATTAGCCATTCCGTGGACAGTGATTCTGCCACTGTAAATGGTAATCTATCCACTTTTTCGATATGCAGCATTGTATGTTTTGCTCCCCTTTGTGCCATTTCTATCTGTTTATCTGTTAGATTGTATTCAGAAAACAACAGAGAAGCGATGTACTATTGATAAACCGCCAAGGCACATAGCCTGCACGCAAAGATTGCAGCGTCCAGCTCAATAACATAATAAAATGTAACTGAGATTGCCCGTGTTGTAATATGGCCAAATCTTGTTCCAGTATGTCTATCGCAGAAGATACAATGTTCCCTAAGGAATATATCCTGGAGGTCAATGTTGTTAACCCACTGTCTACCACTGCTAGAGATTTCTCTAAGTTGATACGGTCTATTTCCCGTATTCTCTATGCTGCCTTTTGTTGGGATATTTTCCAGATTTAATTGTAGGCAACATAAATGCCAGCATACATGAAATGTTTCTGACGTGGCTTCCAGGGACCCAGTCAAAAATCCCTAAGATCCATGTCTCGTGTGAGTAAGGATAAGTGCTGTTTCACCTCTGTGAGTGTTGAGGTTTCCAGCCTATCAAGGTACAACTTCCCAACACTGTAGGATATCACTACCTCTGGATGTTGTCTCTGTACATATCTTGGATCTGGCATATGGAGACAAAACCCTTCTGTTCTACCCATGAATCTGTCCTGACAGCCATTGGTGTCTGTGGGCCAAATCAACCATTTCTGCCAATCGGGGTCTGATCTTTTGTATTGCATGATGTCATCTAATGTAACCCCTTCTAGTGAAGTTTCATTACCCTCGGTTAGTGATGGTGTTGGTAGCCGAGGTGTGTTCAAGTCTTTCTTCTTGGCTAGTCCAAGGCAAGACGTCTGTTGCACTGTGTTGTTCAAACACATGAGTTGTTGAGGGATAAGGCATGCTCTAAATAAAGCTTTTGTCGCCTGCACTTGCCATTCTCTACTACCCCAGACCGATTTTAAGTCGATGGTGTCTTTCCATAAGTCGTAACCTTGTTCGGACAACTGGGCAATAAAGGATGCAGAGTAAATCTGTTTGGTGCTTGTTAACACATTTTTCTGTGCTGATGTTGGTGCAACCTTATAATAATATGAGGCTGGGTCAGACATATTGAACCCTGAAAAATATGTAAGTTTTTGTGCAAATGTTTTCTAACTTCCCTTTGGCGGTGTTGGACAATGTTCCCACTGGTGGCATGTGAACACATTTCTAGGATTAGCAGATTTATGCAAAAAATGATGACCATAATGCTGATAACAATACATTGATTCGTAATCTGCTGAGCTCTCCAATGTTTCACTATTAGAAAATGCAAAAGGATTTTTCTAAATCAGACAACATTTTATTAACAGTTTCAAAATCCCAATCATCAGAAAATGTACTTGAGGTAATCATATCACTTAATGATATTTTAAATACATGTGGGATTTTTAAAATTTCAGTCGGGCCAAATATATTAAAATCAACCTTATCCCAAACTATACCATCCGGTACAGGAACTGCTGTAATGTTCACTGATGACAAGTCTCTTTGTTCTCGATGTAATGATTGATGTGGTTTTAAAATTAATTTAACTTTTTGGGCAGCAGAGCTTTGCCTAATTTATAGTCCACTAATAAGCATGTTAAAAACTATCACTAAGCTTAACCAGAAAAGAATCCCGGAAGTTACCCAGAGTTCTACCCATGGTGATACCAGGTAAGTCCTTCCAAGAAAGTTCAGAAAGTCTTTAACCTCTTCAGTGCCCCGCCCTTTCCATGCCCTGTGCCAGGCGTTTCATTAGCGGGCGGGGTTCATGACGAGATAGTCTCGTCATGGGCACAGCGCAACCGCGCTCCATGACAAGACTATCTCGTCATGGGCACTGAAGGGGTTAACTTGCTGCTTGCGTGTTTTCTAGGCTGGCGTCTTTCCAGGTTCACTTGGATCCAAAGAAAACATATCAAAGTTTACGAAGTAGCCAAAAGCAGTTCGATCAATTGTTGGAATTGCATCGGGCTTTGTTGAAGTCGTAGTTTGCTCTCATTGAGGCATGTTGATGTAGATGTTGGTATTTGGTCGAAGAGCAACTTGAGTGTTATTTTGGGTTTCGTTTTGAGGTTGAACTTCAGGTTCAAGAGGAACGAGTTCCATAGCATTATTACATAGTCCTTCATTCAGTACAGGTGACTCCTCAACGTGATGACTGCTACTTTGGAGTCCACAAGGCCTACTACTTAGTATTGGTCACATAGTGTGGTTTGATTAGGTCAATTGAGACAAATCTGTTCTCCTTTTTCCGGCAAGAGGCGGTAGAAGTACAGTTCTTGTCCTGGATTCATTTAGGTTCTGTAAAACAGCCAAACAATCATGGATGTCAAATGGTTTTTCATCCTCCACTGTGCCTTCACAACCAAGATCAGGTACCCACATTCTTGTCCCAAATATGACCTCGTATGGAGTGACCCCCCTAGAGAACTTCTTGGCATGTAATTAAGAGCCTGCTGGACTCCACAAAGATGTTTTACCCAACTGTCGGTCGTGCATAATACTCTAGCTGTTAAAGATTGCTTTAAGTCTCGGTTTTTACTCTCCACTACCGAATTTCCCTCTGGATGGTACGGAGATGAGTACCGCAATGCTACACTCAAACTTCCAATGGCCTCCTTGTAAGCCCGAGAGCTAAACACAGGGCCCTGATCAGAATGTAATGTGCCAAATGCGTATGTCCCTATGAAGACTCGCAAATCTTTTTTAACAGTTCGAGCGTCAGCCGAGCGCTGGGGCCACACCCATAGAAATGTCGAGCAGGAGTCCACTGCTATGATTATATATTTTTTAGCCCCATCTCTTTTCAAGGGGCCGTAGTGGTCTAGGTAGACACATTGTAGTGGATTGTCAGCTATTAACAACAGTGTCTGTACTGGACGTGTTACGGTGGAACCTTTCATCTGCTGGCAGATGTCGCATTTCAAGACATAGGAGCAGATTTACAAGCCCATTGCGGCACTTTTGCGCTGCCATTGCATAACTTTTGTGATGCAATGGCTGCCTAAAAAATGGGGCAAATTTACAACGTGACGCATCTAGGGAGATGCGTCACGTTGTAAAGCCCTGCGTGACATTATACCTGTGTCAGATATAATGTATGCAGGAAAGGCGTTTCCATGCAGGAAAGCCTCCTAAAAGTGATGCAGTGAAATCTACAAGATTTCACTGCATGGCTTTTAGGACGCCACTGCGTCAAGACCTTACGCCTGCTTGAAGCAGGCATAAGGAGTGATGCAGTGTATTGGGAACAGGCCGCATCACGCATTGCTGGAGTTGCGTCGTGCTTGCGACACAACTCCTGCCATACGTGCCTTTTCCGCCAACAGATGCGTCAGAATTTCTGACGTATCTGTCAATCCTTGCGCCTGGTGGTGTGAGGGTTTTTCACGCAGGCGCAAGGAAACTGACGTATCTACACAGATGCGCCAGTTTCTTGTAAATCTGCCCCGTAGTCTTTAGTCTGCTTTGTTAAACCAGGCCACCAATAGCGTTGTTTCAGTAAAGAAACTGTCGCCGTAACTCCAGCATGTGCCGAACCTGTCCCTTCATGTGCTGCTTGGATTAAACCTGACCTACGGTCCATGTTTGGAATTACTCGATCCCCCACTCCAGGAATCGGAGCAAATGGAATATTATTGGCATCTAACTTGTAGGTGTACTTGAGTGGAAATCTTTTTGGTACTGCGCCTCTGTTTTTGCGTGAAGCAATAACAGCCACCATAATCTCACCGTCTATTTTTGTTTTAGAACGAGTGATTGCAGCTACAGAAGCCATGCGTACATCCCCGTTGCTGCTTCATCAGCCAATGAATTCCCTTCAACGTGAATGCCATCACGCTGATGACTCAGTGTATGTATCACGTGAGTCCTTGATAGTTCAGATTTCAACTCCACTACCAGTTCCCATAGCCATGAACCAGTTTTGAACTCAGTATTGCAAGTATTCATTATATGACTGCACACAGTAAAAGGAATCGCACACAGTTAGTGTGGGGAATTCTTGATTCATATTTACAAGTGCCAGTATCAGTGCTTTTAACTCTGCCAACAGTGCCGTGCAGTCTCCTAGAGATTGCGTTTTAGTGCAACTTGGATGGAACTTCCCATCATGCATGTGACCTTTAAAGATTGCACATGCTGCGCTATATTGTTGCTTACTCCCTGTGGCCGGTTGAGCAGATCCGTCAGTGTAAAGTATATATTCATACTGATCCAGAGGAATTATTTAATTAGGTAGAGGATATCTTTGTTCATTTTGCAGGAATGTTTATGTCTTTAAATTTGGGTCATACTTGTATTCTACATCTGTTACAGTGAGAGAATTAGCCCATTGTATCTATCGTGGATGTAAGGCTTTAACGTTAGGGACGCTTGCCTTTGTCGCAGCCTCTATGGCAGGAACCGGAGTCACTACTATTATTCGTTTCCTCTGAGCCAGTGCTCTCTCTCTCTCACTACAGCAGTCTGTACCGCTGTCAGAATCTTTTCAGTAGATGCGAAGCGCACCTCAGCATTTGTGTACAAATGTGATTTGTATGCAATGGGTACTGTTTCTCCTTCATTATATGTCAGATAGGTGTACCCAGATTGACCTGCAACTATACGGATCACCAGGTTGGATAGGTTTACGTGTGTCTGTAAGTGTTTTGATGCTATCATGTCAGCTTGTAAGGAAAAAAGTGTATCTGTGTGTTCCTGTATCCAATTTCTTGCTGAGAAATAAGGTTTAATTAAGTCGTAGAAAGGTTTTACTCTTTCTGCGTAATCCAAAATGTATGTTCGACCAAAATTTAGGAATCCCATTATTGATTGTAGATATTTTAATGATCTTGGAGGTTGGAGCAGCGCGCATTTTTCTAAAACATTGACTGCCAGGCTTTATCCTTTACTTGAAAGCTCATATCCTAAAAACAGGACACTGAGGTGGGCTATTTTAGATTTTTTAAAGTTAAATTTGTAGCCCTCAGATGCAAATTCCAAAACTATGGAATTCACTCAGTTCAAGTGTTCCTCCAGGTCATCGTCCGTCAGATAAATATCATGCATGTAGGACAATGCCTCTCCATCTAATTTTTGAAGTAACTCTATTACCCTGGCTGAAAACAGCCCTGGACTGTTCCTATACCCCTGGGAGAGTCGCCAAAATTGCAGCTGTGAACCTAGCACTGAGAATGCTGTTAAATACCTGCTTTCAGTTGCTATATTTTTGCAGAAAAATCCATTTGAGATATCAAGTGGTGTTTTGTATTTTTTCCGCACAATGTTATTCATTAATGCGGCACTGTGTGCATTCTGAACTGCAAATGTCTTAGTGCAAGTGTTTAAATGTCTTTAATCTAAAACTAGACAATATGTATTGTCGGGTTTCATGACAGGAAACAAAGGATTGTTCATTTGAGAGGTGCATGTTTCAATCACTCCTTGGTATTCAAGTTGATCTAAGATCTCCCTGCCCTGTTTTTTACCTTCTTGCTTTATTGGATACTGCCTCTGCGCAGTTGGAGTATTTTATGTGGTGAGTGGAATCGTCAACCCATCCAACATGGTTTTTGTATAATGCTGGAGCCTGGGCTACCACCCACTCTTGTGCATATGTATGTTGCAAATGCCTGGGAATATGATCTGAGAAGGCTGGTAGAATTACTGTTTCTCCTTTAGGGCAATACATGACAAATGCTGGCGGCCAATCTCGTTCAGCTAACAAAATGTTATAGCCAAACGTAAGGTTCTCCCAAAAGAGACCTCTCACTTTTCTACACTTGTCCCCCTCCATCTGGAGTGTTATTTCATATACTTTATGTGGGACACTCAACCTAGTATCAGGTGTTTCCACCGTGATATAATCATTCAAGTCCGCTGTCACCAGAAATTCCATCAGGTTCTGGCAAGCTATTGTTACTTCTGCTGCACTGTCTAGCATCGTCAGAGCCCATTCCCCGTTTGGTAGTCGAGTCCTCAGAATTCTGGGCATGTCTGATCTTTAGACCTACAACTTTCTTCTTTTTGAACTGTGGCTTTTGCTTTGGCTTGTCTACTTTTTTGGAAGGGTAATCTTGAGCGTGCTGCTTGTCTCCGGACTTTGTACGCTCTTCATGTCTTTCTGACCGTCCTTCCCTCTCTGAGTTTTTCGATGAACCCTGAAAGGAACAAGAGGAACGTGTATCTATCCTGATACCTGTCAGGTTTCCTAATATTATCCCTGAGATTATACCTCTTTTCAGAGGGCTCCTGTGGAGGAGATGTACCTCGGGATTAAGATCTGTTTCCTTCTAAAGGTTTATTGTTTTTTATTGTCCCACTTCTTTTTAGAATAAGCAGGTGTAAGCTCAGGACTGCCAATTGGTTGTGTCGACAGAGAGGGACGAGGTGCCTAAACGTAGTTTGTGACATACCGAGGTGGAGACCTTGAGGTGAAGCCTCCCCTGCCTCATTCAGTTGCAGCTGCGCAATCAGTGCAGACTAAGCTCAAGCAGCAAGTAGCTAAGTCTGACCATTTAGAGATTGAACACCCTGGCAATAGGATGTCTAATCGTCAGGATTAGTTTCTTGTGTATGTGACGAGAAGCAAGTTTCCAGAGAGGCGGAGGCAGAGAGGCGGAGCCTGTTCGCGTTCGAGTTCATGTTGAGCCGCTGCAGCCGGCCGCGGCCACCACCGCCACTGCTGAGAACAGCCGCGATTCCTAATTTCTGAAATCGCCGAAATACCGCCCGAAAGCAGCCCGCCGAAACTGAGGGCTGAGCCTGTGGCCATACCGCTGACAGCTCACTGGTGGCCGGACTGCCGAGAGTGCGGAGGGCGGCGTGGGCTCAAAGCTGAAGCCCCGGAAAACATTCAAGGTATCCGAGGTCAAACGCCAAACGCGAGGCAAACGTAAAACAAGTGCAGAGCACAGTTTGACTGCAAAGCAAAGCGGAGCTGCACAGATCTCCAGAGTGGCATCGAAGGAGATTGGCAGGACAGAAACGGCCACGCTGAAACTGAGCGGTGCGGTGGAGGTGGAGAGGGGGTTGATCGGCTGGGGCTCGGGCGGGCACAGGGCATAGGAGTAACCAAGGAGGCCTCGTAGGAAGTTTGTAGAGCTTGCCACCCCACCGCCTCCCCCCCATGTGGCTGAGCCACGGTTCCTGCTCGGTCTTAAGCCCGTTTAAAAGCCACCAAGCCTCCAAGTCACTAAAAAATCCAGAACCCGGCATAACTTTGTCATCACCTCGACAAGATTTTAACTCTGTTTTTTCCAAAAACTATAATTGCAATCCAATCCACCCTCAGAGAAAAGACTTATTGGGGGTCCGCAGGACATAGAGGAAACCTGTGACCAGCCTAACAGAGTCACCTGTGACACTAATCCTGGTCTCTAACTTCGGTTCTACCTAAGAGATCATCAAAAGAGTAAGTCTACCTGTCAAAGAGAGTGTGACCGAGACTGTGAAAATTTTAATATAACTTAAACTAAGCATTAGGGATGGAGCCCAAGAAATTCAAAAAGAACCTGGAACTTAAACTGAAACCAAGAGCGACCCTAGCTAACCCGTGTCCCTCAGAGGGAAGCAGAGAGAGCCCTGAGCCAAGCCCAGAAAAAAAGCAAAGAAAAGAGCGAATAGATGTGTGGCCGTAAGCAAAAAACAGGGTGGCACTACCTTAAATTCGCTATAAGAATTTGTGGGGAAACATTTCAAAAAAGATTTCTTACCAGCAAAAGCCTCCGATATAGAAATAATAGAGGCTGCGCCGCTGAATGGTAGGGTGAGTAAAAGTGGGAACGGGATTGGGAATACTTCCCTACCACCTGAGAATCACACAATTGAATCAGTAACTATGGCCAATCAGTCTTTACAATTTATATTGTCGTCACCACGGTTGTCCTCTTCACCGCGAGGTCTTTTTATTTATGAACAAGAGTCAGGACACCGGGATACCCTAATTTCAGAGGTGGACTCAAGGATAGAGGAAGAGGATGTATCTGGTAGAGAGTTAAGTCAAAGAAGGAAAGAAAAGCAAAACCCGCTTGAGAACTCGAAAAAAACAGTGCTAGAACGAAGCGTGGAATTGAATCTAAACTCTGAACTAAAGTTGGAACTTTCTGCTACACCCGCTTATTCGATGCTGGACCTTATGTTAATACTACAGAGAACTCTACAAGGCCTTCTAGAAGTCACGCTGACAAATAATGACATTTTAAAAGTACAGAAAAAGTACCTAGCTAAGATAGAGGGTGAGCTACAGGGGATTAGATGCCAAATGCCTTCTATGGTAAGACCTGTCCCAGATATCGATCCACAGCCGATGGTAGAGGAACACCTCGAACCAGCTGACTTATCTAAAGAAAAACCGGAGGTTTATATTTCAAAATGGCCAATGAGAGTAATAAAAAGAGGCGAGGTCTCTAGATTTATGCCAGCAAACAGAGTAGGGCGAGTAGGAAGGAAACCATTAAAAAAGAGTAGTAAAAAGGGGAGTAACAAGATAGTGAAAAGATCAAGGGTGGGTGATGTTGAGGTGAGAGGTGAGGGTAGGGTGCAAGAAATAAAGGCACTCAACCCCAACAGGAGTATAATGAAGAAGAAAATCCCTAAGAAACAAAACAAAAGGGCGCAATTAGATAGTAACTTAAGTACGCAGGAGAAACAAGTTAGGAATAGAACCCCATCTCAGCCGAAGAATCCCGGTGGTTGCCTGGGTCATAGCTACGGAGGAAGCCTTCAAACCAGGAATACTCCGGTGGTAGGAATTAATAGGCCCACAAATCAGATAAATAAGGTACAAATGATACAACAGCAGGCAGTAAAAGGTGCAAGGAAGGAGGGTAAGTGGTTATATTTTGAACCAATACCAATAGGAAAAGGGGGTAAGAAGTCAAGGAAGAGGTTGCCACTAAACAGGTCACAACTTCTGCAATCGTTCGCCAAGTGCCCACATTTGAAAGGTATAGGGTCGAATGATTTAAGACAAGTGGGATTTAGGCAAAATATAGAAGGAAAGGATGTGTCCAGTGTATTGATGTACTCGGACCTGGTGAAGATTACGATTGAAAAGCAGAGAGTGAGGTACAGAAAGAAGGGATACGAATACTATCCGAAGAGGAAGTACAAATGGAAGTAGAAGGGAAAGAGCGGCAGGGTAAAAACTTTTTAAGGTACCATGCAGGATTAAGAAAGAGACAGGTAAGGACAATTGATATGGAAGAAGGAGTTGACTTGCGAAACCTAAAAATACTAGTAAATAATTCAGATGTAGAAAATTGGTGGGGAAACTGGAGTCAGGGATCATGCCACGAAGGCCCCTCAAACAGGTATTCTGAGGGGCGTGGGGAGGAAGGATCCCTAGATGACGTCGAATAGGTAAAGGGCATGCCGCATGGCATAAGAATAGCTTCCTGGAACATAAATGGTCTCGGAGATCAATCCAAACAAGAAAATATAAGGGAATTAGGAAAAAAACACCGAGATCATCTGTATCCAGGAAACTTGGCTATGCGGCAAGACCCCGATATTCATTGGCTTCCACCAGTTTAATCACTTAGCAAAGAAGCAAAGATTTGGGCGCCTGGCAGGGGGAATAATGACATTGCTTTCAACTAAAATAGTGAAAAAGGTGTTTGAAATAACTGTAAAATGTAAATGGTTACTCGCATGTAGGGTAACTTCATCTACCTCTGACAAAAAGAATACAATGGTGCTGTTAAATGTGTATGTGCAATGGGGATCGAGAGAGGAATATGCTGTTGAAATGGAGAATTTTAAAGATGATATGGACATAATTTGTGAAAAATATAGCATGGATCTGATCATACTAATGGGAGATTTTAATCATAAACTGGACCCTAAGAAAGTAGATTGTTGGTTTCAAGAATTGTTGGAGGCTTATGATATAATACAAGCAACTTTCCCAGACTGTGTATGTACATCTAATGATATTCAGCTTGGAAATTATTTGGGGTCTAAAAGCCTCCTTTGTCTAAACGGAAGATCAATCTTAGACTGTCCAGCAAAGAAAACATTTAAATTAGGTTTGCAAAACTGCCCAATAGATTATGTATTTAAGACACCCTGGTGCTTCCAACAAATTCAAGATTTTAGGATTACTAATAGAGAAGGAAGTGACCATAACCTCTTAGAACTAGAGCTCCCAGAAGTATACTTGAACCCCTGTAATAAAGTTATTCACCAAGAGATGGGATACCCCGGGCGGATCACCACAAGTCTAACAGAAGAGTATGTAGCTCGGCTAGTAAAACTGCAGCAGAACTTAGATCTGGGCACATTAAGTGGCCAGAGCTTGGATTGGTATGTGGATAAAATTGAAGAAGTGGTCCAAAGCCTCAGCGATGGTCTGAGGAAAGAAAAAATAGATGATAAAAGGAACCAAAGAAAGCCAGACAAGGAAGATGGTTTACAAAGAATTGTTTGAAAAAGAAGAGAGAATTGAGGAGAACAGCATGTAACCTAAGTATAAAGTATGATCAGGGTAAGGATGATATCCTCTTGGAATTAAAAAGAGATTATAATATGTTAATTAGGAGGGCAAAAAGAGAGTATAAAGAAGACTGCTGGAAAGAGCTGCTTGAGGCAATAGAAACAAAGAATATACGCCAGTTCTGGAAACTAATTCAATCAGCAGTAGATCGTCCAGTGGCGAAAATGAACTGTGTGGTAGAAGAAGCAGCTTGGGAGGAATATTTGCTGGAATTATACAGCCCAGGCAGAGAACCGGAAGAGGGTTTGCAACCAGATTTGAGCGGTCTGGTAGCAGTCTTAAAATCCGACTTTTCGGCCTCTGAAGTGAAAAATACTATAAAACGTTTGAATCTAACAAGGGCAGCAGGTCCAGACAACCTCCCTGCCCCGACAATTGAAACCCAGTTGGACTGGTGTGCAGAATTCTTTGCTAAGATGTTCCAAGTCATCTTAGAAACTGGGAAGTTCCCTAACAATTGGAAGGGTGCAATAATAAGGCCCTTACACAAGAAAGGCGATATGCAAGCCCCAAAAAACTATAGATTAATTAATCTAATATATATTGGGGAAAAGATCTTCGCAAAAATTGTATTAGAGAAACTAAAAGATTGGGCAGGCAATTAGGATGGAGTTAGGAACAATAGCATGGAACAGCAAGGTCCAAATGTCTTTGGTAAGATTCTGGAAACGCCAGAAACCAGGGGGAGTGCAGAAAATCTCACACTGGTGTAGCGAAGAGATCCAGCATAGTAATTTAAATTGGGCAAAGGAAGCTAGAAGGAAAATTCAGGTAATAATAGGGAGTTTAAATGTGAGCTCTATACAACACTCCCTGGACGTAGAATTTACAAAGACGTCTCTCAAGTACCAAGGCATGGAGCAGTCAAGGAATAATGACTTAGAGTACCTGAGGAAGAAAAAATCGGTCCAATGTATAATAAACTCCTGGGTAAATGCTGCATGGTATCCATACCTAGAAACTCTGCCAAACCATGGGCTTAGGCGCGAAATCCTAAGGATACGAATTGGCATTAACCCATGGTTAATGGAGGGAAGAATAAAGTCAGAGATGTTACACTCAGATGGAACATGCAAATGTGGCCTTGGGACCAAATCTGGAATCCAGCATATATTGCTGGATTGCCTTACAGTTTTCGAATTGAGAAAATTGTTTTTACGCCCAGTATTTTTAAAATATGGAATAAGGTCACGAGCCCAAGCCATTGTGTTACTGACAGAAATGACAAGTCTTGATATTGCTATTGCACTAGGAAGCTACATGAAAGGTATACAGCATTTTGTATGGGATAAACTTAAGCAAGGGTAGAAATTGTATTTATGCTTAAAAACCCTTATTCCAAGTATATAAGCAACAAAGCTTAAATAACAGTTATAGACTCATCGGTTTTAATCAACTGCTGCTAAAGAGAATGGATGTGGAAAATGAATCCCTTTTAATGAGAGTATCAAAGATACCGCCGACTAACAACTTTTAAGGTTATTTTAATTATTTAACGGCGTATTTAATATGGATGCTACCAAGGAAGAAGGTAGTCACTGGTCCCCATTCTTCAAACCAGCATAGGTGGCCCTGGTACGTGAGTGGAATCTCTATGTCCTCGAACTGACCATATTCCACTGGTGCATCTCCATCTGTGTAAAAGTGTAACCCACAAATAAAATACCTCTCTTTTGTTTGATTTGTCTGCCTCAATCACGAAAACTACTAAGCCAACCCTAGCTGATAAACCATTTTCTAATAGTTTCAGGTTGACTGTAGGTCTGAATTTTTCTACAGTTTGTATTGCACCTGCATCTTCTTCAACTGAGAGTTGCAAATAATGCACAACTCCCCCTGTGTTCTCTACGCCTTCAGTCATTTGTTAGAGGAAGAGGTTTGTTAAAGGGAACTAAGATAAGGTTTTTTATGCACAATTTTAGGAACACTGCTTCCTTCAAGCTTGATTAACCAACAGCTAATAAATAGGATTTTTCGCCTACTCAGCTGTGGCGGAGTTTGTGCCCATCCACTCCAGACGTCTATGGTGTTTTGTGAGTAGGGGTTTCGGAGAATAGCATAACTGAAATACTCAGATTCTACTGTTAAATAAGTACCCAACCAACGTTGGCAGCGCCATGTCGTGTTGTTCCTATAATCCTATACAGAATCTGCGCATTCGGATAACATAAACTGTGGATTTAGTGGCAGACTGTTTCTGAGCACCCCCACCGGATATGTTAGCCTGTTTGCATTAGCTAGTTCACAGTGCCACTAAAATCTCCTCTTATCAGTTAGAGATTAGTTTCTGGCAACCTCAGAACATGACAACCCTGATCCCCCAGGATCGTGGAAACAATATACTACCTTTTGCTCAGTCACTCGTGCTCACTTAGTTTGTCTCAGAGATACACAGAATAAACAGTCTGGGCATTTCAATAAAGATTTATTGAACAGTTGGTATTCTTGTGTAGAATAGATTTGCTGTAACAACCAGTAGACAGTAGCAGAGATGTATGATTAGCAGTACTACGAAAGTAAAGGGATGGTACAGTTCTACCATTTTGCAGTAATCATGTATATATACAAGTACATAAAACACATGATAAGAAAGTGTGTACTCCTACAATGTCTCCCTAACTAGATGTACCTAAATGTACCTAGCATCGGTGCAGGTATTATGCCAAGAATTCCTCCAAGGTCTAGTCAACCCCATCACCTGAGAAAGGAGAGAATATGGGACCCTGTCTTGGTGTCAAGTTGGACACCCCACGAGGGATGTTAGACCACTGCTAGCTGGAGCGTCTTCATGCAGGAACCTCAGCGTCTCTGGCCAGTGTGTCAGCCGGGAAGTCACTGTCCCCTCTGTCTAAGCAAGACATGATGTATATATTCCCACAGGTCTCCCCAGGGGTCCTACCTTTCTGTGTTACTGTGTTGGCCTAAAGGATGACATTGGGCTTGAACTTTATACATAGATATTATACAGGAGATGTTTGTCCTGATGTCAGTCATGCTGTGCTTCCAAGAAGCCTCATGCATAATGTATGAGTTTCGCACTAGGGACAAATCTGCGTTCTGAATGCAATGTTGTATCTAGGTAAAAGGTCAGTCCCTATGAACCGTTATGTATGTAATGTAGAGAAGGATATAGATGAAAGGTTGCAGTGTTACCCACGCCTATGTAAGGTATTTATATGGACTATAACAGGTTACATGTACTATTCCCACTCCACTCTGTGCAACAGTAGGGAAAGTGTTGGTCTCCGGAGGAGTAACATTTACTGGTAGTAGAAATAACTTTTTTCGTTTTATAAAAACCATAAAAGCACATCAATATACAATAGGTTTAGAACTTCCCAGCTTCCTTTCCAGAGAGTTGGTGTCAGGACTCCAAGATTACAGATAGGGTTAATTGCGCATCGAAAACCCAAAGTTTACGCACCTTGTGCAATGGAAGATACTTGGGTGGAGCTGACTCGGAAATGGCGCCTAAAAAGGCCACCAGAACTGAGTGGCTGTTAGCGTTCTAGTGTTCAGCAGAGAACGTGCTGGAATCCCAGGTGAGGCTCGCGCGGCTTGTGAACTGTGCACTTCACCAAGAATTCCAGAGAATAAGGAGTGCGCCTCAGAGCACGCAAACAAAAGAGTCAAAGTGTAGTTTTTGAGGGCTTATCATTTATCAGGACTGAAGAGCATTCGGAAGTCAGCTGATACTAAGGTTGTAGCCGAAGTCAAGGAAGTTAAGTGAGATATGAGGAGAACGACAATTCTCTGTCTTTGTGAGGCTTTCGTACGGCTTCGAGAGAGAGAGAGAGGAAGCAGCGCCGCCCGGAGCATCTGAAGAAAGAAACAGAATACGAAGCTAAGTTATCAAGCGTTTATTTTGTCACGTCAGAGAATTGAAGTAAAAATACTGAGAACTATATAAGTAATAAGAACTTACTGTGAAGAAGGCAGTTTTAGTATTCCGTCATAGAGGTCATGTGCAGAGTCGGCAAGACCAGAATAAACGAAGAAGTGGTTAGCCTTACACGCTAGTACACTTGAGCTACCTGTAAATAGTAAACATAGACAAAACAATACTTACCACAGGAAGAAAACATCAGACAGTGGCTTAGAAGCTGAGAGTAATAAGACCCCAACGATAAGCATAAGAAGAGAAATACCAAATACACAGATGATTAATTACCAATAGGAAAAGACCCTAACCACAGTAAGTAGAATTCAAAATTGAACATTAATATTACCCAGTCAAAAAGAGAGTAGAAGTCTAAACCTATGAATGTAAATATATTGCAGGTGTGCTAAAAGAAAACGAACTGCAAATTAAGGCAGAAAGCAAGGAAGATAAAACATAGAAGAGAATAGAAAGAAAATAGAGAAGTAAGTAAGATACGCAGGGAGAAGAATTACATGAGGAAGATAAGCATTAGCTTTAGCTGTTATTTCTAATTGCAGACGAAGAATACAGTTAAAGAACAAGAGCACACACAGGAAAGAATAAAAAGAAATAGAAGAGGAGCTGAGTTCTGGAATTAGTATGGTAAGGTAGTGAGGAAACCGGGTTAAAGAGATTAAGAGAGGTCTAAGGTCTAAATGGTCTATGATAACGTGAACTCTTGTCTACAGGTTACTTCTTCAGCAATAGAAGTCTGCAGGACGGACTACTGAAGAAACCAGCAGAACAGTCTCTTCTCTCTTTTGTTATTTTATCCACTTTTCCCCCTTCCCCCCAAGATAGCCACTCTAGAGACTTGTTACACTAAGCTCTGGGTTGCTGTCGGGGTGGATTTGGGAACTAGCATCTCTGTTCCTGTGTAGTGGCGTTCAGTAAATTGGAGTCTGACAGATGGGTAATAAAATCCCAAACATAAGTACATTATATAACTCAGTTACAATTATCATTTGACCAAACAGAGTCTATTTGATTTTGTTTGAAAAACTTTATTCGATTCATGTGAATCATAAAAGTACATAGTTAAAATGATAAAGCTAAGCTTAAAAACATTCCATGCAGCATTTTAGACATAAAATATATCTATACAGCATATAAAAATGCGAAACGTAATATTCTACAAGATCCACCATTTTCTATGTCAATCCAAGGATATCAGGATAAATTTACAACCTATAATTACCTTTTCCCTATTTCCCTATCGCGATTCATATCTTTTCCTGATTAAGAAAGCAGTTCTAATAAAATTTAACACAGCACAACAAATGACGGCATTGGACATAGATCGTAAATGATTAAAACCATCCTGGTATGAGCAAGGGATAATTTCCCTCAGGATAGGCCTAACAACACGTGCCCTTATGTCTTGCTATAAAGTGCAAAACAGCATAAAGTGCATTGTGCTTTGTTCAGCTAAATTATTACATGGGCAGGGAGTCAGTCTCTCACACTAACTCACCTGATTGGGAAAAGCCACAAGAAAGTTCAGTGTGCAGAGACAAAATCTGTTTAGAAGGAATCGTGATTGTGTATGAGTACTAAAAGATAGATAGACTTGTTGGAGGTTTAGCAACCCAAAGGTTGAAGTCTCATCATCCAGGTTAGATGTTCTTAGCTCGTTATGATATGCATTTTTTAATAATTAATTTTATATTGGATTATATACCATCAGGATTTTCATAATAGTTTCCCAATCTTATTAAAAGCATTTTTAACATATCGAAGCCAGGGAATGGACGATACATTTTCCAGGCTTAAACAGTCCCTTATAATCGCTCTGGTAAATGATAATTCCTCCGAAGACCACACTTTCCACCATAAGATCAAGGGGGCACTTTTGACTCTATCTTCAACATAATTCAATCCCAGTTCAGAGTGACAACATTTTTGGGGAGAACTGATGGGGACCATCAACAAACTTTTTATAAACTTATTTTCCAAAATTTGTAACTGGCTGTTTTTTTGACTTCCCCATACTCCTGCCCCATAGGTTGTGACTGACTGGCATTTTGATTTATATAGTATAAGAATTTCTGTCACTGACTTATGTCCCAGTTTGCACGCAAAGCGAAACAAGCCCTCTATAATTCTACTGGTCTGTTGTGCCCTAGTCGCAATCGAGTGGTCCCAATTCAATTTATTGTTAAAAGCATTCCCTAAATATGTAAAAGAGGGCACCTTTTCAATGGTTCTTCCATTTACCACATATTTTCTTGTTTGTTTGTTTTTTGGGCCACAGACCATGATAAAGGACTTACTAAAATTCACTTTAAGATCCAATGCCATCATAAAATCTGTAAAAGCGATCAGGGCTTTTTGGAGGCTATTAGCTGTTAAAGTCATCAGTACAGTGTCTTCAGCATATGACAACAAGGGAACCGACTTACCTCCTATAATCGGATAGTCCAAGTGCTGATCTATTAGGAATTTCTCCACCACATTTGTGTATAAAAGAAATAAAAAGGGGGCCAAAATTCATCCCTGTTGTACACCCTCTGTGGACTCTATAGGCCTAGTTTTCTCTCCTTCTGGTCCATAACGTATAGAAACAGAGGTAGATAAATGCATCCTACGTAGGAGGGTAAAAAGTGCTTCCTCAAAGCCCATCTTTTCCATAAGTAGCGACAGCTTCCCCCTATTAACTGTGTCAAATGCACTGGATTGATTGATCCTCTCATGACCTTCATGTACTTACCCATGACTAAGGACAGATTAAGACATTGTTCATTCGTGCCCATTCCCTTCCTAAAGCCATATTGTGAATGGGATATCAGGCCAGAATCATTAGCCCATGACTCGAGACGGGCAAGAATTACCCTCCCAGGACTCTGCATGTTGCGTCAATTAAGGAGATAGGCCTGTAACAAACAGGATCGTTCCTACGACCCTTCTTGTATATCGGGACCACCACGGCCTCTTTCCATGAGACTGGAATACGGCCCACTATTATTGTTTTAAAAACGTTTGCCAGCAACAGTGCCCATAATAGTGGATTACCTTTAAACATATCCAAAGGGACACTGTCTGGCCCTGGGGCTTTTTCAGAATTGCCCTTCGACATTGCATCTTCAACCTCACAAATAGAAATGGATAGGCTAAGTTGGTTCGCAGTTACAGAATTAACAAGTATGTCTTCTTTTTGGTCTTGCAATGATTCACCTTTAGGATTTAATATCTTTGAAAAATGAGCCATGCAGTTAGCAATGATTCCATGTTCCTATTGTCTATTTGATTTGGGCCATGTCCAGTGTTCATATCACAGCTGTTTTGATGTAGTAATACTTATATGCGCTGTAGTGCTTGATAAAGTGCCATGTGCAAAATTTCATCATTAAGGTTACTATATAGAGATTTCTGTACAAAAGTAAATGCGGTTCCGCCAACAATTAAAAACTTGCTGATTATTTATAAATAATATAGGCAAGAATTTAAATACGTAACTTCCAAATATAGTTCAATTAAAAAGGAGAAAACCTTGCCTTTCAGCTAAAACAATACTTATAGTAAACTATATCCAGATTCATGTGCAGATATGTTAATATCATTAATGTGCTTGACTGAGTGCATTAGCACGATTACATCATTTGATTAATTGCCTAAACAAATTCCATTATTGGGATGATTTAATGCTATCAGTGATTAGGATCTCATAAAAATCCAAGGTCTTGTAATTTAACATGACTTCTACGTGAACATAACAGACACATACAGTACCTTGTGATTAGTTCAATCATTACTCGGAGGCTTCAGCGTCCTAGTTCTTAGTCTACAGGCATACAACAAGTATCTGAATACACCGAAAGTTAAGTACTCTGTGAAATTGCTTTTTAAGATCCTAATGATCTCTTTGAGTCATTTAGCAGCTAGAATCCGGCAAATCAGAATTAGCCAGGTGCGTCTGATCTGCATGTACGTAGGGCAAAAGAATAAAAAGTATACTTCGGTTTCAGGTTTGGCCATGCATGCCGGACAGCTTAGTGAGGTGTTAGTAATCTTCCAGTTACTACAAAAACGGTTAACTGGTAGGATGCTATACCTAAATTTTAGATATAGCATTTTCGCTGGCGGAGGTTCTATGCGGTCCAAGACTTCTTCATGCATATTATTCTTAAAACTCAAGAACCTGCTTATCAGCTACCCTGCAGTTCCTTTGTTTAACCATGTGTCATTGACATAACTCCAATATCTCATTTTGATATTATGCAGAAACCTTTTTTCAATGCTGTTTGGGTTGGTCCAAAAATTACTCATACCCAAATTGATCAATTAGCCCTTAAAAAAGTGAGACCACTGAACTCGCCCTCTTGTATCGAGTGATTGTACATCTAGTAGTGATTCCTTCATGGGTAATGATGCGTCATTTGACCAAAGGCGGATCAAAAAGCAAGGGGCCAGAGAGCAATTGCAATAGCAACGTTCCTCAGTCCCACATCCGGACAGATCAGTATCAGAGGGGCATTCTGAGGGAGCTCCAGAACTGATCTCATTAACAGGTTTCAGTTTTTTAAATTGGGCCTACATTAGTGTGACCCCATAGTGCGGCTCCGAAGCCCTGAGCTTGATATACTTGGATCACTGGAGCCACTGGTCTACATATTGACTTCCTTAACTTTTTAACTAAGGCAGTGCGTACATGTTGTAGTGAGACCTGGCTTTTTGCTATTTGTGGGGTCCATGATTGTGTATTGGTCAACCTTACCCCCAAGTAGTCCAATTGATTTACCTCCTCGAGTAGGGTAGAGCCTCTCGTTATACTCCCCTAAAGGACTTTTGATGATTAAATGCCATGAATTTGGATTTTGAGTTCTAATCCAAACTCCTAGCAGGCCATCCTGAACTGATCAAGTTTTGGAGCCCCATCGGAGTTCTAGAAATAAGCAGGGTATCATCTGCAAAAAGGAGAGTGGGCACTACTTGTCCTGCAAGCTTGGGGGGATCACCCCTGCAGTCTATTAGTAGTTCTATCAGACCATTGATATAAAGAGCGCAGAGAGTAGGTGCAAGGACACACCCTTGACACACTCCTCTGTTCAACCCCCCCTCGCCACCCCATCTGACTTAGGTGTAGTTATCCTTGTGAAGTCCAATAATGATCTGGAGTAGGGTTCTTGGAATCCCCATTTTGCTAAGAACTGCCCAGAGTTTTTCATGGGGAACTAGGTCAAATGCAGCACCGGGTCTACAAACACAACACATAGGTGATCCTTTTTAATTGTCACATATTTTCATAGGATCAATAAGAAACAGAACAACTGATCTATGGTGCTTGTATTACCCATAAACCCTGCCTGTAAAGGTGACAGTAAATTCCATTCCCTCATCATGTCAAGGAGTCTCTCCAGCAGGTGCCGGCATAATATTTTGTGAGCGATATCAAAAAGGCTGATGAGCCTATAATTCGGTGGGTTGCTTTTATCCCCTTTTTTTAAAATAGGCACTACCTCTGCGCCTAACCAAGAATCTAGATTTTCTGCCCCTTTTAATATAGAATTGAAGGTGTAGTTTAAAATCACACTCCACATTTTGGGTTCAGGGAGATAAAGATCCCTAGGATTTTGTCTAGACCATGTGCCTTGCCCTTTTGTAGGGTTGCAATTACATCCAGGGTTTCTTCTACACTAAAAGTAAGTTGATCTGTTTCAGATTCTTTAGCAGGATACGCAATGGTGGCTTGACAAGTGTCCTTTGGTTCTGCATACAGTTGGCCAAAATGATCTTCCCAGATCTGTGGTAGTATATGAAAATGTTTCTCTATGGTTAGGCTTTTTGACTCTTTAGATATCAAGTGCCAGAATTGTTTACTGTTTTTGGTTTGCACAGCGACTAGTAAATCTTGCCAAAACCCTACGTGCCAGTTCTTTTTTGCTTCAGTTTGAGTGTTTCTGTTGGATTTCTTTCTGTAGCTACCATAGTTCTCGAACCAGCTTTGATAGCTACCATCAAAGTTTGCCGAGCAAGCTTACCTGACTGATCAAACCACTCATTCTTCTTTCTTGCCATTTTCTTACCACTACTTTTCTTATAGATTTTTTAAAAATATTGTTTAGTAAATTTGTAAGTGTGTCCACCAGAGATTACGTCTCCAGTCCGCTGGTGCTCATGTTGACCAATGAGTGGACTACTATATTATACATTTGTGCCAGAATGTCAACACTGCTCTAAATTGAGGGCCATGTGACCCTCCTTCTGTTATTACTAAGGACAATTGGAGTGGGTAAAAGGCTCTCTAAACATGGCTGTAAGGAATTAGATACATCTGATAGTCCTAGGGTTAGGGCATTATGGTCGCTATCAAATTTCTCAGTTACCCACATGTCGACCAAGCTGGGCCAGAGTTGTACATCAAGCAAAAAGTGGTCGATCCTAGTTTTACAGTTGATCCTTTTGAATGTGTAGCCAGGCTTTTCATCAGAAATGGAGCACACGTTGGCAGCCTTCAATCCATATTTAAAGGTGAGAGAGGCAATGTGAAATGATACCTTCATGTTCTTAACTGGCTTTTCCTGACCCAGGCAATGGATGCCTAGTTCAGTGTCCTCTTCATCCGTTACATTTTTGGTTACATCAAGGAGCTCAAAAGTTGTGTTAAGTCCCCTGCAAGACTATATTGTGTGATACCCCTGCCCTCTAGAGAAACTTATCTAGAGCAAGATTGTGGGGGAGTCATGATGTTGGAAAGGAGATCTATTGTAAATGTTGACCAGGAGCACTGGCCTATTATTAGGGATTCCTTTAATGTTCGGGGCCAGTATGTTAGTGGAATCTATGTCATTGATTGATTTTAATCCATATAATGTGGCCCCCTGCTGTGCGACCCTTCTTTGATGGTTATAAAGAAAAGGTGGTAGTGGCTTTAAACAGCGCAGCCAGCACCTCTGTTGTGTTTGCAAATGTAAACGCTCAATGTGTTTTATGGCGTGCTCAATGCAAATATTGTGCCACCCACAATATTACTTAGTACATGGTAGGAAGATCCTCCAAGCACATAAATAATAGAAATTCAAACAGCAGAGCACATCACATTTAAAAGTTCAAACTGACTTGTAAGCAGTCAGTAAACCATTTATTTCCAAATGAAGAGGAGTAGGTATAGTACAATCTAGATCATAGGTGGATCATTTATCAAATTGTTGACACTTAGATGGAGAAAGATGAACAACCGACACGTGTTTCGTCATTATATGACTTTTTCAAGGCTCAAGCGCAAAGTTCAGAAATATACAAAGACAGCAAAACCAACGTCATCACAAATGTGTAATGGATTCTGAGTGCTAATCCATTCCAATTAGAGTCATAGGGCTAATAAGTGCCCAGATAGTCACTAGTACGAGCGAACAAGCCAAAAACAAACTCGTTATGTTAGACGAGTACGGGGCAGAGTCCCAAGCACCCGGGAAGTCAATAATCTTCCTTCACAATCCCAACCAGCGTGGCTCCCGCCCGCATTCAAGTGGTGCAGCTTTGACACTGTGATTGCTGAAACCCACTCTGAATGTTTCATCAACAGCCCTTGTCTCCTGAAAAAGACATATATCATAGCTATCTACAAACTTCCCCCACTCTTCACATGCTTCTTTAGACCTGAGGCCTGCTAGATTCCAGGACAAAAGTGTCAGTTTCTTAGTGGGCTCAGAATTTGATAGGATTTGCCTCTCCTCTGAAATCAGCAAACAAGTAGATCATTTGGGTAAGGGACTGCTCCTCCACATTACTGTTCGTGTTGCCCCCCATTGGCTGTGCTAACTCTAGTAGAGTATTATAGTAATTGCCTTCCTTTGTTGTATTAATTGTGACACAGTTAGGAGACAGTCACTGGGTGTCTCAGCTGTGCTTGTTCACAGTATCTTCCTTGCTCCAGACCTAAACGTTATTTTTAGGGGTTTTGTCTATTAGTCTCCCATAGTTTGGGTCAGTTGCAGGGTCCTTGCTTGGCAGAGAAAGTTTAAACTGGATCAATGATCCATGGGGGGAGGGTAAGGGACGCAGGTCCAGATTGACTAGACCATCCACTAACTCCCTGCCAGCCAGATCCAGTGCAATGTAGTCTAATTCTTTTTCTGTGGAGAAGCGTTTAGCATTTATAATTTCTGATCTTATGATTGAACAGCATTGCCTCACCTGCCTTATCCAGTGTATAACTTTATTGATCAGGGCTTTGCTGGAATCTCCTGAGGTGCTTGCCAGTTATTTAACATGAACACTCTGGACAATTCCCAGGTGCTGCCCGACTTATCCTCCACCAGGGCCTGCGGGTTTCCCCAACATACCGTGGGATTTCAGGAAGTGGATTGAGTCTGGGCATCCCTGTCAGGTCTTTTGTAGAGGGGAGTGCTAACTCATGATTGATTTTCCCTGACACCCTGCCTTGATCACAGAGTCTGCCCTGTACCCAATGTCCTAAGTGTGGATTACAAAATGTTGTGGTCTTTTCAGTGACATACCCTCGGGTACAATAATGTTTGAAAGAGCTGCTTGTGGGTACGGTAAACTTCAGGTTTATTTTGGGGTGCTGAAATGATTGGTTGTGTATTAAGCACTAAGCTCCTGATTCCGTCACCTGTAACCTCTCAGTCTTTGCTCTGCTGATAGATTTTACCCATTCCCATCCCTCTGCTTGTACTGGAAAATACTTTAGTAAGCTGGTCTGTAAAAAACCCTACAGTTTTTCTCCGTGAGAGCACCTCCTGTGTTAGTTCCTTAACAGTAGTTTTGAGTGCTCTCAGTTTACTATAAAGATCACTGGTATCTGCATCTATAGGTCTATTCCTTCTCCTAGGCTCTGCCTCATGGACCACAGGAGTAAGTGCAGTTTCAGTAGTGGTCTTATTGGCAGTAGCTTTGTTACTATCAGCAAGGGGGTTGAACTGATTGGTACATACAATATCCAGGGCTACAATTCCCTTAACATCGTCGTTAGTATTACCAGGACCAAAAGATGCAGGTGTGGGGACAGACTCCGGCTGCTTCTGGCTACTTGTATCACAGGAGTACACTGAGCACAAGGCTGTGCTGCTGGAGGGTGGAACCTCACATGAAGTCCTTTTTGTGGGTTTTTTTTGCAACAAAATATCTGCCTCTTTCTGGACTGCTTTGGATGGCTTGTTCTGACCCCTAAGTAAGATTTCAACTTCTTCGATTAGGGACTCTGCATCATCCACCATGCAGTTCGCTCTAGTGCGTGCTACGGGCCGTTTAACTTGCTTGGGGGCTCCATCTGGGCTACCCTTGGCCTTCCGTTTGCCCATCCTGCTGTGGTAAGCCAATGTCAACTAGGCCTATCATAAGAAATTAGCAGTCTTGACAAGAGTATGTCCTTTTAAGGAGCTACATCGATCCTTCCAAGGTTTTTGGGAAATTATGCCTGTCAATAAAGAAGAAAAAGGCAAAGCATCGGTACCTGAATTGGTGCTTGGTGGTGATATCCTAGAAATGATTCCTTGATCTTTAGCCCGAGGCCAAGGGGGGTGGCCCAACCCAGCCTCCTCTGGGTTCCTACAGGCATGGACAGGCATGCCATTGGTCTGGGCTTTGCCCGGGCGCTTCTCGTGCCGCCGGACCCCGTAGTGCTTAAAAACGCAATATGGGCATAGTTTCAGTAAGGGATTGCTGGAAGTTGAGGTCTTCGCCACAACTTCCTGGTGTCTGGCGTCCTGGCAGCAGTGGCAATGGTGGACTCTGAGGGGGTAAAATTTACTAATTACTGTGCAAAAGTAGGGAAAGCGTTTGACTCCAGATAGGTAACATTTACTATTTCCACTCCAGTCTGTGCAACAATAGGGAAAGTATTGGACTCTGGGGGAAGGATTTACTATTTCCACTCCAGTCTATGCAACAGTATGGAAAGCGTTGGACTCCAGATAGGTAAAATGTATTATCCCTACTCCGGTTTGTGCAACAGTAGGGAAAGCGTTGGACTCTGGAGGGATACAATTTACTATTTCCAATTCAGTCTGTGCCATAGTAGGGAAAATGTTGGACTCCATAGAGGTAAAATTTACTATTCCCACTCCAGTCTGTGTAACAGTAGGGTAAGTACTCCACTTCAAACATATAAAATATATGGAACATCGCCCTATTCAATTTTTACAAATATGATACTCTTAGTATAAACTTTATTAGCTTAGTTGTTGTTTATTTCAGATTAAAAATCCATAAAACACAAACTTTATTATTAAACCAAAAAATTATATGTACATAAAAATACAATCAAACAAATAATGCGGTTATTAACAATTTTAATAATTCATTATTAGTTTTAAAAATTCACCATCAGTTATTACTTAATCAACTCATCACACTATACCCCCACAAATCTAGCAGCCCACACTTACAATATGGCTAAATTAAATAAATGTAACACAGTTAACATAACTATCATTTAATCAAATATTAATTAATAACTAATAGTTAATTAATAAGTTAATAGTTCAAACTTAATTATATAATGATTAATCAATTAATTAATTATTTCATAATTAACTTGCCACCCTCGATACTTAATACTGAATTAATAATTAGTTATACTTAGTTAATTTCACACCCTACACCCGACAAACCTAGCAACCCACTATGACAATTTATATTACTACTAACAATTAAATTAGAGTTCATAAATCACTTAACATTTCAAACTATATTTAATAATAATATTAACAATTATACAAACAATAATAACCATTAAAATTAATATATTAACTAACACACATTTAATAAATCTATTTTTTACAACTATATTATTGAAAATGATATTAACAATAACGATATTCTTGAAAATGATATTTCTTACCTAAGAATCGATAATCTTGACAACAATATTTCTACATCTCGATATTTATCTATCACAATATTTTTTTCTGCTATTTGTGAATCTGAGATTAAAAACTCAATATTTTTTCCAAATACCGCTCTGGGTCCACACCTCTGCCAGCAGATGACCTCCTCCAAGCGCATCTGCTATTTGATAATCTATTTGATTAAGCAAATAATAGTTTATTATGTTTCATTAATTAAAAACTTCACATAAAAGAAAAGACTAATACAACCATCTTGTTCCAAGGAATTAAAGGTGTCATTATGATGGTGGTCGGATGAGCGTCCTACCTTCATTGTTGCGGGATTAGGACCGGCAGACGAGTAGTCGGCGGTAACACTTGCCAGATTAGGATGCGACTGCCGTGTAGGTGATCAGAAACATCCCTTTTTCAATTGCTGCTTGTGCTGAGGCACATAAATGGGCTGCAGCATAACCTGCAATTGATAAAGGGATGTTTGTAAACATCCATGGACCGTGTGCTAGGCACAACATAGCGAAGGCATAGGGGGGACGGGAGGCCCTGCTAGGGAACCCCAAAATTTGTTTCTGGCAGCCTGTTCATGGTAGTGGGACTGTCATGAACAGGAAGTGACAATGGGATATCCTAATCCCTATGGCGCTGCTAGTGCAAGCACTACCCCATTGTAGGGATTAGGAATCTGACCGCTGTCTCAACAGGATCCTTGATCCTAATGGACGCAGCGGCCCTACTCTTCACCTCTGTGGTACCACCAGCTGCATTGTAATGCAGCAGTCGGACCAATGCCCTAGATGGCGGGCAGACTGCCACCGATGGCATGTCGGTGGCCGTCAGCTCTCCATTGTAATGGATGGCCAAGATTTACATATTGACCATTATTTACACTTACAATCCATGGGCCCGATTCACAGAACAAACTTAAGACAAAATCCTAAACTTAGTACCATTTTGGTATTCACAGAATGCACTTACTACTTCTGGTATTCACAGAATGAACTTACTACTTTTGCGATTCACAGAATAAACTTACTACTTTTGCTATTCACAGACTGGATTTACGACTCCTAACTTTACGTCCGCACTCGGGCTGGAAATTCCGGCCCGGAGGTGGAGCTTCCGGCCCGGAGGTGGAGCTTCTGGCCCGGAGGCGGGGCTTGCGGGCCGGAGGCGGGGCTTCCGGGACGGAGGCGGAGCTTCCGGCCCAGAGGTGGAGATTTTGGCCATGGCTAAATCTCCGCCACTGGCCGGAAGCTCCGCCTCCGGGCCGGAAGCTCCGCCTCCGGGCCGGAATTTCCGGCCCGAGTGCGGACGTAAAGTTAGGAGTCGTAAATCCATTCTGTGAATAGCAAAAGTAGTAAGTTTATTCTGTGAATCGCAAAAGTAGTAAGTTCATTCTGTGAATACCAGAAGTAGTAAGTGCATTCTGTGAATACCAAAATGGTACTAAGTTTAGGATTTTGTCTTAAGTTTGTTCTGTGAATCGGGCCCCATATCTCTGTGCAGCAATCTAAGATGAACATAATAAAACGTATTTACAGTTCAGTCATCTTGATTTTAAAACGATCATTTGAATTTGTGTCAAGTCCCCTTTTGCGGTACTAATGTAACATTTTTGAGTGAGTGATGTTTGCATATCCATGATTAATATTATTATGAAGTTAAAATTAGCATCTTAGAGAGACTTCTTTGAAACTTTGGCTGCTCAACAGAGTTCTGAGGTATTCTGTTAATTGAGAAAATATTGTAGGGGTTCCATGCATTGTCTAATATTGTTTGTCAAACAGATCTGATTCACAGTTTTTGCTTCTGACGCTTTACCCCAGTGCAACAGCACAGAGGGTGCAATATTGATTCCCTTTTGTAGTCACAAAATCTGCATCTGTGATGTAAAGGTGTATGATGGATAATCTCACTAATTTACATATTCTTTCTGTTAAATAACGCTGAGTGGTCATAGTTTTGTACGGTTTCAGAGTGCAGTGCATAAGCTATGATTTTTCACTTTTTTTCCACATATTTTGCAAAGATTATGACCTTTGATTTGCACGTACTCAGTTCTGAATAATTTTCAAGATTGAAACTAGGTAGATCATATAATGTTCATTGCAATTCAAAGTGGTAATGAAGGTCTGGTAACCGAGCTGTAGTTTAAGATGATTTATTTAGTCTTGGTTGCAGATTGGTAAATCTGTAGAGAGCATCCCCACCAGGAGCAGCCTGCCTGCTGCTCAGCCCATACTGCCACTGTCACACCTCACCTCACAGGCACCCACACTGTCCATTCATCATCACCACTCCAACATTCAACGCAGCACATTCACACTGACTGAGCAGCTAGGGCCAAAGCAACAGGGGATATGCATAAATACATAAACAGGATATTACATATCCTCCCTCTTTATAAAACACAAAACCAATAAAAATGCAAAGTGGAAAAAAATCTTGACAAGAAGAAACATGACCAGAACAATCACATCAAAATACACAAATGAAACTGGGATAAAGCATTAACCTGAATAACCATAATAAAGCATTGAGAAAATAAAGAAACCATCAGAAAGCATTGAAAAAATAAGGAATATGCATAGATAAATATTGATATAAAATTCCACACATCCTCTCACTTTATAAAACTCATTAAATTTAACAGAAGAAACAGCATTTGCTTTAACAACACACATTGCTTGACAGCAGACTGTGGAATAACCCTATCAGTCCCACATCAGCTTACAAGACAGCAACACAATTGCACCTATATCACTACTGTTCACACCAGCTGACCAGACAAGCATGGGTGGTGGTACAACACAGCATGAAAATAACCTAATGTGGCAAACACTACACACACAAACTCCATAGGAAGTAAAATATAAACAAAAACACGTCCTCACACAGAAGTTATGGGTGAAATAAACCTAACTAAACATCCACAAAAAAAAGCCAAAATGTGTGATACGTACCAACAGGTGAAATTTACCCCCAACAAACATCCTTCATGTAAAGGCATAAAGCTAACTATGTAGAAATGGGTGACTCCCTCCCATACAGCCACTCCATATGTAAGGGCAGCAAGCAAAACATGTAGAAATAGGTGACTTACACCTCATCCAGTCATCCCTCATGTTAGGGTATGAAAAATAAAGTGTAGTGAAGGGTAACTTGCAACCCATCCAGACATCCTTCTAGAAAGGGCATCTAACAAACAATGTAGATATGGGTGACGAAATATGTGATGTTACAACGCGATCATTTAGATCGTGGTACGTTACATCGCGGTTATTACAACGCAAGTTGTTACAACGACTTGCACTAGAGGCGCTGGACTTAGGAATAGTATGATTTACTATTCCAACTCCAGTGAGTGTAACAGTAGGGAAGGTGTTGGAACAGTAAATCATACTATTCCTTAGTGTAGAGCGCCATCCAGTGCAAGTCGTTGTAACGACTTGCGTTGTAATGACCGCCATGTAAATGTATTGCGGTGTAACAACTGCGATGTAAAGGTCGTTCACAGGGTAACGTCCACCCATAAAACCATTCCTCCTATAAGGGCAATAGCATGCAACAAAGATTTGGGTGACTTCCACCCATATACCCGTCCTTCATATAAGGGCCTGTAAAGTAAAATGTTGAAATGGGTGACTACCATCCATACAACCATCCTTCATGTAAGGGCATTAAGACTAAAAATAAAGAAATAGGCGTTTGCCACCCATAAAGTGATCTCTCGTGTAAAGGGCAAGTAGTGTAAAATGTGAACATGTAGGAATTCAACATAACAGAACCATAGTTGGTGACATGTGAACCTAGGACACAGAAAGACATTTCCCAGACCAGAAATTAATGTCACTATCACAGCAACACCAACGTAAAAGAAACTTGCAAAGTAGGGAAAGAAACCTACACATTAAATAAATTAACACAGTAGGTACACAAACAAGATAACCATGCATCGGGGATCTTGCAAGAGAATAGGGATTTAAGTCTACCCAGAAACTTAGCAAACAAGACTTCAATGTAACCTGAGCACACATTTAAGGAAATACATGATATAAGTTCAAGACCTGAAATAATGACATAACAAAACAAAAAAATGGGCAGCCAGTGCAACATGTCCCCTCCCCCCAAAAAAGATCAGAAAACATGTCTTGCAGAAACTGGATTGAATCCAATTTTGATACACAAAATCTCCTGTGAGCGATCCTTTACACAAATTGTCACCAGTTAATGTCTGGGTAATCAGTGCAGTCTTAACAGCTTCCATAGTTGGTGAAATATACCAGTGGTAGCATGTGTCCAGCAAGACACGATGCATCCTCAACAATGCTTGTTTCAGATTTGCCAGAGGGTGATATAGCTTCCACGTTGCTTGGTTCCAGTTTTCCATTGAAGACGTATCGCACACACACTGAGGCATGCAACAACAACTTCCACCAGTTGCAGCGCCTCATTCTCACAGACAGCACAGTCAACAAGGATAAGCCCCATTAACTCTAGTAAGACTCTCCTCGTCTGCTTCTGATGCAAAGTGTTTTTTTTTCACTTTTTTTACCATTTTCATCAATAACAATCATCAGGGACATAGTCTCATTGCGACACTTAGGAGAATAAATTAACAGAGCATAAAAAAAACACTTTAATCAGCTAATCCACTATTTGATAAAATATAATTTTCACATACATTTAAGTAGCTGATCAATCGTCCTTTAATATGACAAGCAAACCTCAACCCACCCCGGTGGGGACTATCCCAGAAAGAGTGTGTGGTGAGGAGGTCTGGTCAATTACTGACAAATAGGTTTTCAGGGGCCCCCATATGTCCTTGGGTCTGGAGGTCGCCGGCAATGTAGAGGAAAATAAATTGCTGTTTGTGTTGCAGTAAATCAGGCAATTTAACCATGCTTTAACAGTAGGGATACGCTTGCTCCCCCAGGGCACAGCTATTTCCCTTTTCACTAATAATAATGCTATTGAGGTGTAAGAACAGAGTTGTTTGGGAATGTTCCGAATATATCCCAAAAGGGCAACTTGCAGCATGGGCTGTATGTCTAAATCAGTCATCCTACTCAATGCAACATATATCCCCTTCCAATATTTAGCAACTTTTACACAATTTCAGGTCATGTGGGCAAAGTCTGCGTGCTGTGACCCGCATTTAGGGCACATGTGCGGTCTTGAATGATAAATGGAGTGAAGTTTCGCCGGAGACATGTAGGCTCTCCACAAGAACATGAAGTGCAGCGGCTTATGTTTGCTATTCAATGAGATTTCCTTAATTTGTGAGCAACAGAAGGCCCATTGTGTGTCATCAATAGGCTGTCCCAAATCCCATTCCCAAACAGCTCAGATTCTGATATCTCTAACCGGTAGAAGCGATATAGAGGTTTTATACAGTTTGGAAACTAAGTGGTCCTCTTGCGCACTAGTGATCAAGGTTGTCAGAGGCAAAAGGCAAAAAGGATTCCGGTTCTAGGGGGAATTCAGACAACAGCGCTCAGAGTGCACAGCGAAGTCTATTAAGTGTAAATTTGTCCATGAAGGAAGTTTCCAGGAATCTGTCATCTTCTGCGCTGTGAAATATCTGTCCACTCGGGAATAAATCACCGAAGGTGAGTAGTGCGTATTTAGCAAATGTCCTTTGGACAATCTTTTCCTCAGTAATAGGCACCCATGGATTACTTGCAAGTAGGATAGCCGACGAGTATAACTTGCGCCTCCATTGACTGTATCCAACTTACGCCAACCCAACTGGTTGTGGAGACCGTTTGTATATCGAATGGGTCTCTGGGGAACCCTTTAGGTATAACCGTGTTTAGGGGGGCCAGGCTCATCAGATCAGCTTCAAGCTTAGAATAAGGTATGCATGCATCTGGGTGGTACCATGAATGCACGTAGCTACACTGCGCAGCCAAGTAGTAAATGTGAAAATTCGGGACCCCCAAGCCACCTCTCTCTTATGGAAGGGTCAAGGTGTCCCAGTTGACCCTGGCATTTTTTCCACCCCATGCAAGTCTAATGAGGTGCGAACGCAGTGTAAGGAAGAATTTGTTAGGGAGTGGAATAGGTATGTTTTGGAATACATACAAAAATCTAGGGAGCAATATCATCGTGCAACCCGGCTGGCTAATGAAAGAGGCAGCTGAATTAAACGCTCCACTTGTTGTTCCAGGGTGCATATAACTGGACCGTAATTTAGGCAAACCACCTGCTCAGCCTCTGTATGTAAATTAATCCCCAGATATTTAGTGGTGCCCTCGCACCACGTCAGTGGGAATTCACAATCCCACTTAGTTGTGCTGACTGTCTGCGAAAATATCTTGGATTTGCCCCAGTTTATGGCCAAACCAGAAAAGCCACCAAAACGGTTGATTTCTCTATTTAGGTTTTCTAGGTTTTCTTGTGGTCTTTGAACATACAGGACTACATTGTCCGCATATAAAGTTTTAAACTGGGGCCTGCAGTGCAAATGTTTCTCCTGCAGGCGTCTAACCAACAGGTCAAAGGCTATTATGAAAAGCAGCTTCTGATGTAAAGTTAAGGAAGTACTTCCAAGTGTATTTGGAAATTCAATGAAACCTTTCCCTAAATGCTGTAACTACAAAAGGAGTACACGTAATTCCTCCCAAAGACCAAAGATGGCAGCCAGTATGCTGTTAAACTTCAACTTTCTTCAGAAAGCAGGTCCTAGTTCCATGCGGACGTCAGCCAGAACTGTTTCATGTCGCACTGGAATAAGTGGCACAGCAGGTAAGTGACAAATGCTCACGCATAACACGCGCAGCGCCAATGGTTCATTTTGATGGTCAAACAGCAGAGCATCATAGATTTTCAATGGAAAAATGACGGAGTACTCCCAGTTAATTTGACCAAATGTAGTTTCACCCCAGCATGCCTTTGGTGACGATTTGGGGCTTATATCTACAGAAACTACATGTACAAAGAAACCATTTGAAGAACAACTCAATAGAAACTAACAAACTTTAAGGGTCAAGAAACATGCTGTGAGACTGAAGCACTATGGCTGGAAGCCCCACCAGTGTCCTTCACAACAGACAACGCCAGCCAGGGCATACTTCTGTCATACACAATCCTGAGTATGTACATGAAAAGAGACAACGTCCGGTACACTGAGCTTTTTGTGCAAAAAGCCATCCGTGTTTATTCAACAGAAGTTGGCCGAGTTTGTGGACCACTTATACTAGTTATAAAATGTCAAAATAATGTTTTATGGAGTGTCTAGAAGTCACAGAGCAGCATTTTGCAAGCCAGTCACACCAACAGCAAATCTGCATCGGTGGGAGAAGTTTAAAAACCAAGGCAATGGTACTTTGACTTCAGATCACACTATTATGCAAGTGTGAGCCATGCACGAGGCTCACCTGATTCTAAGAACCCATGAGGAAGCAAGCCAACAGTTGCGATTGAGTCATCGCGTGGGGGTCGCGAGAAGGTTCATCGGCACCAACCGTGATGTTGTTCCTCAGGAACACGTCCTGCATGTGCAACATTTGGGGCACGCACGTGCCTGGAGTCATACAGCACTGTTCATAATTACGTGCCACCATCTTTGTTTTTGGATTCTGCTTTATGTACCGAAGTTTCAGTTTTACGCAGCAGTTCTATGCTGTGCAACGTCATTTATGGTGCTGCTATGTCTCAGAGGTGTTTCGTTGTGGCAACAGACAGATTTACACTTTTGCTATGGATTTGACTTGTGGTCTATGAATCAGGCTCACAGTGTGTTGAATTTTGATAGTGTGTAAGCGAATAACTATATTTTACTATCATCTTGGTCCTTGGAGGGGCGCCGGCCTCACACCTGGAGTTTGTTTTGTTTCCCTGACAATGTCTTATTTTGTTGCATTGTGCTGCGTGTCACAGACCGATCGTCATGTAATGTTATGTACAGCTTGGGGTGAGATGTCCCTCACCTGTGACATTATCCTGAGTTTGAAGCCATCAGATTGTTCCTCATTTCTAGTGTAGGCTTCACGTTCAAGGTTTTTCTTTCCAGGATGCTTTCCACAATGTTTTATTTTCAAATGTGATGCTTGTATATTGTATGTTTCTCTTTTTTTATTTTGATTCTTTCATTGCTTGTATGTGGGATTGTTGGGTTTCAATATTTGCAGTAGCATTTCATGTAGGATGTTTCATCATTTTCATGTTGTCATTCTCAATCCCAGATTACTGCCCAAGGCTTTGCTGACTACATTCAATGTTGTCATGGGTGTTACAAACTATTCTTATTTGTTTTCTTTTTCTTATTTTATTGCTTCCTTATCAACATCAGTATGCTTATCATGCAATGTTTTCTTGAGTGCTTATTATTATTATTAATGCAGCTTATAGAGCGCACGGCAACCGCCAACTGAAGTGTCTCGGCGCTAACAGCAGGAGTACAGGCGCAGCCAAAAGGTACCAGGAGGGCTAATGGCCAACGGGGCTTTATGCCCGATCAAACAGCCATGTTTTCAGGGCTTTCCTGAATACAGGTTCTGACCTGGCCTTCCGTAAGTGCTCAGGCATAGAATTCCTCAGTGCCGCTGTTCTTACCAAGAAGGCCCGGCCACCAATCCTAGCTTTTGCAAAACGAGGAGTCACCAATAACTCTTGATGATTTGACCGCAAGGCCCTGGTCTCATGGTATTTCCGGAGTCTTTGCATGAGGTATTGGGGACCAGTATCTGTAGTAGCTCTGTATGCTATGGTCAGCGCCTTAAATTTTAACCGTCTCTTGATCGGTAACCAGTGTTGGCTCCGTAGATGGGAGGACATATGGTGACGCATTCCTAATAAGCCTAGCTGCCGCATTTTGTATAGTCTGCAATTTCCTAATCAAATAGTCTGGCAGACCTAGGTACAGACTATTTACATAGTCAAGTTGGGAAATGACTAGTGCATGGACCACTGATTCCCTGCAGTCCATTGGCAGGAGATACAAAACAAAAGCGAAGAGCAGTGGACCATACACACGAGGCAGCACCTGTACTGTAATCACCTATGTAATAACAATGATGAAAAGCATGCTGAAAAACCAAAAAGGGAACCCCGCCCAAGGGCACCTCCCCATTTGCCCTCGAAGACGGATATAAGTTTATTGAGTTTTAATTTTATTTTTATTCTTCCTTCTCCATGTTTGTTTTCAGAAACCACTGAGTAGTAACAGAATCTACGCATAAAATTACTGCGGTCATATGGATATACAAATATTTGAAATCAAGGGTGGCCGGTGTGCCACTAATTTGGTATGTGATCATCATTATTATTCATTGAAGAACTCTCATAATTTCACACACTGGCCCCAAATGGTGTTCTCTTTCAAACTTTCTGTATAGAACAATATGTTTGACTTTATGTGTCTCTCAATTTCATGGGTCCCCCATCTTTATGGGTTTTACAAGGTGGTGAGGACTCTCCTTGTATTCAACCTACCGGTTGGCACCAATCTTTTGATAAAAATATATTTTTAACTTGCATTATGTGGTGTGTTTTCTTTTCGTTTAGCCTGTTCACTATTTATTTTGTACTTATTCTCTTTTTATAATTTTTTTCTCCTTTCGCTCCTCTTTTTCTGCTTCGTTTCTTATTCTTTTTTCTTAGTTGTTTACTTTGGAACATTATGCTTATTGAAACTTTTCCGGACTTCTTTCTTAAGTAAATTTTTCTGAATTTTTAGCTAATTGTTGTTCTTTGTATTATTACTTTTTGACTTTTTGGTTTGTGGGTATGGTGTATAAATATATTCTCTTGCATCATATGGTGATTTCTTTTGTATTTTGATACATATGTAAAGAAGATAAGTTATTGTCTGTGACATGTGAAATTGTTTGTATATATGTATATGTATTCCTTTTTTATAAGATTATACAATTGTATATATATATTTAAAAAAAAAAAAATTCAGCCCTGATGAAGTCCTAAGTCAACAGGACGAAACACGTCGACTGATGAAGGAAAACAACATCGTTATTGATTAAAATGAAACAATAAAAACAGAAGAACGAATTGCCAAGATTTTAATTTACTCCTACTATTCCTGCATGATCACAGACTTTGATTCTTTTTGCTGATGATGATTTGTGGTGCTGAAACCATCTCGGTGGTTGTTTGCATTGGCAGGAGATGTAGGAATCTTCGCCTTGCTTTCAACTTCCGAAAGCAAGAAGAGGAAACTTGGCAGATCTGAGATCTGCCCGATAAGTTGGTATCTAGCTTGAACCCTAGGTTCCTTGCCGATGTCGCTGGAAGAGGCGTGGATTTAACTCAGCTGACCACCAGAGTTCCGACCTGGGGGAAGAGGATTGATTGAAAAATAAAACCTCTGTTTTTTCTGTATTTTGCTTCATGCAGCTGTCCGTCATCCAAGTCGCAACTCTCCGCAAACACAGTTTGAATTTAGTGAAGGCAGCCTCTGTGTGTTCCCTAAAAGAGAACACAAGCTGAGAATCGTCAGCGTAAGAAACAACATTCACCCCAAGTTGGTCAATAATTGGATCTAAGGGGGACTCCACACACCAAGGGGCTGGAAGAAGACATATACGGGCGTAGGAACACTTTTTGAGATCGGCCCTCCAAAAAGGAGCAAAGCCAGCTCAAAACAGTTCCCGTCACTCCCAGAAGCTCAAGTCTTTGTAGGAGGATCTGGTGCGACACAGTATCAAATGCTGCAGATAAATCCAGCAGCACCAGCATCGCACAACTACCCTGATCCATGGTTTGCCGTATGGTTTCTGTTACTTCCAGCAGGGTTGTCTCTGTGCTATAACCAGACCTGAAGCCTGACTGCGAATCGTGAAGAAGTTTATTGGACTCCAGAAATTCTGCCAGTTGTTTTTGGACTTCTTTCTCAAGCACCTTAGCTGGCGCGGAGAAGAGAGAAATCGGCCTAAAGTTCTTTAATTCAGCCGAGTCCGCGTCTACTTTCTTAAGGATTGGCTGACCAAAAGCTGTTTTCCATGAAGTTGGATAGATACCTTCCTTCAAAGAGGAATTCCAAATAAAGTTAAGCAGGGGATTGAGCCAAGAGGCTAGAGTTTGTAGAACCTAGGCGGACAAGGGTTGGCCGGAGAGCCGGACTTAATTTTGTTTCATTCCAGCAGAGATGTGTCCAGGCTAACGGAATGAAATTCAGACCACTTGACAGCATACTGGGAAGTATGAGGTGTCTTGGCTGGTTTGCTTGATAAATCGCTCTTAGAAAAGGAGGAGTAGATAGTCTGAATTTTTTACTGGAAAAAGCTGGCTAAATCTTCACACAAACTGGCTGAAGGGGCAATCGTGCTCTTTAAAAACTTGTGGCTTCATAAATCCCTGAACAATCTTAAATACTTCTTTAGAAGAATTGTCAGAGGTTTTAATTTGATTCCCAATATATTCCTTCATGGTATTGCGTTTTAACCTTATTCATGTTCTTGGTGTATTTTCTTTACTCGTGCGTTGCAAATCAACTTGTGTGCTGCTGTAATAGCTGTGTGAGTTCAAATATGGCTGGCATAGTTAATTTACAGCCTTGTATCATTTCTTACAGCGTGTGAGTGTCCTTAGCGTTTATGTCACTAGTGCAGTGCTCTGGTGATATTCTATTTCTGGTCTGAGAAGTTTTAGTTTGGTGTGCTAAGTCTAGAGTGTCTAAACTTTTTGGTGCATTTTCACAGTTTACACTACGTTGGTACATTAACATTTTACAGTACATCTTACGCCGCATTTCTACCGTGAACTTTACATATCCCTTACACGTGGAATTGCTCTATGAATGGAAATTGCCCATTTCCATATTTTAGCCATTATGCCCTTACATGAGGGATGACTAAGTGGGAGGTACTCACCCATTTATATGTTAGACATTACACGCCCTTACTTAAGGGATGGTTATATGGGTAGAAGACACCCATATTTGTGTTGCATTCTACAGGCCCTTACACTAAAGGATGGTTTTATGGGTGCACGTCACCCATATTTACATTGTTTGTCACATGCCCTTTCTAGAGTGATGTCTGGATGGTTGGCTAGTCACTCATCACTACACTTTACATTGCATATGCTTACATGAGGGATCACTGGACGATGTGTAGGTCACTCATTTCTACACGTTTCGTTTGCTGCCCTTATGTGAGCAGTGGCTGTATGGGTGGGGGTCACCCATTTCTGCATTGTTAGCTATATTCCTTTACATGAGGAATGCTTGTTAGGGGTGAATGTCACCTTTTGCTATGTGACACACTACTTGCCCTTGTTTGGGGATGTTTAGTCTGGTGTATTTTGACTGCATATACTGGTTGCATTATGTCAAGATAGCGTTTTATGGAGTGTCCAGCAGTCCCAGAGTGGGGTTTAGCAAGCCAGTCACACAAACAGCAAGGCAGATCAGAATCTAAGATCATTGGGGTTGGCAAGTGGTCACTTTCCCACCTAACTAAAATTGAGAAGTCATAACAATGAATAAAAAGAAAGTGAGAGACATAAGTATAGTCTAAGATTGACCCTCTCCCATGTGAATGATGTTATGTATTTCCAGCTGTTTCATATTTGTTGCATGTACTAATGGTACTGGTAAGACAGTCATCTAATAGTTTCCTATATGAGTTGTGTTTTGAGAGATAACTTTCTGATTGACCTGTAGGCTCGCTGCAACCCACGCTGGTGTTGCACGTGAACTCCAACTTTCATTATACAGTATTAAATTTAAGTCTTCAGTTATGATCACCTCTACCCCAACGAAATTGCACACAAGGGTCTCAGGCTCGTCTAGAAAGTGCTTGACTGCAGCATTTAAGTTAATTGTATGTATGTTTAAATAAAGTTGATCAGCAGAATGCTGCACAATTTGCAGTGATTGCAACTTGTTCTACCATGACAGCATGAAAGAAGTGTCAGGGAACAGTAAGTGGTATTACGTTCACTTATGCAGTTGTTGAAAATACTGACATTCCTCCAGATGGCTTACCAAATGTACTACATGATACTGCAGGTATTGTAAGACCTTGATAAAAGTCAATATGATTTGGAGCTTTTTTTATTGAAACGTGGTAGTGTCTTTGTTTTGCAACATCCTTTTTAAGTCTGCCACATTCTATGATAAAACTGATAGAATGTTTGCATTCAAATTTGACTTCTCATTTATTTTCCTGGTGACTAAGCTAGGAGTACTGTTTTAAACTATTTCCTACTATTGACGGGAGCCAAGTTCAATTTTTGTCTTTCTTGCTTAAGGAGTTAATGGTCACGCAGCAGTGGCATTGGTTATCCTCATTTACTGTAATTGGGATCTCCTTGATTACTTTATATGATGAATCAGTGGCTCTTACAATTCATTTTAGGATGCAATGATTGCCTTTTTTGTTTGACCCTTTTTGAGAAGGGATTCTTTTGGTCTCCTTTTTGTGGAAGCTTATTCCCCAATCAGCAAATACATTGTTCGGAGGACACCAATTCTGCTATTTTTGGGGTTTTCCAAGTTATCTGGGAAGCCTCTTTTTGAATGGTGGAGGACTTAAAGTATCCTGTGTGTTAAGAAATGATAAATCAGGGACATGATGCAGGAGGGGAAGCATATTGCCTTTGTTCAGAATATCCTAATTTCCTCTCCAAGCATGTTTCAGTGAAATAAATAGTGTTCTGTAAACAGAGATCTTTTTCTGGAGTATGCATGATTATTTCCTGTTTTCTTTAGGCTGATTACAGACGTAAATCGTTTTTATTTGCCGCAATGTTGTAAATTCCTATAGATGCAGAATATACAATGCTTACTGTGATAGGATCATCTGTTGTTGGATTGTTGATTATCGCCTATCTGCGAATGCTGATAATACCTGTTCATTCAAGTTGGAATTGTGATAATTGAGAGATTGATTGACCTTTTTGGAACCATTCGATATTATTGATAATTGGTTACTCATAGTGTTTACACCAACTGTTCTTAGGGTGGGCTTGAACAATGCTGTGATAGTTACTGTAGTTTTATCTGGTGCAGTGTTTATATCACATTTCAAGTGTTTTTCTGTTCTCTTTGTGTGTATGATATGATGAGATGTTGAGTTCTGTGGTTTTCTGAGTTAAGGACTTAACAAGTAGAGATAGGTGGTACCTTCCTGACATCTCTGTGGGAGGGATTTGAGGAATATGTTTGTCATGCAGTATTGTGGAAAGAAGATTCCTGAATTGACTCTTTTGAATCATGTGCCAATATAGGATACACCTTCTTGACCCCTGTTCCCGGCCTCCTTGAGGATTTCTTATTCATGATAGTATTGTTCCTTAGAGCTTTTATTTGCTTTTTGTTTGTTTCTTTTCTGTCATATTCAGCTGATTGACTTGTGAATTGTTGGTCAGTTGGTTGCCCTGACTCATGCTGTGCTCTACCTTTTCTTTCGGGCAATTAGGATCCTCTGTCTCTCCCTGCAAAATTGGAAGGAGAGTAGTGTTTAGAGTTGGCACAGGCGATGAATTCTTGGCCCCAGTGATGGTATCAACTGGCTTTCATGATGAGTTTACATATAAAATGTTTAATTTCTTGATGTTATCTATTCACTGTTTCAGCATTCCTTGTAGGGTACAGAGCTTGTCAATTTTCGGAGCGGAAGCAAATTTATCTTCTGTAGTGGAGGGTGTTCTTGATATGAGATCCACTTTGTGTTGTAAAGCATTCAGGGCCTCATTAATGAGAAGTGACGCATCGCTGCGTGAAAGCAGCGATGCGTCACTTCTCAGTGCACCCTCCTTTCGACATAATGGATGCGTCATATTTACTGTATGACGCATCATGTCGCAAGGAGTTACAGATTCGTCAGTATTTCTGACGTATCTGTAGGCGCATAAGTGACGCATTGCTGGAGTGTGTCACAAAAGTGATGCAACTCCAGCAATGTGTCCTTACACATGGGGCAAGCCCCATGTGAAAGGGCCTGCGTCAGTTTATTGACGCATTTGCACCCGAGAAGTGGCGCAGTGAAATCTCGTAGATTTCACTGTGTCACTTCTAAGAGGCTTACTTACATGGGAATGCCCACCCTGCCAACATTATACCTGACGCAGGTATAATGTAGCGCAGGGGTTTGCAAAGTGACACATCTGCTTAGATGCGTAACTTTGTAAATAGGGCGCAACAGGAGGCATGTTTTACGCCGCCGATGCGTCACGAAAAGTGATGCAACGGAAGCGCAAAACTGTCACAATGCCTCATAAATAAGGCCCTCAGTTTATTATGCAGATTAAAGATGCAGGTTGTGAGGGACTGTAAAATGTCTACTTGTAGCACTAATTTATATTATTGCCAATGAATTTTGTGCTTTTATAGCTGTAGCCAGTGGGGAATTAATTGATCTTTAAGACCTAGCGTTTGTGTTTATTAGAAAATCAGAAGAATCAGCAGTTAGTGCTGGTTTGTTAGGGATATCATCCAGCTGCTGAACATCTGGTTTATCTAGTGCAAGGCTTTCAAAATTGTTTGAATTATTGAACGTTGGTGGAACCTAGCTTTCTTTGGTCAATTCATTCGGAAAAGAGAACAACTACTGTCTGATCTTGAATATTCCCTTTAAATCACCAATAATAAGTTTAGATGTATTTCCAGTTGATCTGTAATGTCTGGAAAGAAAGCCAGCTATTGATAAAGTTAAGCAGGTCATTTTTCTGCCTTTATTTAGGCATGATGTCACTTACATTTCTATAGGTATCGGAATCTGATTTTCATTCATAGCTTTTGTTTGTTCTGTATGAAATTAGTTGATTTGCATTGTCTTTTCAATTTCCCTCTATTAATTATCACAGTCCAACGTTTGTAAGGTCATTTCCAAGTTGATTTGCTTAGATCTTACGGTTTAGCATTTTGGCATCCATTCATTATAGAACAAAAATGTGTGTACATCTCAAGAGTGTAGAGTATAGAGACTCGGAATTATTGATATGCAACTGATTACATCCTTCACTTTGTCTTGTAACATTTGAGCAATTAGATCTACAATATATTTTATTTTAAAATGGTGCTCGTGGCTGTGTGTAGCAAAAATGATCTTCCAAGTTCACAGTCAGTGCTGCTTCACAGCCTTGAGCAAGTTAACGGCCATCAAATGTGTCAAACGAAAGCTAAGAAACAAATGCAAATTTCAGTTTCTTTCGTATCATGCTTTTTACATCAGTGAGTCACAGATGCTCTGCTGAACAGCACCTAATTTATGTTTTTCTTAAACTTTAGAAATTCTGTGGAAGCTAGCAATTGAGGGTATGCAACAGCTTCCAATAAAACCATTCGTTTTGCTATGAACAACTTCATTAATTTACCAGCATTTTGTTATTGTGACATCCTAGAGGGGAAAAAGGCACCTTTATTTGTATTCAACTCCATGGTTCGCTTTAAGCAGTAATGGTGTGCCACTTTTAATTACAATGCTCTGCTCTGTTAGCCTTGCACATACATATGCATGGAATGTGGAAAAAGGGCTGAAAAATGTAAATTGCTAGAATGCGTCGCACATTTTCAAAAGTGCGCATGGAAAATGACAAGACTCGCTATCTCTTCTGACGTGGATAGTGAGTACTGAATCATATGGCACCTACAAAAATCCACTGTGCAAAATTTGCCTTCACCAGGCAGTCATATTTTATGAGATGTTGCACTCAAAGAAGAATTTATTGGGAATAATTACGTATAAGACAACAGGTTGCATTAGGATATGAAATTCTGACTACTGGCAGGAAACAACACCAACATTTTATATTATGCTCAATAATCAAACGCAGCTCTATGGACCTCCGTAAAAATGATGTCTTGCTCTCCTCCGGATTGAGGACCTCGCAACATTCATGCAATATAGCCATTCTGAGTTAATATATGGCTTATGACTCATTATCTGATCAATGCTATCTGCAAGAACCACTAAACAAGGCCTTTAGACAACTATGGGGCATATTATCAAGCACGGCGTTAAAATTATCGCCGCTTTAGCGGCAGCAAGCTAAAGCGGCGATAATGGGCTTGATAATATGCCGCAGAGAATTCCAATAGAAGCCCATGTTGACACCAGAACATTTTAACGCCGTTTCTTGATAATATGCCCCATAGTGCCTCGTGGTCTTTCCAATTAAATATTTGGGAGCAGATTTACAAGCCCCTTGCGACACTTTTGCATCACTTTTCCCATGTTAAAAGTGATGCAACAGTGGCGCAAGGGGATTGTAAATCTGCCCCTTGGTACGTAAATGGTCCAACTATCATAAAGAACTGCAGCAATATGAACTCTGTCATGACGCAAAAAAAACAAATTAGCATCTTCTATGTTGCTGCACTGAAGCAAAACTTTGACCAAAATAGGAGCTTGAGGTACCGCGATGCTCTGATCCTTTGCTTAAAAACGGCAAACCTCTCAGAACTTTCCTGCTTCGTCAAATTGTTAAAGGTTGAATTGAGTAAATTATCTTTCATTGCCCTGTAGTTGAATGGTTGCCAATTGCCATAACAACAATCCTCCTACCTGTAGATGGGCTGTGGCGCACAGCTTATACAGGCCCAAATCACTAACAGCAAACTAATAATGGGATGCTCACACAGGATAAGTGATACCGCAGGAGTACCTCGAGCAGTCGCCCCTTCTTTATCTATGACCTCAGGCCGCGCCGGCCCTCTGGATGCCCGCCGTGCTATAGTGTAGTGTGGAGGCAAGGTGGCACTCTACATCACTTCCAACTTTAATTAATGGGAAACATTCAACATTTATTTGCTGCATACGAAGTCTCTGAGTCTCTGGCTTGACGCCAGACTGGGACAAAGTCCATACTTCTGGCTCCAACTGGCTGCACCCTGACTGCCATCCTGCGTGGGGCCCATTATAGACTGTCTTGTGGCCCCTCCAGTAGTGTGCAGAATCCCCACATCTGTGGGGTTACTGTTTGCTACAACCTCAAAGTGGTAATCAAGCTCACCTGCCTCGTGGGTGAGGTTGACTTCCTCCTACTCCTGGTTCAAGCTCAAACCTCCTGCGCTTGTTTGAACCAGGATACATTGTGGGTTACAGTGGCATGGCTGCCCTTGACAGTGGCCATCATCCCCTGGATACCCATGACCTTAGGCACCTCCCTTTCAAACGATGTAAGGAAATCAAGCCCAGTGAAAGATCAGGAGCTGCTACTCATTGGGCCAGACAGGCCTTCTCATTAGAAATTCTCCTGCTGGCGTGGGTGGCTGCTACATCCAGTGCAGTGGGTGTTCATGAAGGACAGGTGGGGATGCAGCCCTTGGTGGCTCTCCACATCAGCAGATCCTTTGGTGCACAGTTTGTGGTACTGTGTGGTTTTTGGTGGTATGATCGTAAGAACCTGTGGATACAATATTCCATGTCTTCACCATTGTCCACTCCAATCCAGATTTCCCTCTTCAGCATGCGCATATGAAGCTCTCCACCTCCACTTTGGCTTGGGGACACTGAGGGGGTCACTTTCCAGTGCTTGATGTTTAGTGATCGTAGGTAGTCCTTGAACTCTTGTTCTTGGAATGGGGCCCCCTTGTCTGTCTTCATTTAATCTTGGAGCCCTAGAATAGCAAACACCTTTTCCAGAGGGGAGCTTTACTTTGAGAATGTCATGGACTGTATGATCTCTACCAAGGGGTACTTGGTGTGACTGTTCACAATTACAACTGTGAGCCGCCCATTTGGGAAGCTCCCAAAATCCATACTGACTCGGGACTAAGGATGCAGACAAGGCTCTTCTGTGACTATAGGTCCTGGGGTTGTGTCTTCATGTGTAATTGAACAGGAATAGCAGCTGTGCATTTCGTCATCCACCAAACTGTCCATGCCAAGGAACCACACTTTTTCTCTCAGCCTGGCTTTAGTTTTGATCACTATTTGGTAGTCCTGATGGGCCAAGTCGACAACTCTGGCTTGAAGGTTCTGCGGTATTACAATTTGCCTTCTCCTGAGTATCAGGCCTTCCCCGCTGATGTCAGTTCATCTTTTACATGGCAGAGCTGTCTCATTGTTTTGTGAGCAACTTCTTTCAGCGACTTGGATCAATCCAGAAAGTTGGGTCATTGCTTCCTTTGGAGGGCTTCTTTTGCTTTGGAAAGGCTCAGGTCGACCAAGGTTGTTTTTGCGATCTCAGCAAGCAACAGTGCCTGTGGACGGATGTATGACGTTACAACGCACACTTTTACAACGCATGCACTTACAACGCATTTTTTACAACGCATAATCCATTACAACGCATGACATTACAACGCATGACACTACAACGCATTTTTAAAAAATACCTTTACAACGCATTTCCATTACAACGCATACTACCTTTACAACGCATACCATTACAATGCATAATATTAAATTAAATTTAAGGTAAGTATTAGATAGTATAGGGGTAAAAGTTACTTTTCTAACTCCAGGGGGTGCAACAGTAGGGTAAGTGTTGGATAGTATAGGGGTAAAAATTACTATTCTAACTCCAGGGGGTGCAACAGTGGGGTAAGTGTTGGATAGTATAGGGGTAAAAATTACTATTCTAACTCCAGGGGGTGCAACAGTAGGGTAAGTGTTGGATAGTATAGGGGTAAAAATTACTATTCTAACTCCAGGGGGTGCAACAGTAGGGTAAGTGTTGGATAGTATAGGGGTAAAAATTACTATTCTAACTCCAGGGGGTGCAACAGTAGGGTAAGTGTTGGATAGTATAGGGGTAAAAATTACTATTCTAACTCCAGGGGGTGCAACAGTAGGGTAAGTGTTGGATAGTATAGGGGTGAAAATTACTATTCTAACTCCAGGGGGTGCAACAGTAGGGTAAGTGTTGGATAGAATAGGGGTAAAAATTACTATTCTAACTCCAGGGGGTGCAACAGTAGGGTAAGTGTTGGATAGTATAGGGGTAAAAATTACTATTCTAACTCCAGGGGGTGCAACAGTAGGGTAAGTGTTGGATAGTATAGGGGTAAAAATTACTATTCTAACTCCAGGGGGTGCAACAGTAGGGTAAGTGTTGGATAGTATAGGGGTAAAAATTACTATTCTAACTCCAGGGGGTGCATCAGTAGGGTAAGTGTTGGATAGTATAGGGGTAAAAATTACTATTCTAACTCCAGGGGGTGCATCAGTAGGGTAAGTGTTGGATAGTATAGGGGTAAAAATTACTATTCTAACTCCAGGGGGTGCAACAGTAGGGTAAGTGTTGGATAGTGTAGTGTAATATTATGCGTTGTAATGGTATGCGTTGTAATGGTAGTATGCGTTGTAATGGAATGCGTTGTAAAGGTAGTTTTTAAAAATGCGTTGTAGTGTCATGCGTTGTAATGTCATGCGTTGTAATGGATTATGCGTTGTAAAAAATGCGTTGTAAAGGTAGTGCGTTGTAAAAGTTGCGTTGTAAAGGTTGTTCCCCCCTGTGGACATGCTTCTTGTACCTCCATCCTTACAAAATTCTCTGCTTCTTCATCTTTCTCCATCACTTCCGGGCCCAGCTCTCCTTGCGGATGTCTTGACAAGTAGTCTGCTGGGTTGCTTACTCCTGGATGGTAGGTTACATCAAATTGGTAAGGGTAAAGCTGTACTGCCCATCGCTCAAAGGGAGGTGAGGAATGTCGGTATTTCCCTGCTAACAGGGCTATCAGGGGATTATGGTCAGTGATGACCTGGAGCTGCTGCCTCACACTCGATTTTGTGCACCTGGTCTCTGTATCAGACAGTGCTCTGCTGGCATATGCAATCAGAACCCAGCATCTTTCCCTCTTCCCACCCATTTGGGAAGCTCCCAAAATCCAAACTGACTCGGGACTAAGGATGCAGACAAGGCTCTTCTGTGACTATAGGCCCTGCGGTTGTGTCTTCATGTGTAATTGAACAGGAATGGCAGCCGTGCATTTTGTCATCCACCAAAGTGTCCATGCCAAGGAATCACACTTTGTCTCTCAGCCTGGCTTTAGTTTTGATCACTATTTGGTAGTCCTGATGGGCCAAGTCGACAACTCTGGCTTGAAGGTTCTGCGGTATTACAATTTGCCTTCTCCTGAGTATCAGGCCATCCCCGCTGATGCTCAGTTCATCTTTTACACGGCAGAGCTGTTTCATTGTTTTGTGAGCAACTTCTTTCAGCGACTTGGATCAATCCAGAAAGTTGGGTCATTGCTTCCTTTGGAGGGCTTCTTTTGTATTGGAAAGGCTCAGGTCGACCAAGGTTGTTTTTGCAATCTCAGCGAGCAACAGTGCCTGTGGACATGCTTCTTGTACCTCCATCCTTACAAAATTCTCTGCTTCTTCATCTTTCTCCACCACTTCCGGGCCCAGCTCTCCTTGCAGATGTCTTGACAAGTAGTCTGCTGGTTTGTTTACTCCTGGATGGTAGGTTACATCAAATTGGTAAGGGTAAAGAAGTATTGCCCATCGCTCAAAGCGAGGTGAGGAATGTCGGGATGTTCCTGCTAACAGGGCTATCAGGGGATTATGGTCAGTAATGACCTGGAGCTAGTGCCTCACGCTCGATTTATTTGCACCTGGTCTCTGTATCAGACAGTGCTCTGCTGGCATATGCAATCAGAACCCTGCATCCTTCCCTCTTCCCATGTAGCACCACAGCTCCTAGTTCCACTGGATTTGTGCATACCACCAACTCCGTTCTGCACTCTTGGCTGAAGTAGGCCATGGTTGCATACCCCCTTTTACTTAGAGGAATGACATATCAGCACAAGTGTCCCACTCCCATTTTGGGTCGGCTCTTGTCAGTGTCTCAGTTAGGGTTGCTAGGTTTGGGATTAACCTAATGCAATAGGTGCCCATGCCCAGGAAGCTACGCACTTTGGTGGCATTTCATAGGAAAGATGCTGATCTTACCGCCTCCACCTTCTTCAGGTTGACTAGCAGCCCTTCCAAGGAGATGTACCTGAAGAATTTAATCAACTCCTTGTTGAGTAAGCATTTGTTGAGACAGAGCGTCAATTTGCAATCAGTCATTTGAGGGTGGCTCGGAGTCTTGCGTGGTGCTCCTCAAGGGTATTGGAGAATATCACAATGTTGTCTCTGATATTCAGGGCACCCACCAGACCAGAGAAAGTTTTGTGAATGGGTTTCTGAAACACCTTAGCTGCTGACAAGATCTCGAAGTTCAACCTCTGATACAAGGGGAGGCCCAAATGGATAGAGAATTTTATGATATACCAACAGGCTGGCTCACGCTTTAGCTGGTGGTAGCCAGCATTTAAGGCCAATTTAGAGAATAACTGAGCTCCATTTAGGTCCGCTATGATATGGCAGAGGTGCGGCACAGCGGCCAGGATGGCTGAATCCAGAACGCGGGGCTCACGGTTGGATCCCCAGAGGCAGATCAGCTCAGCATCATGTGACTTTGGGGAATAGCTCACTTAATCTCCGCGACGGCCCCCAGCACCTTGAGATCTTTACGGATGATTAGTTCACACTTCAAAAATATTTTTTTTAACTTTTTTTTATGATGTTGTCTACCATGGAGGTGATGTGTCGCTCTCTTCGGGTGGCCTTGTTGGGGAGCCGCATATCCACGCATAGCCTAATGGCTCCTGGCTGTTTGGGCTTTGGGGCAGTTGATAGGGGTGACACCCACAGGTAAGGTCATTGAATTTCTCGATCACCCCTTGCCATTCCAAGCTCTTTATTTCTTCTTCCACTAGTGGCTGCAAGTGGAATGGGACCCTTTGGTGTCAAAGCACTGTTAGCTTCACCAATACATTGATATCCAATCGTACTTTGGTGTCCTTCAGTCATCTCAGCACTTTGAATAGCTGGGGGTATTTCAGCATGATATTGGTAGCGTGTGACTCATGGACCTGTCTGATAAAGAAGACCAGAACCAGGCCGTCCACTATGTGGCAGCTTAGCACTATGCAGGCGATCCCCTCAGTGATATGGAATCGGGCTTGTGCCACAGTGGGTCCCTAATCCTCTTCGAGGTAAAGCTGCTGCAGTGTTGGTTTTGCCTTGCCTCTATTTCATGACTGGGGCCCCAGACCCTCACTGTGGTACACTTTGGCAAAATGATTCAGGTGTCCGCACTTGGAGTTGGTTTGACCCCGGGTGGGGCTTAAGTTTGGTACGCAATGTTCCAGGTCACAGATGGCACACTTTCCTTCCCTTGGCCTCGTCCACCAATATGGGGGGTTGAGCGGAGTCATCTGCCATTGTGTCCACCAATTTGTGCAACTTCTGTAGCACTAGTATGGCATCCAAGGTGATTTTACTATGGTGCCAGTACCATGGAAATGGTAATCAGCTCCAAAGTGAATGTTTGTACATTTACTACCAGCTAATGCACTGTAAATTGGAATTACCAATTATAGGTTGAAGTGTTGCTGCAGGTATTCTGTCATTGCTGGAGGTTGTTCTCCCTAGTGAGAATTCACTTCATCGGCTATTATTTGGCAAATGTCATACTTTTGCAAATCTAAATTGGGTCCTCAATTTTTCTTTATCTGCCGAGGTATCCCAGAAACCTTTGCTTACATATCTATTAGAAACCAGGCGTTCTTTTAATAATGCCTTGTCTAGAATATTGAAATAAATAGACACGTACAACAAAATATTGATGTTGGTACTAACACTTCTGACAATAATCATGCCAGTGAGTGTACGTGGCACAAGGTGAAAATTAAAATCAGAGTTTTACAAATTGAGTAAGAAAATAAAAAGTGATTCCAGTTTCGATAATCCTTGGTTCAATGTTCAATCAGAAATATGAAATTGTATTTCAAAATAAAAGAAATGTCCTACTAAATCAGGCTGATGGAGTCCTGCCATTTTTAAAATCTGACAAAATGAAACTGTCTATAAAACATTTAAGGAAGATGTAGATAATAATCTACATAGAGTTTCTCTATGCTTTGGATATAAGGCTGGTGGCTAGCTATTAGAATTCGGCAGTTAGAGTTACACAAATATGCTAAGTACAAACATTGTACCATTCATCAATTTACTGTAAAGGCAAACAAGTCCAGGGCCTGTCAAGTCAGAGAGTGAATATATGTTCTCAGAAAGAATTACCAAACCTTCTGCTCAACTGTGGCTGAAGAGGACATGCACAGATTATGTGACACATTCTTGCTATTTCAACTTGCCAGCAACTAAAAGTGTCTATCGTAACGGGGAGTGATCCAGTTAAGGTAATAAGGGATGGGATCCACATACTAATATTGAATAAAGTACCCCCTACACCATGGATTTATCCCTAATGAACTCAAATCCCATGTAATAATTCCATGGCTCCCTAGCCAATAAAGGCTTCTTGTTTTCTTAAAAGGTTCTTCCTGCTACTTCTCACTTCTCACTATCCGTTAGTACTGATATAATCAATACATTAATATCTTCCATAATATATACTGGCATACAAATATGAACAACAAATTCTAAAATTTCTGAAAAAGTAAGCATGTTTTACTGTGGATCTTTTCATCAGACCACGTGATGTATTCATTATACAGTATAAAACAGACAAATCACATTAATGACTATTCAAAAAAACAGCACATCAAAAATTCTTTAACATACAATCAACTCAACATTGCAATGCATGAATGTACTTGTTGTCTGAAATACAATTTTCTATCCGCATACATGAGTGTCCATCATATGGGACTGTGGAATGGCCTGGGGGCATGGCCACAGCTACGTCACCCCGGAGGGACAAAGTCCTTCCGAGGTTATGGGGCTTTGCCGGCTGGGGTTGGCGTTGCACTGGCCCCACCCTTAAAAGGGGCAGCAAGTTGTGGTAATACATTTTTTTGATAGATTAATTAAAATCATACAATAAAAAATCACTAATTTGACAACCATTATAAAAGCAGTGCTTCAATTCTGAGGACCAAGGAAACCATGAGCAGGAAAGAAACACAGTAAAAAAAAAATAATTGGGCCAATTTGATTCCTTCATATTAAAGATCTATGATTCATGTCATTATATATGAAAAGACAAATATACACAATAAAATCATTAATTTTAAAAACCTACATTATGTGCTCACATATATTTGAATCCTTCTTAATACCTTTAAATTATCAGCTATATATTTAATTCTAAAACTTGTTACGAGCCGTGTTTCCTTCTCCCCTTCACCAAGGATTACAAATGTGAATAGTCCTGTGCAGATTAGATTTCTATACTTAGTTGATTTAAAAGCCTATGTAACAGAATTTCTGCAAATGTAGACAACCACATTTGCTATACACAAGTCACAAAATTGTAGTTTCTTTTTTGCTAAAATCAAATATTTTGTGAAGTTTGTATTCATGATTATATCCGTTTGCTTAAAACAAACTACCAGAGCTTGTCTACAGGTTTGTACTCCTCGGTTATTTAAATGTCTTTTTAGATACCTCTTTCTTTCTTCCATCAATGCTGGGCATATGCAAACTAAGTGGATGATGTTTTCTTCCCCCTGGTTGCGTAGTCGCCAAGGGATCGGACTTTAAGGTCGCAACCATGACATTGCATTGAGTTGATCCTGGGAGATGGCCAAATCTCATTTTAATGAATGTGTTTTTTTATTTTTGCAGACCAAGGTGTTTCTAGGTAAAGCTGCAATTTGGGAATCTTATACTCATTCAGAATCATCCATGCATGTGCTCTTTTTGAGAACAAGTCTTTGTCTTTCAGCAATGACTTTCGTTTTGTTATTTTGTTAATAGCCTTTTTTAAGGACGTTGATGTTATAGCCATATTCCATTCTTCATGTGCTAATAACTCCTCTAATGCTGTTTGTAAATATTTCCAAAATTATTAACTTTGATTCTATTGCATTTCTTGCCAGAGTGAGTGATACATTAGATTGGAAGTATTTGTTTTCATTCGTTTCCATACCTTTATATATTGACACATCCTTGCAATGTGCTGATTGTATATGGATTGCAATCTGATTTTTGCAGGTGATGCATTACAGGGGAGCTGAAACAAAAGCTTAAAGGCTTTGGTAATAACATTATTTAGGGTTACAGAGTACTTTCCACAAATTGCTTCACTACCGTAGGTGATGCTGGGCAACAATTTAGCATTTATTACCTTTAGTAGTGGGAGATAACTAGGCCCTCCCAAGGACCTCTGCAATGTATGAAATGACATAAATAGGAAGTCAATTCTCTTAAACAGCTCTGTTTTATGTTGACGAAAATGAGCCCTTATCATCGAACAAAACTCCCAGGTTTTTGTAGGTTTTCACTTGTTCTAATTGTCGATTTTGCAAATACCATTTATGTTTACTGCGTTTCTATGCCTTGTTATTAACTTCCATTACTTTAGTTTTTGCTTAGTTTATTACCATCCTGTTCTCCATTACGTATTTTGATATTTTGTTTATAAGACGTTGTAGTCCTATTTTTGTTTGGCTTAATAAAATACCATCATCAGCATATAATAGATTTGAGATATGTCTGTTAGATGAGATAAAAATAAATTAAATAGGTAAGGTGCAAGAATGCACCCTTGTTTTAATCCCAGGAATGTTTCAATTGTTCTTGATAACTGCAAGCCTTCACCTAGTCAAACCCTGAGCCAGGTCTTGGAATATAATAATTAAATTACTTTTAAAAGGCAAGGGCTGATACCTTGTTTCTCTAGTTTTCCCCAGGTATTTTACCAATTTACACAGTCAAAGCCTGATTTAAAATCCACAAAACATAAGTACAGCGGTTGTTTCCTCAGTATATATTTTTCAATTAATAATGCAAGTGTTAAAATGTTGGTTGCTGTACCTTGTCCTTGCAGAAAACCAGATTGACTTGAAGGAATTATCTGCATCTTTGTTGTCCATTCTGATAAATCTGTCAGGAGGATTCCTGCAAAGAGTTTAGCCTCTGTATCTTGCAATGTAATTAAGTGATAATTTGTTGGTTGTGCCTAGTCTCTCCTATATTGCCTAGCCTTTCCAAGACTCCGGCATAATTGATGATTGTAATACTTGAATAAAGACTCTTGTTAAATAACCTGCCTAGACTGGAAGATTCTCTTTGTAAAGGGCAACTGGGATCCCATCTGGACCAGGGGCTCTATCTAGTCTCTGTTTATGAATGAGCTTACGTACTTGATCTTCGGTATGTAATTCATTTTCATAATTGTCTTTTGGTCTTCTAGTGTTAAGTGGAGTTGGATTAAACTCAGTATCTGGTTTATAATTCAAATGAGATTGTAAATACTTAATCCAACCAGATTCCATTAGTATAGACAATGTTGTTGTTTTATTGGCTCAATTCAAGTTATTGATCATTTTCCAAAATTCTCTTGAGTTATTCTTTTTGCTAGCATATAGCTTTAGCCCAGAGGTTTCTGTTTTGCTTGAACTTTTTCTTCCCAAATTAATTTTCTCACATCAGTATTAAACTCCTTTAATGTACCATGGTTATCTTAATTATCTGGCCACTTCTTTACCATTTTCAATATTCTGTTGTGCTCTATTTTCAGTAGACAGCCTTCAAGGAACAATTTTGTACGTGCCTGTGATTTTTTATCTTATTGCTGCTCATTACATTCTTTCGGAATATAGGTTGCCATTAATATTTTTCTAAAAAGGACCCATTTTCTTATTGCAGTGAGAGAATCGCCTTCAAAACAATGTTCAACCATCGATTGCACTGTTTTTGTGAGTGAGGCTTTGAAGGTTTCTGACCAATAAAGCCCCCTATAATTTAGTATTGTTATCTCTCCTGGAAGTGCCTTATACTTCTCATGTCTTGCACACTGTAATTTTAATTCTATTATTTGTTGACTGTGATCACTCCCAATTGTTTTTGCAATCCGGTAAGATGATATCCTCTGAAAGAGATTAAGTGATACTATTAAATAATCAATCCATGATTTATTGCCAAGTGAGTAGTACGTCCAAGCGGGTGGAGAGTCTTGTGGAATCTGCCCATTTAAAACCCTTAGGCCCAAGGATTCTAGGCTTTTTAATAAGTTCTTACTAATTACCCCTCTTGACCTATTGGGATCTTGAATAGGTGGGTGGTTAGGTATCGCCCATAAGTAATCCTGTTGTTGTACGATTTCATCTCTAGTGTACGACCACAGCAAGTTCATATTCAAGTCTCCCAAGAAGATGATTTCGGGTGGTATATCTTTGTTCAGTTGATGTAGTAAGGTAGTTATTAAATTACTAGCCATTGTTTTCCTAGAGATAGCATCGGGTGAATCTATATGTTTATTAATAAGAGGGATTTATTTTTTATCTTTATAACATAATTTAACTAATAAAGAGTTATAAGTATTTAGCACTACTAGCTCACTTTCAAAATTTAGTGCTATTGAGATGAATGTTTCCAAACACCCGAATGATCGCCCATATTTACTTACTTTCATGGCGGGAATATAGTATCCCATGAAGCCTTCTAATTTAAAAGGATGAGAGGGCCAGGTTTCCAGAAGATAAATAATTTGAAAATTACCAGACGCAGCAGTCATATGCTCGTTTTGAATCTTGATTGTATGCCTTTTATTTGGCAAGAGCATATTTCTATAGTTTCTCTTAAATTGATTGCCTCTTTCTGATCACCATTAGATTGTTTCTGTCAGGCCTGCATTAATCTGTGTAGGACTGCTGTCAACTAACCATAATTTCGTTTTTTCACCATATCTCCTTTGTACTCAGTAATAAATGCCGATCCTTGACCAATAGTTTTACCAGTAGGATTTTTCAATATTGAAAATACATGTTTGTTTCCTGTCCCTTTATGTTGATACTCTGAGATTTTGGGGGGGATAAATGGGCTTGGATAGGAGGTTGAAAGTGGCCTAGTGACTTTTATTCCCCAGGTCAAAAAGATTTCATATTCCTGTAGGATTAGGTCCACTGAACCAGTAAAGTTCCAGGTTACCAGTGTCAGTTCTTGGTTATTCACTTCATTAGAAAGAAATTCAATGGATTCTATATTTTTGCTTCTAATTCTTTCTAGTGATGGAATTGCCTCACAAATTCTTAGGATATTTCCCCGGTTCAAGATGTCATGTTTGCCCCTGGGCTGATACTTTGGTTTAAAAATTAGCTGGTACCCTCCCTTTTTATGTACCTGACTTCTACTATCAAGTTCTCGAATTGTATAAAGCTTATTTTGCAAAATCTTAGGATAATTTGGTGACTCTAACTTTTGGAATACTCCTGTATAATTAACTGTCTTTTGGTCCCTTATCCGTTGTTTAGTTGATTGTTGATTCCTAATTAACCTACCCAATGTATTGTAATTCTTCCTTCCGTCTATATCCTCTTCTGCAGGACCTCATATTTCTACTGATTTTTCAGAGCTCTTAAGTTAAATAGATTAAGTAAGATGTCATGACTCTTAGCTCTTTTCTTTACTTTTTGTGATAATTCGCAATTTGCACTCTTATAATTTTCCTCCACTTCTGGCATGACGGTTTGGTGTTGTTTTTTGATTTTTAACTGTTTTAGTGAGTCAGTTAGATCTATTGTAACATCACTTTCATCTACAGTGATACCTTGGCCGTTTTTTGGGTAAATATCGGGTAAAGCCTTTTCTTTCATTCTAAAATTTTACCAGACAGGTTTTGAGTTGCTTTAATAACTTGATTTGGATTATTTAGGCTATTTCCTGTTATTATTGTTGATATTTCTTTAAAGAGATGCTACTATTGTACTGTTTTTTCATTTGTTTCTTGCTTTCTGTTGTTTTTCCTCTACTTTTTTTTCATTTGAAATAGTGGAGAAGTTGGGGGAGAGAGTGCGTCCTTTTCTGCAAGCTCTTCCATCTTTTTGTCCAATGGATCCATTTTAACTTGAAGAATTAATTTATTACTTGTGGTTATTTTCTCCGTTACATGCTTGGTTGAACAATCTTTTTTTCTTTGAGTATGTAAGTGTCCTCTTAGATCCTCGATTCTTGTGTTGAATACTTTTGGGATCGTAGCCAAGTTGTTGATCAATGGTGCACAATTGCATTCTGTATATGGAGCTATTGGTTGTGTTTGAGCCTGTATTATCAAGTTGTTTAACATGGCTAACTTCTGATCTATACCTGCCACTCAAGACACCATGGCGTTAAGAAGATCACTTTGCACCTCCAATTTGTTCGATGGATATGTTAGGGTTCTAATGTCAATTGAGATGTTCTCAAGAAAAAGTCTCAGATTGCCCCAGAGTCCCAGTTTCCAGAGACCTGAGCTTCTGGAGCTTGGCCGCTTTCAAAAGTGTGTTGCTTTTTTTTAAAACATAGGGGACTTAGTTGTTGTCTGATTTAAGTAGATAATCATCCATATTATCTTGGATTCCGTTGTCCTGCTTATAGTTTCCTGTCTCCTTATTTGGTCTGTATTATTTGGGTTTACATAAGCATTTATTTGAAGGGGTTGGGAATGTTAATTCAATTGAAAGTGGCACCCTGATGACAATAATTGTTGAGAAACTCCAGGTAGTAATTCTGGTGAACTTGGGACCTCTTGTTGCAAAGGTGAGGTTGAGGGTACTGTTAACATATCCAGGTTGTTTATTGAGTGCCCGTTTCTTCCTCTAGTTTGGGTGTCTGACCCACTTCATAGTGGTCAGGAGTTCTTATTCCTTGATTTAGACATGTTATTTTTGCCTCACTCACTGGTTTAATTGGGGCTTGTAAATTGCATGAATCTGTTTGTAAAGTTACCATGGCTCCCGTTGGATCTTTCATAAAATCAAACTTATTTGGAGTCTTCATTGACTTCCCGAACATACGTGCTATGGGGGATATTAACGGCTGATTGTTCCCTGCATTTTTTGCCTTAATTTTATTTAAAGTTGTTAAGGATTTTAGTTTCTTTTTTCTCTTGATAGGGGGAATGGAGGTCTCTCCTAGCCTGATCGCATAGTTCTTCTCTCACCCAAACTCTTACAAGGTACCCAACTCCTTATAGTCACCCTTTAGGGCCAATAACAAAGTTTGATAATGGGCCTGCAATTCAATGATCTCTTTTACTTCTGATCATAAACTCACTGCCAGAATCCGGGTTCAGGCAGCAGCAGTCCCCAGCTAAGCAGGGGCGGATGACAAGCAATGCCAAGTGCAGCTGCCGAGCCTGCAAGCCGCAACACTGCAGCATCACCCTAATTCACACTGCTCTCAGTTTCATGCTCCGTCACTTCTGTTTCCATGACCAGGATTAGTAGAGAGGAGTAAGTGAGAGTTTGGCAGGTACAGATAGACAAGAAAGTACAGAGAACCTTCTTACCTCCAGACTTCACGCCAATGAAGTGCGAGAAATCCTTACTGCCAATACAGCAAAACCAATAAGGCAAAGCCAGAGTAGTTGACGAACTGTGGCTGATGTAACTATAGTGTAGCTGTAGGCTGTCGCTGTAGAGGCCTTTGAAACTGCGCTGTGACTGAAGTCAGAGCTGTTTTTTTGTATCCATTTTAAACTTTTTTTACAGACTAGCACTTCTGGTTCCCTTACATTGGACCTCTACGTTGCGTTGACCGGACGAGTGGGGTCCACTAGACGAGACCGCAGGCTGCACCCGGACCTAGCCGGGCTGCCTCCGTGGCTCTCACTCTACGGCCACCAACCATCAGCGGCCACATCACCCTCAAAGACTGGTCCTGGGTGCCGACTGGAATTTGGCTTTACGAGGTGGTATGGCAAGTCATGTGCAACTGGACAACGATACTCAGCAACAGGAGAAACGGGTTACTCAAGCCGGTCGCTCGCCTCTGCTCCTCAGCTTGCTCTGCCCCTTTTGTCACTTGCGTCTGGTTAGGGTCACCACACTGGTAATGACTCCTGTCACAGTAGATCGTCAGCAAGTTGGAAAGTGGGTCTCATTGTCTCCACTTCCAGATGAAAACCCTTCGCATCGGCGGCCACCCAGAAAGCTCCTTCAAACACCAACTGCTGGCCTCTCCTGCACCTACCTTTCAGGAGCCTCACAGGTAGGGATACTTGTTTTCCCCTCCCACCATTCCCAGTGCAAGGGAATAGAGAGGGTTTAGATCTCAAGAAAGGCCTATGTCATTGATTACTCTTGTGTGTTAATTTTTTCCCTTCAGGTAAAGGTCAGTGTAATGCCATGTTGTCGTATTTTTATCTTGTGGGTGAGGTCATGATTTGGAGTGACTCTTTGGGTCTCCTGCAGCATCCTTGTATAACAAAACAATTGGTGAAACAGCAGCATCAAAGGAACCTCAGAGGGGTACAGATGGCAATGCATAAGGAAGTTTCAGAGCAAGGGGCTGGAGGGGTTGGTGACACATGGTACTTACCTGTCGCCTCCCATGCAGGTGCAATGGGGCGCGACAACATAACACTGGCTCTTTGGGTGCAGGGGGTGCCCGAGGTAGGTACCTTAAGGGTAGATGGGCCCCCTGAACGAGAGCTCCAAGGGAGTGGGAAGGTGGGATCTATCATATGGAGGATCCTGCCCTCTGGCCAGGGGATGGAAAGGATTGTCACTTGGGTACTGTTTTTTCTCTTCGTTTGCACAGGAACAAAGTAGTTGTGGCTAGGAGATTTCAATGTATTAGAGGCTCTGTTAAAGTCAGGCTCCACGTCTAACAATCATGTAAATATTAAATGTGGTCACTCTGCAAATATTTGATGTGGTGTTTATGGTGTTTTGATATGCAATAATGTTTTTGTGTGTAATAAATAAAACAAGGCCTGAGATCTTTCGGTCTCAACTCACAGTGGTCTCAGGCGAAGTCAATTTGTACATGATGGTCAGGTGGAGGGGTAGAAGGTTAATTTAGATAACAGGGGCCTTGGTGCATCGCTGGTTGATGCAGAGATCTCCCTCAAACAGACAGAGATCTCTAAATCTGGCAGGCCAGGCAGTTCTCCAGAAATGGGATGAAGGTGATTGCTTCCATGGACCTGGTGGGCTAGAGGACTGTCAAATATATTCTAAATGACCCCTTAGAGGTGACCAAGTACATTTAATATGATTGTTAGTGGATGTTAGAAGGCCTCAAACTTTCAATCACGCAAACTGGTTTTCTTCAAATTCAAGTGTGGACACAAAACTGTGTTTGGTATTTATGTACCTTGTGAATTTATCATACACGAACATATAAAATTAAATCTGCCGGTCAAATCTGCTAGTCGAAGATGTTCCCCTTTCTTGGATTAAAGGGCATGATAACGTGCATCTGGCTAATATTTTGTGCTGAGATTGTTAGGAATAATAAAGAATCTATTCGACCCATGTTTATTTACAAATAATTTCGTATTTTGACTAAATCCATCTATTCTTCTGATCTGTAGCCTAGTGAACAAAGGAACGTGATTGTTATGACAGTTGGTCCTACATCCAACTCAGTACTTTTGTGAAAATTCATTATACTAACAAATATGTTATTTCCTATTGGAGCTTCGTATCTAATGTTTTGCTGATAATATTATACAGATTTAGCAGCTGTACCAATCAACTGCTGTTATAGCTGTGGATATCTTTGTGACACTTGGTTTTAAAAGCATGATGTTCACCTTACTAATCCCTATTGTTAACTTTGAAAAGTCTTCATCTTGAGACATATTATGAAAATGTGTTTGCCATCTCTGCTGACACCAACATATTCTGTGCACTTATCCCTACCTTCCTTCTTCAATGAAGCTGGTCCCCACAAATGCCTTTATATGGCGAAAAAAGGTATAACTTCTAGTTGTGGGTGGCTTGCTACGTCTGTGCATAAGATAATAGATAGTTGCCTCATATTTGAATATTCCAACCATTTCAAGCTTGTCCACACCTTACAATTGCTTTTAATCTTCTTTTCTTTAATTCTGAATTCCATTTAATACCACATTTAAATGCATTAATTTCGAGAACCATACATTCTCAAAAATATCGCTGCAAACTTCCCAGTGCCTCTCAGGATATTGATTCATACTAACTCTTACAGTAAATGCCATGTCATTGATTATGTCCAGACAAAGCAGTTTAAGCAGGCTACCACATAAACATAGACTTTACTAAATTTCAAACCAGAACTCAAATAATGGTATTTCATCATACACTGACAAACAAAAGAAAACCTCTTGCTTCAAAGATTTGAATTTTTTAAATCCCATTATTTTTTTCCCTTTCCAAAGCAAACATATTAAAATTCACTGCTACAGTATTTGTAGGAATTTAGGGCCTAATTAGGATGTCGGTGGGACCGCCACAACAGTCCGTTGGTGGCAGTCCCACCGACATCCAGCAGAGAGAACCTACCACCATATTATGATGCGGTTGGTCGGACAGCATCAGTCGGAGGATCCGACTGATGTTTCTGATGGGTTCAAGGAACCCATTGGACCATCGGATGGATCATAGTCCCTACAATAGGGGCGGTGCCTGCTCGGGTACCACCGTAGGAATTACGATGTCCCGTTCCAACAGACTTTCCATGGTGGTCCGACCGCCATAAAAAGGCTGTTGGAAAGGGACTTTGGAGACCCCTAGCAGGGCCCCCACCCCCTGTGCCTCTGCTATGAGGCCCTGCGGTGCCCCCAAACATCCATGCCCCATGTGCCAGGCACCATGTGGTGCATGACACACGGGGCAGGGTTGTTTGTAAACATGCCTTGAGGCATTGGGGCTTGTTCTGCGGCCCTTTTCCGGGACGTAGCACAAGCCTCAATGGCAAAAGGCATGTTTCCAACAGCCTACACCGCTACCGGTCAGCCGTGCCTGATACCGCAAGGATGGTGGTCAGACGCTCGGTTCAGTTTTATTCTCACTGGCCTTGTGTTTCCGTCTAGGTATGTGGTCTTTTATTATGAAATTATGCCACTGTGATAATTGAACCAGAGCCCAAAATGCTATTCATTCATTTTTATAATGTTTAAAACCCAGTGGGTGATCAATATCCATTTAATTCATAAATTAAATTTCAGAATGTAGACAGCCTATTACAGATTGGGCTTCAATTTCATATATCTTCTGAAGAGCAGCTGCTGCAACATCACAATTTTTCTCACAGGTTTTAATTTCAAAGTTTTCTTATAAAATATTAGAGACATTCGGTTAATATAAATGTAATTACCACAGGCATTTTATTTATAGCAGATAAGTACTTTACTATGATGATATTTTTGCCATATACCCCTTTCTAATGTCAATATTTACATGTTTCAGCACAAAAACATTTAGATCGCTAGTATTAATGTGCTGTTGCCTATTTTCATCCTTATTTATTATCGCTCTCAAATTTTCTGCAATATGCTTGAATTGTAATGCCCCTACATGCTTTTTGGCAAGTACATCAGATGAGATAAATTGCATCGGTTGGTTGACAGTTAGAAGACTATATATTATAAATATATATAGTACATAAACCCAAATATTTATCATGTTTAACAAATGTTTTCAAAGCATTTACTGCATTGTTGCAAAGCTTTCAAAGTGTACATGCAAAGGAGAGCTAATGTCAGTTACCCATGGTAAGCTTGATCTATTGTGTGGCAAAACGTTAGCCACGTGTAAGAAAGTGAAAACACACAAAGGGGAAAGAAGAATGGAAACTAAGTCGGAAAAATGAGCACAAAGTGAAAATGCAAGAACTTGCAAGAGTGAAGTAAAGGAGTCGGGAATGTCAGACAGTGGATGAAAGACCAATGAGGTCTATTCCAGGATATGCAACCTTGGCATTCGGCGCTCTGATATTTAGTGGCTCTAGGGCCACAGGTTTATGAGCAGAACATTGGGCATCAGCACCGATTCTATGACAGATTAAGCCCTGCAGGAGAGTACTTCAAAATCAATTGTGATGTATTACCTTCCTTGCTATATAATGTGCCTCTTTGTTAGGTTAGGAAGTACATCTATATCTAGGTCACTTGCTGAATTTTAATTGAGTATTAAACAGATGCTCTTGATAGCCTCTCTTCAAAAACTGTGATGCAAGCAGATTACATTCTTTCAGAATTGCAATTGTATTTTGCTTTTAAATATTCTCCAAATGAATACTCTATAAAAGCATGCTTTTCTTTAGGAATAACGTGAAAGGATTTGTTATGTAAAATCAAGTTTACTGAAGTCTCATTTTTGTGTAATGATTTCTCAAGTTTACTATATCTAATCTGATATAAAGAAATGTAAAGAAATAGTGAATTTGAATGAATCAGGCTCAAAGCCAGTTTACTATTACAGAGATATTTGTAGAGAGGTCTGTCTACATGTTTCTGCTAGTTAATTCTAAATGGGAAGCATATGTGGACCTCAAATACCTTACACATACGAACAGTAAGCATCAGCTCTTCTTTTCTCTTACAAATAAGCCCACCTATCACAAAGACCCCAGAGAAAGGAAATATACACAAAGCTGGGACACTAAGAACATAATCAAGAAGTACACATTTTTCTCAATACTTTTGTTTTACCAGACGTGCACTGAGACACCCAGACAATAAGGTATTCAAGGAGGATATAGATTGGTTGGGACAAGTCCTGAATAACTGGGCTAAATATCACCACTGATGAAACAGAAAATAGTCTACCTTAAGACAATTTTAGTTTTAGAATTCCAAATTTTAGAGTGAGCCTAGAAAACAAATTTCATATTTTGGGTCTGATTAAAATGTGAGTCAGAAAGCCTCCAACAGCAGGTCGGAGGCTTTCCGACTCACATTGTAGGTTTCACTTTCAACCGCCACATTACAAGGCCGGTGGTCGAAAGTGAAACTGGCCAGTCATTCTGGCTGCATTCCGACTGGCTCACCCAGTCGGCGGCCCCACCTTAATCTCTGACGTTTCTGCAGTTGGGATTACGAATGTCGATTCCCAACAGGATTTCCATGCCAGCCTTCCTGACATGCAAAGCCTGTCAGAAAGTGACATTGGGGGCCCCGAGCAGGGCCCCCATTTCTCCATGGCCTGCACTTGAGAGCTGAGGGGGCAACTATGGTGCCCCTCTGGTAATCCCTGCACCCTATGGTAGGCACCTTGAGGTGCCTGCCATGCATTGCAGGGATTAACAGAATCTCCCATTTCTCTATGGGAGTTTGTGTTCATGCTGGTTTATTGCCACAGCGCAAGCTCCCATAGAGAAATGGTCGTATGCGGCAGCAACATGTGCAGTCGCATTGTAATACTGTGGTCTGGACTGCCGACCGGAGGTCAGTTGGTCCAGAATCTGTGATGATGTCGGTCAGAGGCAACTCCAACCGACATCATAATCAGGGCCTATGTGTTCTACATCATGCTAAGAACTCCCTTTGGGTCGGAGCCCATCCCAGACACCATTCAGGTCTTAGGTGGTGTGTGAAAGTTAACTTTTAATTGGGGTGGGCGGTTGCTCACCCAAGTAATAAAATACTTACCTGTTAGGTCCAGTCAAAGGTTTCAGTAATTACATTCTGAGCTCCACCCCAGGTAGCTATGGTATAGCGCAAACAGGCTTAACAAAAATGCATAAAGTATTCAGAAGTGCCAAAACAGTTACAAAGTCAAACATGTATTAATAAAAAGCCCAGAAACATAAAGCACCAATGATAGTCAACGGTCATAGTTAACAGTGACCAAGGTGCAATGTCAGGCCGACCACACAGAAATAGAGACTATGTGGGATATGCCAAGGGGATTAGTCTAAATGAAAGTCTGAAAGTCAAAACGTCTGGTCTGGAGAAAAGGTTTTATAAAAGTTTCTAAACTTTTTTTCCGGTGTCCAACCATATGAGTTTGCTTCCAAGGACAGAGAACCTCAGTGGAGGCACTTAGAGATACACAGGTTATCAGACAGTGGGCAACAGCAGGGTCCAGGACAGGTCCAGTTACTGGGCACTTTAAAAAATTGCCTTTTTCAGGTTTTTGTGCCCCTGTAGCCACAGAGTAGGTTATTAATTGAACATTGGGGTCTACTTCTTTGTCCTTGGCAAATGGGAGGAGATCAAGCCCTTCGGGTCTTCACATAGGTCTCAAACAGCAGATTAAGTGTTTTTTTCATTCTTCCACAGGTCCAGTAAGTGTTCTAAGGGAGACTGGATTAGGGTCCAGCTTTGTACGGTTAACAGGCCTGAGGGCTGGTGATGACTAAGATCTCCCTAGGCTTTCTCTGGCCAATAGAGTAAAGGTTCACAGGCTTTGACCTGCCTCCTTTCCAGTAGCTCCTGCATACCCTACTGGAAACAGACCCAAAATGCAATGTGTCAGGGCAAATCTAAGATGACTATACAAAACCTGGGATCTGAGGGTTGGTGTGTGTGTAGAAGTAGCATAGGAAAGTCACTAGTATCCTCCCACATCTATCAATAAAATCAAGTTTGAATCAGGCCGTATACCCACAACGGACAAGAAGACAAAAAGTCTGGTAGGACAAAATCAGCACTTGACAGGAGACACAGGAGAATTGTCATAGCACCCTGTTCTTTCCCTTTTAAATGCACAAAACTCTTTTATGTTGAGTCATACCTGCCCATTCAGGGATTACTTTACATTGATCACAGTCAACTATTGTTTAGCTCTTGGGAAGAATTTCACACATCATGCAGTCCAAGGAGCTGCTGGATGGTTAATGCAAATTAGCCTACAGGAAATTCAGGCAGGGAAAAAGTATCTTTTTGAATGTACTTCTCCAATTTTATTGATTTTCAGACATAAGAACAAATCCAGCAATAGAGCACATTACAAGAGGGTCACAACTGCCCACTCAATTGTTTGATTAATCTCGCTTTGCACAACCCCATAAAGCTCAACGATACAGACATTTGGTATGGTGCATAATTTAAGCTACAGTACTCAACCATTTGCCCCATACCCTCTGGTATTTCTTTGGGCAACCCCGCACCTCATACATAGGTTTCTCCTGTGTGGCACACCAATCCACCCCCTTCCGCCATGTCCTGATGTTAGGTGGAGTAGGACGTTTCCAGGCAGTAGCTATGTCTCGTTTGGCTACGGCCATTGCCGTGTTAAAAAAAAGATTCGCGTTTCGTGACCCATCCAACCCATCCGTGATCCCCAGGAGTGTGTGTCTTGAGTCATGGGGCACCTCCCAACCTAGGATTTCTATGAGTTCTTCTTCAATGCCCTGCCAGAAGTGTGCTGTGTGTGGACATGCCCCGACCATATGAAAGAAATCTGCCTGATCTTGGCCGCAGTGCATGTAGGAGGGGGACGGGCATAGGCCTGCCCTAAGGAGGCGTGCCAGGGTTAAATAGGCTGCGTGTAAATAGTACAGTTGGATCAGGTGAAGTCTGGCCAATGCAGTGACAAGCTTAGGTGCCATCAATGCATCCCTCCAATCTTCCTCCTCCAGTGGGCCCACCCGATTTTCCCATTGGCTTCTGAGCAGGTCGAGTGTAGTCAGGGTATTGTTGGAAAGTGTACGGTAAATACGGTAGATGCCCCCTTTACCCAAGTTCCCTAGCATAATCTGGGCCTTGGGTGGGTTGTATTCAGGGACAACTGTGCCGTCTGATATATACGAGTGAAGGGTATGACGCAATTGTAGATATTTGTAGAATTGCGACGGGTGCAGGGATAGTTGGATTGTAAATCTTGGAAGGAGCGTATGTGACCGTTGGCCCACACATCTCCGAGCAGGGAGATCCCTATAAGATCCCAAGACCGAAAGCCCTTCAGCCCACTAACTTCGCCTAACCAAGTACCGTGCCACAGTGGTGTGTGCTTGGTCACCTTTTGTGTCCATTGGGTGGGGCGCAGTGACGCTCGCCAGGCCAGAAGCACGGTGCATGTCACCTCAGGTAAGATGCGCAGTATGGGTCCTCCATACATCATGGCTTGAATATGAGGTAGACCCATTTCACTCAGCTCCAACCTGTAGCCCGGGTCAGACCATCCCCCATTGAACCAATTGTGCAGAGTAAGGTGGGTCGCCAGGTAGTACAAATATAGATTGGTCATCCCCATGCCTCCATCAAAGGGCGTGATCTGACAGCAGGTTAGAGCTATGTGGGGTCTCCATCCCCCCCTAGAGGAACTTGGTGGCCATGCCGCCCAGCTCCCGGAACCAGGACTGCGGGAAGCAGAAAGGGGTATTTTGAACGACATAGAGGAATCTGGGGAGAATCATCATTTTAAATAGTGCAACCTTCCCCAGGGGGTTTAGGGGTAGCGTCTGCCATCTGCCGAGGTCCTCCTTTGCTTTTTTCACTACTGGGATGATGATGAGGGACCAGGCAAGGTCGGGGAGCAGGGTTACCCAGATCCCCAAATACTTGAATGATTGGCGCCTGAGGGGTATCATGGATTGCCGGTCATAGCAATCCCTCGCTAAGTGCAGGGGGACCAGAATGGACTTACTGGGGTTGGGCCGAAGGCCAGAGGTTGCCTAAAGGACTGTAACACCCATAGAGAGTGAGACAGAGCCGGATCCGCAAGGAAAATTAAGATGTCGACGGCGTACAGTGCTATTTTGTCCGTGCCGAGTTGGGCCACTTCCATCCTTGGATGCGGTCTTCCGAGCGAACCAGAGTTGCCAGGGGCTCCATTGCCAAGGAGAAGGAGGATGGGCGAGAGGGGGTATCCCTGCCTCGTACCTCTGTGAATGGGGAATGCCTCTGATAGCACCCCTTTAACTAGTATCCGTGCTTGGAGCCGGGCGTAGAGAACTCTCACCAGCCTGCGAAATTGCGGGCCGAAACCCATCTCGATGAGAAGAAGCGCCAAATAGGGGGTGAGCAAGTGACGGTGTGCCAAGGCCAGATGGAGACGGCAGAGGCAGTGTCTAGTCCCCCGCAGGGGCATAAACCCACATTGGTCGGGGTGGACTAGCTTGGGAAGGTGAGGTTTCATCCACTGGGCGAGGATTGTAGCAAAAATTTAACCTTAGTGTTGATAATAGAAATTGGGTGGTAATCCACACAGAGGGGTGATGGGGGTTGCATTTTGGGGAGAACGACGAGAGTGGCCAAATCTGTCTCTGGCGGGAAGGAGCCTCTCCAAAGTGGTCCGCGAGGTGGGGGACAAGATTGTCGCGGTACACTGCATAAAAATACTGTGGGAGCCTGTCTGGACCTGGGGTCTTGCCCGAGGAGGTGCACGGGGTCACTTAATTCATTTCCTCTTGGGTATTAGGAAGGTCCAGGTCGGCTGACTCGGTGGCACTAAGGCGAGGGAGGCTGATGTTGCCCGTGCCAAGCAAATCAGATAGGGAGATCTCAGGCCTTTGGGCCGAGTAAAGCATGCAATAGTAGGAGACAAATGCTTGGGCCATTGCCAAGGGGGATCGGTGTGTTAGACCATCCAGGTCCACAATTTCGGGAATAATGCGGTTGACCCTTATGTAGATGGCCAGCCTGTGGAGGATCTTCCTATTTTTGTCACCCCATCCATATACCCGGGCTATAGAGGATCTCCAATGGAGCTTGGCCACGTCCATGGAGAGCTGTTTGATTTCGGTCCAGAGACACGTGAGTTGCCTCTCGTGATTGGCATCACGGTCCTCGGGAGGACACTGCTCGAGGAACAACACCTCAGCTTTCCGCCAAGTGATCTGTTGTGTTTCAGTTTGTCGCTGGATTTTGAGCTGACCCTTGGCAAAACCTCGGAAGGTGGCTTTGCCGGCTTCCCAAAGGGTGCCGGGAGAGGGAACTGAGCCTATGTCGGTGAGGAAGTATTGTTGTAGTTCCGTCCCAACCATTGTTTTAAACTTGTTGTCCTGGAGGAACCAGGCGTTCATCTGCCACGTTGGACGTGCCAAAGGAGGAGGATCCCCAGTACTGAGAAGTATTGGCGAGTGATCGGATATACCCCGTGGGAGTATGCAGATGTCTTTAATCGTCTGGCGGTCAGTGGAAGAGACAAATATGGCATCGATATGTGCGTCAGTGTGGTGTGCCACCGATGTGTGAGTGAATTGCCTGCCTTGAGGGTGTCAGATTCTCCATGCGTCGCATAGGCCCAGGGAACTTGCCCAATTTGTTAGTTGTTTAGCATCGGTAATTCTGGAGGAGGATGGAGTGCCGGTGGTGTCAATGTGGGGGTCGGGGACCGCATTAAAGTCACCTCCAACTATCATGGCACCCAGAAGCAGGGAGAGGAGGAGGTCAGAGGTGTACTCCAGAGTCAGTGTGAGCATCAAAGGGGGAGAGTAGATGGACATGAGGTTGAGGGGGAACCAGCCCAATCTCCCGTACAGAACCACGTACCCACCCTGGGGATCGTAAGTAGTCTGAGTGGGTACAAATGAAAGGTTACACTTTAAAAGGATGGCCACCCCCCGGGAACCCCGGGAGAACCCTGAGTACCACACTCTATCATACCCATACCATGCCAGAAAGGGGTTGTGGTTCCCAACCAGATGGGTCACCTGCGGCAGGAGTAAGTCAACTGCTAGGCGTTGAGCATAGCGCAGGACAGCCGTAGGCCTAACCCTGTCTAGGAGCCCATTAACATTCCAGGACAATGTACGGAGGGAAGTGTTGAGAGTAGTGGTAGCGGTCATGGCGGTCATTGGCGGGAGCGGAAGTCTACCGCACCATGATCTGCAATGGGAGCATATGTGGTCAGGCGTGGGTGCGAGACAGTGGTTGTAACTCCGCTTTGCAGGTGGTGCGAAGGGTTATCATAGTGTGCAGTGAAAAGGTTATAGTGTGCATCAAGAAGGAATTTTCCTTAATATTTATTATAAATCCAACATCTTCATTAATTTGTATTTTGAATAACTGTTTTAAATAGTTGAGTAATTTTTTTCCTGGCTGGTCCCATTCCCAAGATTTTGTATTAGCATTTTAATGTGTACTCTGATTTTCTACAAAGAAAAGTTAGGCCTGCTAAAGTGAACATAGCCTTTTGTGCCTTGACATGGTAACATTCATTTTCTACATGTCCCGCTTTACAATACCATGTCATCTACCTTGTGTGCTACAAGACTTACAGAAGGGTGATTTACTAATACTTAACAGGGAGGTTTTTAACTGTCAGAAAGGGTTATCTTAACACGTTTGCACTGCGGTTTAAACTGCAGCGGTCAGGCTACAACGGTAGGCTTAGAGTCATTTTTCCTTGGCACACTAATGGATGGAACAATAAGTGCTGCAATTCACAAGCAACATTTAATTTTCCATGCAATGGGTGCAGTTTCCACACTATATAATATGGCCTTAGAGAAGAGTTAAAGAAGTCAATCACAAATTTTCCAATTTCCACATGCTTTATGGGTACAAACACATATAATGGGCTCTTGACAGCAGCGCCCCAGTGGGCAGAACCTAACAACCAGCCATAAAAGTCAGCAAAAAATGGGGGTGGTCATGCAAAAAGGGCTAATTTTTCAGAGATAGAGCGTGTAAAGCTGATGATGAAGCATGCTACATTAGTGGATGAGGATTTCTTCTTTATAGCTTTTCCACATAACTGTAGTCTAAATCAGCTCTTTCACTCCCTTAACTCATGGATTAGAATCTATCCTGCTGTTGCAAGTGTTTATGATTGGCAGGGTGGTAGCTGGAGCATTAACTGCCACATACTACATCAATCTTGATTGATCCCAGTATATGTCCTCAGATTTTCCCAAAATCTAAGTGGAGTTTTTCTAATATTTGGGAAGATGAACCACCCCATGAATCAAATTTGATCTATAAAGCTTCAAGGACCCTTGGTCATATTACATATGCCAACAATAACATGCGTTAATATACTGGTCGTAGAAAGTGGTTGCAATTTGCTGCCAGTCCTTTTGTGGCCTGTAATGAATTTTGTGCCTTGGCATGTGTACTAATAGTTTTTTTAAATCAACAGAGGGGGAGAAGGAAAGGATTGTGATCCATTCAGTTTCCTTGTATAGTATTCAAAAATCAGTAAGGAATGGATCACTTGACCTGAGTAACCAGGGTCTGCAACATTTGTCATGATATTCAATAAAAAACCCTCATTCACGTACTCAAATCGAGAGGCGGCATCTCTTGGTTCTCCGCCTTATGTTAAAAACGTGACAGAATCATCATAGGGTTTAGTTTTAGTTGTATGCTTCCTCCATCCGGAGGAGAACCACTGGTTATTGCAGTAGTGATCAACGAAAAAATAATAATAAGTGGTGAATGTGTTATGGTGAGGTGAATGTGGGTGTGATGTTAAAAATCATGTTAACCCAGATAAAAAATTGTTTAATGGTCTAGGTTCACGATTGTCTTAAAAAACAATTTAGTGCGTGTATAGACTTATTATCAGTCTTGCGCACTATAAAGTCCAAGGTAAGGTCGACATGTTTCGGCCCTTCAATTGCCCTGATGGGTCATGGGGGCTTTCTTCAGGACCTGTGTAGAAGGTGTAGTCTGTATATTCTTACAGTTTTACTAAAATCAGGGTATATTTATCCCGTTTTTTTAATGGTCAATTTGAACCTGTGTGAAGAGATTGGGGGAGAGGAAACATATAGGGATGTTCTGCTTCCAGTCTTTAAAAGTTAAAAAACATATAAATCATATATGCTCTCTCTTAGTTAAGTTAACACTGTGTACATAGGTCTAACTTGTGTCTCAATGAAGAATTTTGTGAGAAAGTAAGTAACTATGAAATGGCAATTCTTTACATGCAGTAGTATTCAGAAATGGCTAGTCTTTTAAATCGTGAGAGTAGTACATTTTCATGTTGACTATAAAATGGCACATCTTGAAGTTGGCAAATTTTCAATTCTCTTAGAGTGCGTCCTATCCGCTGTGCTGCAATTCTTTTAGTCGGTTGAATGTCAGAGCGCTTAGTATGAGTATCATAATCTTCTACGTTCAGGTAACATTAGTTGACTTATTCACCTGTTTTGCGTGTGCCCAGCATTAACGACATTGAGAAAGAAATACTTACGAGCTATTTTTCTTAACTTGAACATAAAAACATGCCGGCAAGCGATAATAACTTGGTTGAGTGGCTCTTCTCCAATTCTTGCATGCTGGGGACTTAAATTTATGACAGAAGCAAAAAAACTATTCCCGGGCAAATGAGTAGCTCTACATTATAATTAAAAAGGATCACAGCGATTAAGGCCGGACGTTCCACCATATGATTACAGCTCAAAAGGCGCTAGTCTAAGAACCCAAAAATACAATCTTTCGGGGACTTTGCGATATGGTCTTAAAAAAAATATATTAAAAAAAAAAAAAAAAACTTAATAGAGACAAATCAAGTAATTTATGAATGCAAGTTTTATAATTGTTTTTATACTAAATGTGGATTGTAATAATTTTTATTAATTACGCAATAAAATTGAATTGTTTGTTTAAAAAATTGTTTAGTTGACTTATGGGTGCGAATATGCATAAAGTCAGCTGTCACTAATGTAGTGGGATTGGGAGTTTAAAGAGCTTTCAAATTCAATCCATCTATAATAAATGATATTGTAGAAATATACAGAGAATGGTGGTCTCTTTGTAGGAGGTTATACTCAATGATGTATAGCTTAAGGGGGTATGGCTTGGTTGTGGCGCGCGTTTGATATTAAGGCAAGTGCTAGGTGGTGAGGTTTCGTGTTTCTTGAAGGTTTTGGACAGTGACTGGTGGTGTTTGGACAAAAGCTAATATGCCTAAGGCTGCCAGCGGCTTTGTTTTGTCCACGCTGACTATTTAATACATACTATAGTGACATGCCTCCTTTGGGTCCCGGAAAGGCTTAATCGCTCGTATGTTCGCTTGTGATACCAGTAAAATTAACTGTGGTAGTGGAGAATGACGCTGTTTTTTATGCTTTGTAGTAGCGAGTAACGCTGTATTATATAAATACGCAACGTATACTGTAAAAATCAGTCCATTGTATAATCGATAGCAGGCGGTGTTAGTGCTACTCTTTTCAGAATGACTAATGAGGAAAGGCTTGTATGCTTCAAGCCGAGAACGGCTTCGTTTGAAATGTGCTAATTATTTACAGCGTGCGGTTCATCTAGGTACCATCAAAAAATAGATATAGCCACATGAATAATTAAAAAACCATCTAAACAAACATCCAGCAAAATGTTCTTCAAAAACTAATATTGACCTCTTCATAACAAATACAAACCCATACCCTCGTAACCTTAATGATCACTTTCTAGTCTTTTTCCCATTTCCACACTCCGATACAAATTCACCATAGTTCCCTTGGCCAACCATATCCAGGTTGCCAAGTGAAGAGCCAGCAAAAGTCGCGCTGTACCCTACTGAAGGTACGACATGAAGAGACTCGAGGAAGACATCAAAACTGTAACGTATCATCCACACCATTGCCCTAATTGTATTGTATTTTTTCAACCTTTTCCTTTAGCAGACAATATTGCTCACTGGCAACCTGAGGAAGTCCGCACAGGAGGACTTTCGGGTACGCCCATTATTATTATTATTTTTTCGTCACATGTCGCGGAACTCAAATAATAGCATCACCCACCACTACCGGGGTCTGAATTACTGCCACAGAATCCTATATTGTCAACACGCTGATGAGTGATTAAGACCTCCAGGTACCTAGATGAACCGCACGCTGTAAATAATTAGCGCCTTTCAAATGAAGCCGTTCTCGGCTTGAAGCATACAAACCTTTCATCATTAGTCATTCTGAAAAGAGTAGCACTAACACCGCCTGCTATCGAATATACAATGAACTGATTTTTACATCATACGTTGCATATTTATATAAAACAGCGTCACTCGCTACTACGGAGCATAAAAAACAGCGTCAATCTCTACTACCACGGTTAATTTTCCTGGTATCACAAGCGAACATACGAACGATTAAGCCTTTCCGGGACCCATAGGAGGGACGTCACTATTGAATGTATTAAATAGTCAGCCCAGACAAAACGAAGCCGCTGACGGCCTTAGGCATATTAGCTTTTGTCCAAACACCGCCAGTCACTGTCCAAAACCTTCAGGAAACACGCAACCTCACCACCTAGCACTTGCCTTAATATCAAACGCGCGCCACAACCAAGCCATATCTCCACTTAAGTTATACATCATTGAGTATAACCCCCACAAAGAGACCACCATTCTCTGTATATTTCTACAGTATCCTTTATTACAGATGGATGGAATTCGAAACTCTCAATCCCACTACATTAGTGACAGCTGACTTTATACATATTCGCACCAATAAGACTATGATACTCATACTAAGCGCGCTGACATTCAACCGACTAAAAGAATTGCAACACAGCCGATTGAAAATTTGGCAACTTAAAGATGTGCCATTTTATAGTCAACTTGAAAATGTGCTACTCTCACGATTTAAAAGACTGGCTATTTCTGAATACTACTGCATGTAAAGAATTGCCATTTCATAGTTACTTACTTTCTCACAAAATTCTTCATTGAGACACAACTTAGACCTGTGTACACAATGTTAACTTAACATTTACAGATAGCATATATGATTTATATGTTTTTTAACTTTTAAAGCATGGAAGCATGACATCCCTATATGTTTCCTCTCCCCCAATCTCTTCATACAGGTTCAAATTGACCATTAAAAAACGGGATAAATAAACCCCGATTTTAGTAAAACTGTAACAATATGCAAACTTCACCTTCTACACAGGTCCTGAAGAAAGCCCCCCTGACCCACCTGGGCAAACGAAGGGCTGAAACATGTCGACCTTACCTTGCACTTTATAGTGCGCAAGACTGATAATAAGTCTATACACGCACTAAATTGTTTTTTAAGACAATCGTGAACCTAGACCACTAAACAAATTTTAATCTAGGTTAACATGAATTTTAACATCACACCCAAATTCACCTCACCATAACACATTCACCACTTATTATTATATTTCTGTTTTATGTGTTTCAGGTGTGGCATACAATATCATTGTTTATGGTTTAACCTCACAAAACCATTCCAATGCAGTTCGTATCAAGGAAACATTGCTCATCCTATATATTTAGCAAATTATGCATTGACACCACGTACATCAATGTTGGTACAGCTCTTCATTTTCTTTATGTTGAATTGTCATAGATATTTAAAGACTGCCATAGTGTTCAGTATTTAAGATTCCTACATTTCCATCTTCATTAAACTTTTAAGTTCTAATTGAAATGTCACATTTCAAAACCTTCATTATTTCCCAGCTACTTTTCAGTAAGATTTTAACACATTCATAATACCCTCTTTTCACCTGTCTCATATGCACTAATAACTGATTTCTAAAAAAAAAGTAATCCATTGGAAATCTCTATTGATATGTATTTAGATTATTTCTTAAATTCATTTTCTGTTGTACGATTCAATTTAATTTTCATCTAGTTCATTCATTTAATAGTTCATCTATTTCTTTTTTTTGTCCTCATTTGCCTCAAATTAACCTCCACAAATTATTATGTGCAATTCCTGCCTTTGTATGGGAAGGAGAGGAGAGGGCATCCAGCCCACAGGTTTACTCCTTCACTCTTCTTTTGTACCATGCTAATCGATAACCCAGTAATAAAGTGCATCAGGAGGCATATGGGTGTAATCATAGGACATATCTTCTATTGCCTAGCCCTCTACTTCTAACCATCTTGTCAAAGGTAGCCAGCATTTATATCTCTTGTCCCCAGGTCCACTGCATCCAATCTTACACTGCATTTTATACACTGTAGCCAATCAGTAAACAAGGGTGGGCGATCACTTACCCACTTTTTACAAATCTCCCGACGTGCTAATAACATTGAATAAAACAATAGTTTTGTCTGGTCTCTATTAACTGTTGTTTGCATATCTGATATCTCAAAAAACACAACTGACAGGCTTACCTGAATTTGTATGTTAAGAATGTTGAATAAAGCATTACTCACATCTTCCCAAAATATTTGCACTCCTGGGCATTCCCCAAATATATTCACATCATATGCTTTACTTAGCACACATTTTGCACAGGCTACCACTCCACCTTTCCCAAACTTCAACAGCCTGAGTGGAGTCCAATATGCAATATTGTGTCAAAAAAGATAATACCTTCTTAAATTGGCAGGTTTAACCACACCATAAAGCAAACTCAAAGATACTTGACATAAGCTTACCAGCTGAGGCTCAGGCAAGTGTTTTTCCCACAGCTCTTGCGGCAGCGTGAAGGTCTCCGCAGTCATGTCAATCATCAACCAGTACCACATTACAATTTCTTTAGCCTTTGGTACACCAAAAGTCAGTTTTTCTTCCAGTTTATTGGATCCACCTATCTTTATACTAAGAGACTGAAACCAGATTTGTATTTAAATGTATTTAAATTTTGAAACTCTGTTGTCAGTTAACTCCTTGCACACCTCCCAAGTTATTCATTTTCCTTCATTAACTAAATGCTCCCATCTCTGAATGCCAGCTTCTTTTAGTGACAGTGCCAATTTGTCCTTGGACCTTTCCGTGGACTCTGGAGCCTCCCAAATAGGGGCAAGATTGCTGAAATAGGCAAGTTTTGTTCCTTTCTTAATGCCACACCATGTTTCTTCCATACATTGCAATACTTTCAGTCTCACCTTCTTGTAGTACTTAGGATCTGAAAATGTATTCATAAAACCAGAGTCACCCCTGTTATGTATTTTAACATAGCACTGAACTATCTGCCTGTTTCTGAACTGAGTAGTCTATCTAATGGAATTTTCTTATTCTTCAGAAAAAAACACCTGTGCATAGTATGCAGATCTTGAAGGGCTAGACTGCCTTTCTCTTTTTTTTCTCCTTAATTTCGTCCATGCTATACATGGCCCTTTTGAGGCCCAAATAAAGATAACTATATTTCCTTGAAAATTATCCAACAACTAAATCATAGAGGGTAATGGTTTTGAATTAAATAGAAAGGTAAACATTTTACAAGAATTACAATTTTCACCAAAGTAGCTCTACCAAAAATAGTTAAAGGTAAATGAGACCAGCCCGACATCAGATTACAAGCTTCTTTCTTATTCTTTATAAAATTTTATTCTAACCCCTACATATCTCATCTCATTCTTAACCTCCCTTAATATTCCAGGCCATTATCTCTGTCTTATCACTATTGACATCATAGCCGGCTACCTTGCCAAAATCTATAGTCAACTTATCAATTAATTTGTAACCTGTGGATCTGAGGTATATATCATAAGGTTGTCAGCATACAAAGCTACTTTTTTGCCCAGACATTCCACCTGAAAGGAGATATACCCGACTCAAAAGAGGAATCCAAATTCTCATTTACCAGCACTTTAGCACATTGGGAGTTGTATATTAAGGTGAGTGCCCTACAAATTATATCTCCTAAGTTAAAGGATCTCATAATAGTTTGCAAAAATACCCAATTGACTCGATCAAACATTTTGTAGCATCTAAAGCTACTACTGCCAAAGGAGTCTATTATGCAGTAGAAAGAGCTATAGAACCAATAAGGGCATATGTCAATTCATGTAATGTTCTTCCATTTATGAAGACTTTCTGCTCCTCATAGGATTTTAGCAAATATTTTGTAATTGCAATTTAACAGTGAAACAGGTCTATATGATTTGCAGTTTCAAAATTATTGTAATAATAGCTTCATTCCATGATATAGGTATAGAGATCTGTTTTTCAAAAATCTCATTAAATAACTTTGTCAGGATTGGTTTCAGAGGAGGGTGCATGGCTTGGCACCCAAGGAAGATGGCGGTGTTCTGGTAACTCTCGCTGGAGCGACGCAGACCTGCAGCTGTTGTTGCAGACTTCCAGACAAGCAAGCATGCCGGTTTGGGGCCAATGAGGTTGGCGTGCCCCTTGTGAAGCCTCCGCAGACCCTCTGCCATTGAGGAACTGTTCTTTTTCTGGTCTGTCTCCTCTCACCTCAGAAGCAAATGCCATTTTGCATCGCAGCTGCATTTCTTATTTGGAATGCAGTGCTAAGGTAATGCGTTTGGGAGAGCCCCTCTCCATCAGTGACTGCTGATGTTTTCCTCCTCATCTCCCTTCAAAGTTTAAAGAATGCATTGTGGGGAGTTTTCTTGCCATTCTGGCCTATTTTTTCTCTCATTTAAGACATCCAAAAGCCTCTAACTGCCTCACCATATATCAACGGATGTAGAGTATCACTAGTCCTACTCACCCTATTTATATAACAAACTTTGGCCTTTTCCAAAGTATTTATTTTACGTTGACTATACGCAAGTCATATTGCCCATCCTTGGTTGCTGTCTAGCATTTTCAATAACCACCTCAATTTCTATGAACATAGATAAATGTTTATTCGAACTGTCCACTTCAACTAGTAAATGGCACCCATCTCTATCTCTCCTGGTGGGGGCGCTTTGATACTATTAAGATAATGTTAAATCCCATCATCCTTTACCCCATTTCTAACGTACCACTTGCTATACCATTCAAGTTCTTTAAGACGATCTACTCCATACTATCTTCCTTTCTTTGGGGCAATAAAAGTTCTTGCATGTATTTGTCAAACATATGCGTCCGACCTTAGAAGGAGTGGTACATTTTCCTGATTTTTCTAGTTATCAAAGAGCATTTTTGTTACTCCAATCCTCACAATGGCTTTCAAACTCTTCATTGGAATTTATGCTTAGGGTCACCCTTGAACAGTCTTACCTTTCTCCTTTCTCTTTTCAAGAGAATTTGTCCTTTACCCGTAAACCTCAACATTTATCCATTCCTATTCTTAAACATTCAAGTAAACTGTTTGATTTACTTCTACCATGTATACCTATAGATTCTGATATATTTCTTAGTTCCACGATATGGGACAATAAATACATACTGATTAAAGGTAAACCCTTTTACTGGAAAATCTGGAGACAAATTTTTTTAACATGGGTGAATCAATTAATAGACAACAATGATGTTATGACATTCTCCCACGTCCGTCTTTTATTTGACTTCCCCTCATCCTTTTGGAATAAATTTCAATTATTACAAGACGCTTTACATCTTGCCCGCACCAAATCTAATCAATCTGCTCCCCCCGTTTCTACGACCCTCAATCAATTCCGCACTCTCCTTAGCACACGTCCCAAGGCCTCCACTATATACTCTTATTTGCGAAGGCCTAATATCACTAGAATCAAAGCTCGGGTAGAATTGGCCTGGGAACAAGATTTGGGCATAGATTGGCCCATCTTTATATGGAATAAAATTTGGTCCAAAATTAGGAAGACCTCTAGAGCAGCAAACACAACGCAGATGCTCTTTTATACATACAATAGGCTTCTCTTAACCCCCCACAACTTTACATAAAATAAATGCGGATATTTCTGAAGCATGCTGCTCTTGTTCCTTAATACACGCTGATTTGAAACATTTGCTTTTTACTTGTCCCTTCATTATGATTTTTGGCTATTTGTTTGGAAGCAGATTAACTTAATATTTGATTGTGCAGCTCCTTTTTCCTTTGACAATATTTTTTTAGGCGCTATATCAAATGATTGGGACAATTGTTCTTCAACTGTATGAATTCTGTACTTGCTCATAGCAGTGGCTTTCCAACAAATTACTAAACACTGGAAAGATTTATCCAAATTATCCTTTCAAGCTTGGTGGTATGCAGTCTGTCATAATCATCGACAAGATACATTATGTATACCCTATTTCTCTTGCTATGAAACTCTCACTGCTATGGTCATCTGTCACAAACTTTCTTGATGATAATGCGAAACGTTTCTTTACCCATACCCCTGTGAAGCAAGGCAGTTTGAAACACCCTTGACATTCCGTACTCTATAATTATGACTACTTAAGTTTATTTAATTGTTATACAGTAGTATAAATATGCATAAGCTACCAGTTTTCATGTACACCTATACACCTCCTTCTCCCTCTTCCTGGATATTATAACCACAGATTTTTGCAAGTATGGTATTATGCTACATTGTTTGCTGCGTATTTTCTGAAACCTAAAAAAGGATTGGTTTCAGAGATTTTGATAGCACTTTATATACTTCATGTGGAAGCCCGTCTGGAACAGCAGTCTTGCCCTGTTTGCCGGCCTTAAATGCATGTTCCACTTCTAGAGGGGTTATTTAACTATTTAAAAGAGTATTTTTATCCTCATTTATTATTTCAAAGGCATCTTGGTGTAACCAATTCTTTACCTCCTCTTCCCCGATCTCTAAGTCTTCTTGATATAAGTTTTCAAAACTACTTCGGAAAGCATCCTCAATCCCTCTGCTATTTTTACAGTTCCGTTCATCTATTTCTTGATCGTCTAATGATATCACTATTATCAAATCCTTAATGGCATTATGTTAGAGATCACGAGGAATCACTTGTGTTTTATGGTTGAATATAAGATTTTTATTTCTTTGAGTTTAAAAAAAAATGTGCAACTTCAATTCACTAGGAAACTTGCACAAAGTCGCTTTCAATCCATCACCTCAATTTCCTACTAAGAGCAAAGCTAGAACATTTCTCATCACACTCTGCTCTGACGGCAGTGACAGATAACACACTTTAGATGTTTCTGTAGTAAATCTGTTTCTATGGTTTTTCCTTGTACTTTTGCACCCTATTCAACTATTTTCAATTTCTTCCAGTTGGGTTCATATTTTGACAAGCCACACACTTCCTCACCTGTTGCTGCCAAACCGCTAGGCATCCCTTATTAAAATAATATTGTTGGAAACGGCCCTTTTCGCAGGGTTTCCCCAAAACCTTTGCCTATTTCTTCTATTTTTCTGACAATGTTTTTTAGGACCTTTGAAGTCTGGGCACTTTACCACTGCAAACCAGGGCTAAAATGCATGTGCTTCTCCCGTAAAACATGAACATTGGTGTATACTTGATTGGCATTTTTAGTTTACCCGTAAGTCCATTGTAAAGTGGTGTACCACGTACCCAGGGCCTATAATCTAAATGCTACTTGTGGGCCTCCAGCACTGGTTGTGCTACCCACACAAGTAGTCTTTCAAACCTGTCTCGGGCTATCAACATAGCATATAATACATTTCCCAAGCATTAAACTCCCCTTTTATCATACATAGGTCACTCCTAAGGTAGGTCCAATGTAGCCCTATGGACAGGGTGCTGTGTAAGTAAATGGTAGATCATGTATTTTTAGGTTTTACATATCCTAGTAGTGACAAACAGCTAAACTCATTTTTCACTACTGTGAGGCATACACTTCTCATAGGCTAACATTTGGAATTCCTTAAAACATGTGTAAGCTGTAATTCCTGTTTAGAAATGAGTAGCTAAATCATGTTTCCTATCTTTGCAATGGTAATGATAAATCCTCTTTAGTGGTAAAGTTGGATTTGACATTACTATTTTAGAAATGCCACTTTTAGAATGTGTATATATCAAAATAAGCAACGCAATATACCCTTGTGGGCTTGGGTAGATAAATGTTGGGTAATGTTGCAAACGAGGAATTTATTTAAACAGGGTTGGTGCTAGGTATGGTCAGTGGAGGCAGGTGCCCAGAGCCCCATGCCTGTTAAAATAGAAGAGGGTCAATCACTGGAGGGTAACTGTTCCTAAGCCGCGTGAAGTACAGGTTAAAGAAAGCCTAACTCCTTTAAAGGTTACTGGTTGGAAAGAAAAGAAAAAGTGGAGAATTCCTCCTTGTTATAGAAGTGCCCTCACATACCCATAAGAGTGTCATGCTTCATCATTGGGCGTTGCTCCTCGTGGGGTGGCGCTGCTGTCCCCCACAGTCCCCACAAGAGGGATCTTTATTAGAGATCTTTTTTGAGGAACGCAGCAGTGGTGAGCGTGGGGAGTGGTGTGGGTGAGTTAAAAATATTGTGCTGGTACCCTAAAAAGTTTTATTCAGGGGTTCGTGCAATACTGTTAAAAACTGGAGCCAAGAGGAATACTCTTAACCTGGTTGTCAGAGTTGGGAGTATTTTCCTTCTGTGTATCTCAGTGCAAGTGATGAAAACAAAAAAGTGGTTATATCAGGTCAACATGTTTCATGCCTCTTGTGGTCCCTATTGGATCCAATGGTGTTTCTTCAGGACCGTTCAAATATTAAAAGAAGAAAATGTGATACAGGAGTTTGAGGCAGCGACCCTCAATACACCCTGTAGTTATACCTAAATTCAGGTGTGTGGTCTGGGCGATTCTGCACCCGAGTGAGATCACCACCTTAGTATCAGTATCCAATCTGAGAAAAGGAGAAAAAGGAGAACGTGTACTGTAATGATAGATCTGCACAATTGTAAATGGAAAGATCAGACAAACCTGTACATACATGGCATCCGTGCCGGATTCAGTTTACTGGTGAAAAACGAAGTGATCCTCTGTACATTAGCGTGGCATTATCATAGAGGAAAACATGGCAGAACATACATGGCACACATGCCGTTAACCGCTTTTAAGGTGAAAAACACACTACTCATCTGTGCATAGACAGAAAGTAATGGCAGTAAGTGAAACAGACATACCCAAACATACAATGTGCGGATGTGCCTATTTGTGTATGGGGTACTAGGAGTGATCCGGTTGTAAAGTAAAAAGATTGCTCATCTGAGTGCAATCATGACTTCAAGGTAGTGAGTCGTTGACACAGACGTAACAGACACAAAGCACACAAACATATGTTCCCTACCCCAAAAGTAGTTCAGGGAAGCCTCATCAGCGTGGGACGCAGTTCGAGTATGGCAACAAAGAGCAAGAGGCTTGAGGAAACAGAAAGAGGAAGAGGAGCAGTGCATGTGACAGGCTGAATCAGTGAAAGAAGAGAAAAGTCTGAGCAGGGCCGGAACTAAGCATGGGCAATATATGCAACTGCCCAGGGCCCTGCGCTCAGGGTGAAATCATAGGGCCCTGCTTTTATGTGAAATGCCACATTTTCAGTCTGCCCACCGGCTAATCCAGTACCCCCCACCCCAATCCGATCAAATAACAAATGTATTTTGTGTCTTGACCGCCCTCATCCAAGCGTATGGTGGCATTCCTGGGGGTGCAGAGGTGGGGAAAAGAAAATAGTGGGTGGGGAAGTGGACAGTAGTAAAGCTAACAATTGTGTTGGCTCACAACATCAAGACCAGGGCACCATCTCTCTTAAAAACCTGCCCTGAATCGTTGTCTGCCTGTTCTGTTTTGCTTTGCCAGCCAACAAAAGGGCCCCTTTGTTCGAAGGACCAGCTGGGTATGATCAGGTGAGCATAGGGGGGCTGGGGAAGGAGAGAGCAACCAGAAAATACTGTCAAGGCAGAGCAAGGTTTAGCAAAGCTCAGTCACCTGGGACTTAAAGCACCGCATCATGCTGCAAGGTCCAGGTATGGGACCCCCTTCCCTTGCTGCCATTAATTTAGTGCTGTGTGACCCAGGGCAGCCACACCCCATGCTTGGCCTCAGTGCTATGAAGTTCAGGGGATAATACATCCTCACCTGAGACTCACAGCACATAAAGCAGATTATTGAAAGTGGCTAACCAGGTACAGGTCCTGGCGTTGGCTCTAAATCCTGTGATTCTGGGAAAATCATTAAACCTCCATTGCTTATAAAACCACTGACCTTATGTAATGGGATTGATACTTTTGTAAAGCACTCCAAAGACCTTGGTTGAGTTTGTGCTATATAAAAGTTCAAAAAAGGAACCACAATGCCATGTCACAGTCACCGCACATCCTGGCACTGTGCATCATGCATAACTTCCCTGCTGAATGGAAGGGTGGGTGGATGGAAGAGTAAAAGGGATGATGGATGGATGGAGTGAAAGGGTGGCTGGATGGATGAGTGAAATAATGGATGAGTGGATGAATGGATGGGTAGATGAGTAAAGGGGTGGAAGTAATGATGGATGAGTGAAAGGATGGATGGATTGAGTGAAAGGGTGGATGGATTGAGTGAAAGGGTGGATGGACAGATGAGCAAAAAAATAGGTAAATGTGTGAAAGAATGGATGGATGAGTGAAAGGATGGGTGTAAGGGTGGATGAGTGGAAGAATAGATAGATGAGTGAAAGTGAGGGTGGAGGGACGAAAGAAAGGATGGATAGATCAGTAAATGGATGAATGGATGAGTAAGTGAAAAGATGGGTGGATGGGTGAAAGGATAAATGGATGGATGAGAGCAATGATTGAGTGAAAGTGTGGCTGAATGGATGAGCGATAGGATGGATGGATGATTGAAAGGATGTGTGGATGGATGAGTGGAATGATGGAAGTATAGGTGTGTATATGCATGGGGACCTTGATTGATGGGCATAAAGATTGCTGAAAGACTGAATGATGGATTCAAGAATTAATGGATGACAGAATGTAAAGAGAAAATGATGGATATCAGCAAGTAGATGGGAGAAAGAAAGGGTGAATAGATAGATGCTTAGAAGGAAGAGACACGAGAGCTCTTCTGGGGATGGTTGCAATGATTGCTTGGCTTGCTTGAAGCCATAAAACCTTTGGTTTAAAGCAGGGGGTATTTAAATTTTCTGGCTATCCTTTGCCTATGTGTAACATTTCTGTATTTGCCCTGTGTTTACTTATGACATTATCCCCATCATATGTATGACGTTTTGAGTGTCAACTAACTGCTACTTGAATGTTACTTGTAATTGTAAATTGTAACATGTTTTGTTTTGAGTGTAAGGTTCTAGGGAGAGCCTTATAGTGGCAGGCGTTGTGCTTGAGGTGTATATTGTTCTTCTAGTCATAGGCAAGGTGTCCAAAATAAACTATGTAATAGTTTTTTCTCTGTGCCTTCTTCAAGAGTGCTGCAGAGAAAAACACCTTTGTGACCCCTGCCAGCCAGGGGTAAGGCAAAAGTATTGCAGCTCTATGCATTGCACCCATACACAAAGTCTGACTCCCTATATTAAGCTCCACCTGTTGATACATTGATAATGCTCCCCCTATAGTGGGTCCTCCACAGCATTCCCCCTCTCTGTTCACCACCAAAGAAAAAGTGCTTTAGTAACATCCACTCAACACTGTAATGACTCCAAGAGTATATAAGACCAATTCTCTGGGGATGATTAAGGCATCAGCTTCTAGTTTCCAGCTATGAAACTGAGCTGTTTCGCAGTAGTCTTGAGGCAAAACATAATTGTGATATTGTTTTTCTCCAGATGATACAAAGACCTAAATTCTCATCTCATATCTCATAGCAGCAGCAGGAGTAAAGAGGACTGGTATACTGGTGCGAGGAGACTCACGCACCAGTGAGAGTAGGTCTCAAGTTGCTTCTTTAAACTACATGTAAGTAGTTCTGCTGTTATTTTCTTGCAATCTGGAATTTGAGTTTTAATTTTCCATCATATATGCAGCAGTTCAAGACCAAAATGAAAGGAAAACAACAAATAATGTAGAAGTTTGGGAACTGTAAAAACTCAGCCTTTTCAGTACAGAGGTGGTGATTTTAACCCTTCCTTGATGCAGCCTCCAATGCAGGCATGACGGGTGTCTACAATGGATGCTGTGCTTTGTTTCTACAGACCTCAGCTGCTCTTTACGTTCTGACCTGTTTTTTTTATAAAGCTTACAAATGAAAATGAAAAGATTCATGTATTTGAACTCAACTTTTTTTGCAATATCCGGTTGCATCATTTTTACCATAGTGATGCCATTCAAATAATATTCCACAGTGCTCTGGACCTTTCATCCTACACTAATCTGGAAACAATCAGTTAACACTGAGTAAGTAAGTCCTTTCTGAGGCCTGTACCTAGCTTTTCCATTCAATGTGACTAATGTAACTCACTTAATACAGCTTTAAAATAGACTGAATTATTTCATGTGAGTATTTATCTTTTTATCCATCTTACTGATATGCCTACACAAGGCCCCTTGGCAATACCAAAGAAGATTAGAAGCTCTGTGATGTCACTTCTTGTGATGCCACATACAAATTAGAGGGGCCTCACGGCTTCACTTTTCTCCAGGGCTCCAAAAATGCCAGGACCAGCCCTGTGCTTCCAATACACCTGGTGGCAATGAATGTCCCCAAAAGTCTTTGGGAAGAGAGCTCCATTTTTCAAAGCACACTCTTGGAATAAACTTCAGTCCCTTGTATTTACGTCTGTAAGTGAAAATTCAGTCACCATTACTGGCCTGCATACCATTTTGAAATGCTTTTTGCTCATGTGTTTCCCCAAAAATTATTGTACATATATGACTACAGAAAAAGTATATTGGGGTACGTTTGAATAGTAAGCCTTTCAATTTCCTATTGCTGTTTCAATCATTTAACCAGCACATCAAAGTCTAAGTATGTTGTGTTGTGGTTCAGATGTTGCTCACCATTTGGTTTCACACTTAAATTTAGATCATTGCCCAACACATGTTGGGGACTCCTGCTTTAATGAGTCATTGAATATAGCCTTTTGGTCCAAGACTTCAGCCCTAAATCCACCTCGGGCAGTGATTCTATTCTATCCCTTTTTTAATATTATTGTTTCTTTAATATTTTAATGATAATTAGTCAATGGCTCTGTATAACTGAATGGGTTATTCGTTTGGGAGGATGTGATTCAGCCCCACATAATGAGTCCTAATATGGTTGCAAAACACACAGGGCCCGATTCAGAAAGGTAAACTGAGATGAAAGTCTAACTTTATGACTTTCGTTATTTACAAAGGGCATTTAGGAGTAGTAAAAAGTCCTTAGACTTTTGGTCTCAGTTAAACTTAAGACCAAAACTTAAGTTTAACAGAGACAAAAGTCTAACTTTACTACTCATAAACACCCTTTGTGAATACAAAAACTTGTAAAGGTAGACTTTCGCCTTAGTTTATTTTTGTGAATGGGCCTCACAGGTACCATAATTTAGATTTGAGCTCAACCCCATTTAGCTATGGCACAGAGCAGGCAGGGTCATTTTAGAAAAATATGCAAAATATTTAGCAACTCTAAAATAGTCAAAACAAAGCTTAATAAAATTCCCACAACAAATGTTTGCAAATGAATAACATTTAATAGGGAAATTAACAGGAAAACTAGAAAAATATAACTGGAGATATGAATTTCTAAAATTTTAAAGCAAAAACCATCAAGAAAAAGTATAATTCCAACCAGGAATTTCTGTTTGTGATTGATTGGGACCCAGGCACCATTTCAGGGTGGTCGCAATGGAGTACAGGTCAGATACACCAAACGGGTCATCCATATAATAGTTTTTATAGTATGACTTACTCTTCTACATGGAAGTCAAACTACGCCACCATGCCAAGGTTGAAGGCTGCCTCTTCCAAAGTCCTCTCAAAGCTGAATTCTTGCTGGATGAGGTACTGCTAAAGTTAGGTTTTGTCTAGAAAAGCTCAAAGCTGCAAAACATCCACTTATGTGATCGACTAAGTCATATTGGGGGAATTCTTTATGCACCTTTGCCTGGTTTAGGTTTCTACTTTCAAACGTAGGCCTTTTCTATGCATTTAAAAAGTATCTCCAGCAGGGCAAGCCTGAAGCTGTAGCCGAACAGGTTGCATAAAAATCGGGCATCTTTGCAGAGAGGTCCCCCTGAAGCTCCTGATGCCTTGGAAGTCCAAACATTTTAGACTTTCTGGGGCAGTTCCTCTTATACCCTTCTAAGATTAGCAGTAAATGCCACTAGCAAAGGTCTAGTCCAGTTGCAGTTGTAACTTTTCCATAGGTCACTTCATAAAAAAGTTCCCTTGCAGTTTGTTATGCTCCTGTAGCCACACAGGAGGCCAGCCAACTTACAGTTGAAGTCCACTTGTTCATCCTGTGTACAAGTGGAGGAGGGCCAGCCCCTCAAGTCTCTTTACAGGTTACAAACAGCAGGCTAAGTCATCTTCCCTTGTGTGACAGGCCCAGAACAGGGTCTGAGGAGCTGAGGCAAGATTCTTGTTTAATTCACCAGCCAATGAGTGAGAGTGACTCCTTGACACTACCTGAACAATAGGCATAAAGGTCTTAACAACAAATCTTCCCACTTTTGCAGAACATAGGATTTGCCTTACGGCAAAACTTTCCCGCAGTCAGTAAAATCTAACATGGTAAAATTGTTCAGCTTCTGGGGTGAGGTTGTGGCACACCTAGAGGTATATTTAAGGTAATGAGCTATCCCCTCCCACTCAACCACTCTAAACTGGTTCTTAGGCCAGATCCCTCCTCAAGCTGATGTCAGTAGGATAAAGTTTTTTTTGGGATCAAAAGACTCCTCCCTTTCAGGCAACCCTTATCACTAAACTGTAAAGGTCCTGTGCATGCCTAGTGCCTTTTTGTTAGTTTGGTTCCAGAACACTCCTAAAATGCCCTGCTTGGATTAAGCTGGGTCAAATTCCTCTACCAAGCCATCCTGCAAGGCCCAAGCTATTGTCTATGCTCCGAGAGGCGTATTTCACACCTTATCTAAGTACCGCTGACAAGCGAGTTGAATGCAGGCAAATCCTAACAAGCCTTCAGAGGCTTCATACAGAAAGATTATGACTTTTTAAAAATTACTTTCCCTGTATATTTAAAGAAAATCCAGCTTCACTGTTGAATTGGATTTTTCATAAATATTAAAAATAGTGTTTGAACCATCTCTGTATATTATTTCAAATCCAACATACATAATTAAAATATTAACTGTAATTTAGTGTTTTCTCCATAAAACCAGCAACACTTCAACAGTGAATATAGCTCATGTGGGCTAATGACTGTAGGAACATGCAAACTTTAAATCCTGACATGTTAGCTTTTAAATACCAAGAACCCACCTTATGGGCTACAAAGCTTAGACGTTGAAGTACCTTTGAAGTCTGGAGAAGCTGTCTTGTCAAGATGAATATTCATGTTTGTCTTTAACCATTTAACACCCAGACTGTCATTAGTAGTGTGAGATATCTATCTACCAGTTATTTGCCCCACTTTTTATTGTTGACTTGCATTCTGGGGCCCAACAATGACAAAATCCTTTTATCTTACTACTATGAATTCAAATTTGGCAAGATTAGAAAGATAATTCCCATATGTCGGTTGGCAAGATACATTGGAGACATAAGATATCTGAAACATGGTAGAAGAGGTGGCAGCTGACTCAAATACCAAAGAAGCATCATCACCTTTCCAATAACTATAAGCAAAGGGAGAATAAAGGCCTTTTAATTTAACCTAGTTTTTAATATCAAAGAAATTCAAGAATGCAATTCCTTTTTATTAGTTCCCAGTTAGAATTGGAAGCCACTGTTGCACTACACCCTCAATGCCTGCACCTTTTTTCACTAAATTTCTAAAACTGGATGACTACCAACCCCCTGTTCTGACACAACAGAAATGCTCAGAGGGGAAATTGGTAGCCTGAATTTTATATTGTGGCCTGGCCTGCTTAGCAAGACCAGACAATCCCCTGAGTGAACACAGTAGACAATCATATGAATCTTCTTGGAAAGAAAGAGATGATAGCAAAATCGTATATGAACATGAGTTCCTAGTGCACCTCATGCAATATGCCTTGGCCAGACTTGTTCTGGGCAAAAGGAAAAATAAAGATGCATGCTGAACAAGCAAACTGCATAGCTGCTATAGCCACCATGTTTGTCTGAACCTGATAGACCCACACATACTCTCATGGCTGCAATAATGATCCCTTGCAATTAGAGACCGCCGTCACTCACCCACCAATGCTTTGGCACTTTATTGACATACCAGTGGCAGTTGCATACTAAGCAAATGGTAGATAACATATTAAGTACTGCAGAATAGTCCACCTAACACAAAATACCAAATATCGAATAATGTTAGTAGCATATCATTATAAAATACTAATAGGTGATGTTGTAGTTAAGGACTGGTATATACCAGGCAGAAGACCTATAATACTATGAGAACTTTCCTGTGAGTGAATGCTGGATGTTACAGAAGTTATTAAATGCTTTGCTCCAAGGTATAGGCCTGAGATGCACACACTCACCTAGAAAAAAATAAGGGCATTTTATGACTAGTCCATTCCAGACAGATGCTATCTGACACTATTTAAAAGTACCTCTCATTGCTGGAAAAATGTTCCATATTAGACAGAAAGATCAGAAAAAAGGCATGTTGAATAATTTAAACAGAAACAGCATAAGTCCAGAAACTTAATAACATGTTAACAGACCAACAGCTTCTACAAACAGATGAAATCCCCTGGATATTTCTTTTTTCACAACAGATTTTATTGTTGACAGACAAAAGAAAGCCCAGTAGGGTCCAGGGCAATACATCTCATATATAATACGGCATTGGTAAAGATGTTAACGTTTTACAATGAGTCAATCTAAAACATGAGGATACATAAAGCAAAGTCTGTGGATTGGCTCCCTCCTGAATCCATGTCTTCCTGCTTTATCATCAAGCGGGCACATTGCGTTTTGCAACAGAAGCCACCCCCAGGAGCTCGCCCCCATTCATTGATCGCCCGTTTCCTCAACTACAGGGGCTGAGATATGATTTTCCAGCAGGCTCGGATCAAGGGGGTATTCACTTACGCCTCACAGCCCATCATAATCATCCCCAATTATACCAAATTGGTCCAGCACCGCTGACAGTCATTCACGGAGGCCAAGGCCCGTATGCGTGGCCTGAAAATCCCGTATTCCTTATTGTTCCCGGTCCACCTGCGCATTTCATTTAAATCACGGACCTATTTCTTTGACTCCCCGGAAGAGGTTTTCAAATGGACAGACGAGTCGGTCAAGCAGAAGGTTAATGCTCCCTCTGGAATGGACTCCGACGCTACCTCAGCGGGTTCGGATCGGGACGTGCCTAGGCCCACTGGAAACCAGCAGCGCTGGTCACACTCAAGATGAAGATCCCGGCCCGCAGTGGCTCTCGTAGGCATGCAACAGATGGCCGGCAGTCCTGGTCCCCAACATGATGGAACATTTCTGAACTCTCTTTAAGATGTATATCGATGGCAATCTAACTTGGGCTGCATAGTTCTGTACATTCTGGCAAGTCTCTAGTAGCCTGGATGTGCACTTTGTGGTTTGTTGGGATCCATTGGATTGGAGCGGATCCTACCACCCGTTGGGGGTGGGACGCTCGCCATACCGCGACAGATGCTTCACCGGTTTTGAGGTATTGTGGGGGTGGGTGGTATGAGGGTTGGGGTGTTGGGGAACTGTTTGCTGTTTGTTAATGTCACACTGATCTGTTTCCCGCTTCGAGTCTGTGCGTATACTGATATTCATCCAACGATCTATTCATGCGATGCCAACCGGACATGACTCTCTCTCAGTATAGGCGCTTAACTTTTTTCTAGCTGGACCATCCGGGGCATACTGGACAAGGTTAAACGTGGCGCAATACTCCGCCTGGGTTTGGCGCTACAATGCTGACATTCACATGCTGCAAGAAGCACACCTATTGGGCAACAAGATGCTCTGCCTAGCACATTTTGGCTTTGTTCAGACTTATCATTGGGGCTTCACCAGGGGATCCCGGGGGTGGCAATACATACATCACAGACTGACGTATGTCCATGACCGTTCTTGGTCCTATCCCCAGGGCAGGTTTATAGGGGTATCTGGCATGCTCTTTGGTGAGCCTCTCACGTTGCTTTGCGTATATGCCCCCCGCCCTTGTCGTTGTCCTTGGTGGAACGGGTGACCTCCCTATGGGCTGAATTTGACAGGGCCTACTGTTGTCTGGGGGAGACTGGAACGATGTTATGTATCCCTCGCTGGATAGATGGCGTGGCACAGGGCCGATGACTGGCATTCGCAAGTTGAAACTACACACGCTAGTTCAGGGTCTGGGGTGGATTGATACCTGGTGGAAACTACACCCTGCTGCAAACGAAAACACGTATATTTTGGCCACCCATAACTCGTTTTCATGCCTATATTATATATTCATATGTCCCTCACATGTTCACAAGATTGAGAAGGCTGAGATCTTCCCCAGAGTTCTGTCGGATCACTCTCCCATCACGCTAGTTGTGCAGCTGGGCCCGGCTCGCTCTCTGCCCTGCTGGCGTCTCTCTTAATGGTTACTACAGGACGATTCTTACCACCAACAGATGTACGTGGTCTTACTGAATATTTCTCACGTAATAATGGTACTGTCGATTCTTCAGGGACCCTGTGGGAGGCAATGAAACCAACTCTGCGGGAGTAGACATTGCCTTCTGTACCGCGCGGCGTCGGCAACGCTACAAGAAGCTGGTCCACTCGGAAGCACAATTCGTGGACCTGGAATGCAGGAGTCGGGAAGTTATTGGTGCAGCGGCTTGTCACCAGCTTCCCATCGCCCAACAGCTATACACCAGAGACCTACTGGGTGAGACCAGGCTGTACTGGCTGGCCATGCGTAGCTGCATTTATCAATGGGGGGATAAATCCAGCACCTTCCTGCACCATCTGTGTCAGCAGACGCTTCACCCTGTGACCCTTCCTGGGATCCTGGGACTGACGGGCCGGGTCCTTACTGATTCTGCTGGTATCGCCACTAGCTTCACCGGCTACTCTGCAAACGTATACCCTTCGCAGGAGACTCTTCCTGCGGACACCAGTGACCAATTTCTGGCCGACCTGCCCCTGCGGGCTCTATCTGATGATGGGCGGGACGACCTAGATGCCCCGATCACCGTGGAAGAGGTTCAAGCTGCCCTTACGGATATGCGCTCTGGTAAATCACCGGGAACGAACGGGTTTCTGTGCGAGTTCTTCAAGAAATACTCTTCCCCGATATCACTACACTACCTAGCGGCTCTCCAGGCTGCGGCTGAAGAGGGCCGTCTCCCAGCTGACTGGCATCACGCCGAGATAGTGGTCTTCCTGAAGCCTGGCCGACCCCCTGAACTGCATGCCTCTTACAGACCAATTTTTCTCCTGAATGTTGAGGCCAAACTCCTTGCCAAAATTATTGCTAATTGCATTCTCCCGCATATCTCCATGCCTTTCCACCCCGACCAGGTGGGCTTTATGACCAATCGTGTGACTCGACACAACATTTGTTCGGGCGCACAACGTGATTGCCTCCGTAGACTGGTTAAATAAACCGCCCGCACTCCTTCTAGCCGCTATGGATAAGGCCTTTGATTCGCTCTGCTGGAGCTCCTTGACCACTTAAATATAGGCCCCAGACTTCTTCAGAACATTTGACTCCTATACACTGACATCACGGCCTCGGTGCGTATCATTGATTCAGCCTCGCAGCCTCTACATATTGGATGAGGTACCAGGCAGGTTGCCCTCTGTCTCCCTACTTGTTCGCACTTGCCATCGAGCCACTTGCGGCTTGGGTGCGCATGGATGCCCAGGTGCATGGCTTTGAGTGGTCATGTGAGGTGTCCGATCGTATAGCGCTATACGCTGACGATGTCCTATTCTTTTTTACACGCCCAAATAGGTCTGACCCTCAGCTACTTCGAATAATGGAAATCTTCGGCCCCAATTCCAGCCTCTATATGACGGCACACATGTCCTATTTCTAGCCTATGTGGGGGAGCGATCAGCTAGGGACTTGGGCGCAACAAGTCACGATTGTGCCTGATGGCTTTAAGTATCTTAGGGTGTTCCTGTCGTCATCCCAACCGGACTCCTGGTCTAAAACTAAACATCTGGCTTCCTATTGCCTCACATTAGACAACAGGTGAGCTCCTGGTCGTATATGCCCCTGATGCTGTTCAGCAGATCAGCCATTTTCAAAATGGTTTCACTGCCTTATCTACTTTACCAACTTCAAAATTACCCATACCCCATATACTCCGCACATGGTTTCGACAATTGAACCCAGCTCTCAGCCATTTCCTCTGGGGGGGCTCCACGCAGGTTGCCTTTCGAACATGATTCCAATCCAGGTACTGTGGGGGCGTCGCGTCCTCGGATGTCCACCTCTACCATGCAGATTCCCACCTCCTTTCCTAAATGACTGGTGGTACGGCGATCGGCGTGACCCTTCCTATGTGCTTGAACGGTGGCTGATGGACCCGAAATCTTTACACACGATAATATACTCTAACGCAATGCTTGGCACGCTGCCGCCAGCGACCCAGACTGGTTTTGTGATCTGCCGGCAGGCTCTGCGTAAGATCAGTTGGTGGGGTAGACTTACTAAGGAGACTCCGCTCTGGCATGATGGCCTCCTGCCTCAGTTGCTTGAGCTTCCTGGATTTGCAGGCTGGGATGCTATCAGAATCTCAATGGTCGGCGAAGTCCTTCGGGGCCAGACTCTCAAGTCATTCCAACAACTACAGGCCGACTTCTAAATCCCCCGCTTCCAATTCTACAAATGTCTTCAATTCCGCCTTCTCCCCTTATCTTTCATGACAAGTTACTATTTCTAATTTCAGCCCTATTGAGGTCAAGGTGTTCATGGGCGAGATGGGCGCACACAAAATCATAGCTCTATACCGCACCCTGGTCATTATCATTCATGATATACGTCACAACACTAGGGAGGCTTGGCAAGACGACCTGGGTCCACTTGACGAGGATGACTGGGTAGAGGCTCTGGAATCCCCACGTGGCGTGGCCATAGCAGCGCTTCTTCAGCTCATACTATTCAATTACCTCCATAGGGCATACTTTACCCGCTATCGGCTCCGGCGTGCTGGGATGATTGATCTCATTCTTGCCTTCGTTGCGGATCGGCCAAGGGCACCTTCCTCCACACGGTTTGGGAAGGTACTGTCCTGTCATGCTTCTGGCACGGGTGCCGATCTGCCTTTCTGAGGTTCTGGGATGGGACATCCCACAGTCTCTGTGCCTAACCATGCTCCACATCACTGATGAAATCAGAGGATATAAGTACAAAAGGCACTTGCTATTCTTAGGGCTTACCCTTGCTAAGCGAGACATTGCCAGGGCGTGGAAGGCGGCCACCCCACGTTCGGTGGGGCCTGGAAGCGTGGCCTTGATTTCTCCATGGGGCTAGAAATTCCAATTTTTAAGGCATGCGGATGCCCCCAGAAACACCCAAGAATATGGAAGTGATGGGCCGATTATCGCGGTCTTTACCTTGAGCCAGTTCCCCCGGCACGAAGTTTTGATGATTTGCCATGATGATTTCATGTTGGACTCTCAGCCCTCGGGAAAACCCATGAAGCGGAGGTTATTCCTCTGACCTCAGCCCTCCGCGTCCTCCACCCTAGCCTCCAGTCCGCTCGTTAGTGACTCTAAAGAAGAGACCCTTTTCTGGAGGGTAGTAACAAAGTCCTAATTTCTGTGATCTACTGCACCGCATTACGGAGGTCCTGCCGGAGGAACATGACATTGGATCCCACTGCACCGATTTTGGCTTCAAGGGCATCTTGGGATTGTGTAATGGCCGCCAACAATATCCCAGCCCACACCACAGGGACGCACCACTGGTTGGCCAAACGCAGTCACCGGGGAGGGCCAGACACCCACAAGTGGCTCCGGGACCTAACTCGGCCACCTCCACAGGCGGAGACCCCCCAGCCTTCCAAGCGGGCAGACCCAGGTAATGGCACCTGGCAGCCACAGTCTCTTTCGCATGGGGCAATGGAGAATGAGTAGGGGCCAGAGCACTCACCAGGACGATGTATGGAGAAGGTAGGCCCCTCAGAGCCACAGCAGGGAACAGGTTTCTCCAGAGGAGCAGACAAGCCGGCCACCAAAGTCCAGACGCAGCCGCCTATCGTGAGAGCCACCACCAAGGCCCAAGTCCACCAGATATGCAGCAAAAGGGCGGACAGGGAGGCTGACGGTCGCGCCCTCCAGGCCGCACTACAGGAAGGAAGAGTGGGGGCTGGGGAGCCGCACTCCCAGCTCCTGGCCACACACGCAACCACTCCAGGTGATCCCGGGCATCCAGGGAAGAACTCCCGGTGCGAGGCGGGAGGAGGCACCATTATTGGTCAGTCTGGCGCCAGCAGCGCAGGTGTCTACCACGGAGACCGCTCGGCAGGAACGGAGCAGGGAGGCTGATCCGCTTCTACAAAATGAGTATGAAAGGAAACGGGGGTGAAGAGCATCCCTTGTCTCGTCCTAGGCAGCATCTGGAGGGGCCCCAGCAATCAGGCAGCACCCATGGCCCTCTATGATCAGCGGCGGAAGACCCCTGCACCGGAGGCACAGCACGTCTAGAGCGAGCCCCGGGCCCAGCCACGTCAGCGAGGACGGCGGTTACACAGCAGTTGGAGAGCTCGGTATAGGCACAGTAAGTGCCCTGTCTGTTCGCCATGGCATGTGGGTGTTCAAGGCAGAGGTAGCTGCTGTAGGATGGCAAGATAATAGGAGGATTCATGGTGAGCTACGGGAACGATGTTAAGGCGCATCCGCCATGTCGGACCGCTTGGCCACGCTCCCATCCCCTGGATATTTTGAAATCTAAATCCACTCAGGCCGATATAAATTAAGTCAAAAGTTGAGGAATTTGCTTTAAGAAATAGAAGTGCTGAAACTAAGAGACTTCACAAATAAATGCCAAGCACCCTCTGATGCAAGTCCTCAGATGGTACACAAATCAAAAAATAAAACCATAAATGAAATGCAAACACTGTGGAATTTAAAATGGCTACATAACAAAGAGGAACGTAGAAGATGCTCCATTCGTTCTTCAAATCCTTCTGCAGTGGGCTGCAGAGGAAAAGTCACCATCCTAAGAAGCACTAAAACTCCAAGGGGTAGATTTACGAACTCGTCACACAGTGCACCAAAGCAAGTCACCATGCTCCATTGAACTGCCTGACAGGGAAAGGGCAGGAATTCACTGCATTTAAGTCATCAAAGATACTTTATTTGGTTTCATGACCATCACAATTACAAAACATCCATATAGTACATTGAAACATTTAACATTGATCAGCATCCTTCAGACATAAATATATTAAAAGACCTACAATTCATAAAACTCATAAAAGTAGCTCACACAGACTTGCTTCAAATTGCGATTATCTTATAATTATTGATAATCAGTAAATACAAAAACACTCCCATATATTAGTAGCATTGTCTATAGAGTACCTAAATTAATCATTCAAATCAATCCCAAAGTCTAAAAATTATAAAAATCATTCATGTCATATTATATCCTAAAATTGCAGAGCTTTCAGAACAGTGCTATCAAGAAGGTTTAGACCAATAGTTATTAAATGTGTATACATTTTTGTACATAGTGCGTGGATGCTCAAAAGTTGTTTCAATAAAAAGGAGCATACTCCAAACACTATAGATTAAGATGATTTCAAAAACTTTCCTTGTTTTATCCAGGTGTTAAACAAGAACCGACTCACAGAAAATACAGCTGGACCAGTTGTGTCTATCATCAGTATTCGTCTCGCCTCTCTACAATGAGATACCTCCATGGACACACAGATCGGGCGTAGCCATTTTCTGCGCGCACCTCGATATTCAGAGCATACAAACAATATATGCAGTCTCGGACTTCACGCCACAAGCTTGGCATGAATCAGACAAAGAATTATTACTCCAGTTTCTGCTGAATGATGGAAGGGGTAGACAGCCTATTATAGATCCTATATACAAATTCTTAGCCAGGGGAGATGTTATACTGTCCATATTCCTTTCGGAGTGCTCTGTCAAATGGCCCCGGGTGCACCTGGTTATTAGCTCTTCACGCACAAAAAAACAATAGGTCGATTTTAAGACAAGTTTGTCTGCCTTACAGATTAATTCAGGAGGGTCACAAAATGTAAGCAAGTCCAACATTTTGCACCAGTCACAAATAAATCTTAACCAGGGTACCTCCAAATCATGATCCAATTACCGTACATCTCTCAGGGAATCTCTGTATTCAGCTAATTTCTGAGTTGGCCAAATTCAAATCCAAAATAATAATGGTTTTAAATGGGCCAGATCCGAAGCTCTTTTCATACCAATAGTTAAAAAAAATGGTACAAGGGGGGGTGCTTACCGGAACAGAGAACGTAGATCTAACAAAAGTGTTCTCAGCTAAGGTGAGTTTATTAGTGTCCGTGTAACCCCAAACTTCCTCGCTGTTCAAGGCAGTGCTCTTGGCCTTCGCACGGTAAGCTTCCAAGGAAGAAGAAATAGAACCTGAGTATGTGTTCTTTTGAAAACACAGAATAGCCTTTGATCTGTGCGATATCAAGCGTGTTCCTGTATTTACTTGGTGACCCCACCTGAATTTATCAGACAGGGTCGACCACAGATAATTAAGCTAAAAACCTATTCCAATCGGTCTTTTCCAGCCGTATCCAGGCCCCTGTTATTGCAGATTTCCAAGAATGTATTTAATAGATTTTGTAACCCCATCTGGATATAGAAGAGAATGGATGTTTTGGCCCCGTTCAGGATAGGAGAGTCATTAACACACTTTGTTAGTTCCTTGGCCACATCATAAATGTATAAGGTGAACAGGGTAGGTGCCAAGACACCCCCCTGCCAGACCTCTCTTGCATCTGGGATACGCTTTGTCAGCTCCCATCTATCACCCCACCTGACCTGCGCATAGTAATGTTTATGCAGCCTAGCTACTAGTTCAATTAACCCATTGGAAATTCCTATACTGACTAGTGCTCTCCAAGGGTTCTTCTGGGGTATGAGATTGAATGCGGCTCGTAGGTCAACAAATTACACATGGAGGATCTGGCTGCCCAACAAGACATATTTCCAGTAAAGGAAGTCGAACTTAAAAACCTGATCTAATTTACTAACTTTAGCATGGAATCCTGGCTGAAAGGGTGATAAGATCTTCCGGTCATCCACCCACTCTTGCAATCTGTTTAAGACCTGCCTGGAGAATATTTTTTGAAGGTTATCCAATAAGCTATTTAAGTCAATACACTACATTCCTGCCTTTTCCTTTGTGCTGGTACCTTTTTGGCAGCTTAGCGCTAATGCAGGCATCCTTGCACGATGGTGCAAGGTGCCTTCATTGCATGAAGGATCGTTTTGTGCAGGAAGGGGCACCTTCCTGCACAAAAACAAAGCTGAGAGGCATATTCCTCTATTTTTTTGTGCTGCAGAATGCAACACACATAGAAAGAGGAAGTAATGAAGAAAAATTAGAATATTAAACCTTGTCACGCCTCCCCTAGGGAGGCGTATCTTTTTGGCACATTCCAAGGTTTACCAATTCTGGTCGATCTATCAGTGCATCAAAATCCATGGGATTTGCATGAAAACACCCATGTAATGCCTATGCAATGCCTTCCTAGGGAAGAGTAAGGCAATGCAATGATTTGTGGTGCGTTGCTTTATTTCAGATTTACAGAGCTACACAGAGCCACGCAAAGTGGCCTTCTGTGGCTTCATAAATCTCACTTAAGGCTTGTGTGTGGTGCAAACGCGAGTCAATTTGTGTCATATGTGTGACCCCCAGTTTGTTACCTAGGTGGAGCACACACATGCGGGGCAATGGAAAAGAAGCTGAAAAGTGAAGATAAAGCAAACTTTTATATAAGTAATGCTGTTGTATACATCCAATGGCCAGAAATCAGCAAAGAACAAGTAACAGAAAACCTGGAGTTAATACATAGCCATGAAAGAATACCAGATGACCACACAGTTATAAATTGACTGTGTGACACCCGAAATTTCACTATACGTAAGGTACCCAAAATCTCATCAAATGAAGGAAGCCTCTAACTTAAGAAGAAAGGAGCTTATTCACAAGCCAATTGCGACACAGGTGCATCACTTTTTTTGACGTGCCAGCGGTGCAGACTGCAGACCCATATCCACAAGGCCATACAATTCCGCTTTTCATGGCTTTTCATGGCCTGATAGATGTGGAGTAAGGAAAAGTAGCTCAAGTTGCTGCTTTGCCTTGCTCTGCATCAAAGAGGTATTCCATGGGCATCGTGGTGGGTGTTCCACGCATCACCTATGGATTTTGACGCATTCCCAGATTTACAAGGACTTGTAAACCTGGAAAGGAGTCCAGGGGAGGCGTAACAAGGACAAATGACTTTATTACTCCTTGTTTTTAGCTCTTTCTATGTGTGCTGCATTCTACCGCACACAGAGAAGCAGGAAAAGGCCTGAATTGAATATTTTTAAGCAAGAAGGTGTCTCTTATTGCACAAAAACAAGCATTTCTTCAATGCAGACACCATTGCACCACGATGCAATGGTGCCTGCATTGGTGCAATCCAGCCAATTGTGCACCAACACTGTGGAAGAGGACAGGAATTCACCATATCTCATAGATACCGTGCATTCCTGCCTTTTTCTATTGACACAGGGCAGCACAGCAAAGTGACTTCATCAAGTACAAGCAAATAAGCCTCAGAGTCCATAAATAATTAAAAGACAAATTGGAGATTGCACTGTCAAAATGAGATACCTTCATATGGTCCCGGGCCTGGATATGACCAGGCACTGGAGTTTCAAATTCAAATCTGTTTGCATATATGCTGAAATCTGTCCCCCTTAACCACCCTTTTTCTGAAAGTAGAATCATTCTTGGATTTAATCATTCAAAGAGGATTTGCGCAGCAAGCACAAGTGTTGGCAAGAATACATTTTTAAATAGTAAAATGAAGAAAACAGGCCTTCAAAAGCCAAGACTCCCACAAATCAAAATCACAAGAAGGAAGTTCATAGAAGGGAAACTCCAGCACACATTATTCCCTCACCTATATACTCAAAACTACAATTTCAAGTGAAGAAACCAATCAGTGGGCAAGAAAGCAACATGTTGAACAAAACTCCCAATCAAGATCTTAGGCTTGATTTGACCCTGGGACAGACAACCAATTTCAACGGGATTGATTATAATCATACCCAAGTAAAGTATGAATGTAACCGGTGTTCTGGGAGAAGAAACACACACTCTTATCATGGAGTGTGCCTGGTATTTCACAAAATATTGGGGATATGGACCTAATGAAAGTTTTGATGAGTACAAGGATACTCAACAGTATGACTAGGGACTTTCTGTCACAGAGTGCCTATCATCTCCACACCTGGCAAGGAGAAGGGGCTGCTGATATCCCCTGTGCTGCATACATTAAAGCACCTTCCACCTCCCGTGGCATGGAGCACGCCTGGGCGCTTGCCCAGGCAAAGAGTAAGCCTTTCTGCACATTCTACCGCCGGACGAGGTATGGCTGGGCCTAATCTTTAGGCCATTGGACATGAGATATAGCCCTCAAGGTTAGTGCCAAGTCATGGTAGGGTTCATTGTCATCTTATTTGCTTCCCCTTTACTGCATAGTTGTGTATATATAATAATGGAGAAAAATAATAATTCTAGCCTTTAGAAATCTGGAGACAAGGTGATACTTATTACCCCTCCATTTACCTCCTATTTATTCGCAGCTATGGGAGTAATCTCTGCGGTATTAGGGGATTTGGAGAGCTGTATAGAAGCTAATTGAAACAATTTACTCTCCTTGGCTTTCTAACCTCCCCCAGGTAAACACCATGATTAAGGCTAAATATGGCAACTCAGATGTAACCCCAAATCTTCGGTCAGTAGACCCATAGCGCATGCTGTAACCTCCAACACTGGTATTATTCATGAATTCCTTGTAAATTCTTCTATCATTGACTTAAGTAGTACTTATTTAGCAGCACAAAATCCCCCAGCGACCAAGTGGAAAAGATGTGATGAAACATGCCAAAAGGATGGTATAAGTACGAAAAAGCCATGCCCAAAGTTCCTGCCCATAACAATGTCCCATCAACTAGGTCCGATATTAAGGCAATATTACAAGATGTGTGCAAACCCTTATTTGACAATCTGGAGGCTCTATTGATGGACCTCCATTGGGCCACTGTAGACCAGATTAAATCCCTGGGGGACAGAGTGTAAGCGCTTACGGACTTTTGTCATATCACTCAAAACAATTCTCAAAATACATGTCAATCTCAGCCTCATCCTCAAGCTGCCTCAATCTCACCTGTTAAAGGTCAGCCTTCTCTAGAGCCTTTCCTTTACCCTCACTGGTCAGTCACTGTCTCAGCCTGCACCCACTGTGGTCACTCACCCGCAGCTTCCCAAATCAGCATCTGTGGTTAATAACATCCACCCTTGCGAACATGTCAGCCTAAAATGAAAGGTGGAAGTGAACCAGCAGGGTGAGAACGTTTTGCAACTTCCACAGAATGTACGCAGTATGTTATTGTAACGCCCTGAACGTCTCAGGATCGTTTAACAGACACGACAATGAGGACGCAACCACTTGTGAAGGGTTAGTTCTTTTAATGAAGGCAAATAACATACAAAGAACAAACAAAAGTTATAGTCACTGGAATCCTCCAGGCTAAGTACGTTACCAGCCCACAGCACGGATGGTCCTAACCGTCCTCTGCATATACGCCGATCCCGGCGTATGCCAACAGAGGGCAGAAATGAAATGGCCGACAATGCCAATCGGTAGGCTGTGAGGGGCACGAAGAGTGTTGGGGAGAATCGAGGAGTCAGGGAAACACCCAGCCGGGGTCTCTACCTGAAGGGAGCAGCCGCTCAACCTCTTCCTCAGACTGCACCGGGACGCGGAGTCACCTCCTGGTGATGCGTCACCGATACCCCAATCACAAGCAAGACGACTGAACCGAGAGCAGCCGCTCGATCGATCCTGTGGACTTCCGAGTCTGTAACGCGGCAAACACCTCCTGGTGTGCGTTACAGCTGGCAGTCCCTGTGTCTCTGGTCGGGCTGGGAGTTACGACTCCAACCAGCAAAAGCGCCACTGCGCTTGGACTCAGCCGAGTCAAAAAGCGAAGCTCAATGGTTGACCGGTAGAGCTTCCGGGTCCTTCACAGGTGACGATGGGGCAAGACACGGCCCAGGGAGTAACGACTCGACCTACCTCCGTTCTTGCCTTACTGGAGCACCACTCCGGAACACTGCTCTTCACAAAGCAGGTACGTCGGTGTAAACACAATATCCGACAGCCTTGTACCTCCCGGTTCCTCCCTTTATAGGGCGTGTTTTCCTTGAGTTATGTAACAGCTCTCCTGTTTACATAAGGGCGTGTTTCCCTTGAGTTATGTAACAGCTCTCCTGTTTACATAAGGGCGTGTTTCCCTTGAGTTATGTAACAGCTCTCCTGTTTACATAAGGGCGTGTTTCCCTTGAGTTATGTAACAGCTCTCCTGTTTACATAAGGGCGTGTTTCCCTTGAGTTATGTAACAGCTCTCCTGTTTACATAACCTCTCAACCGCTAAGCGTCCTGGGAGATGTAGTCCGTTTTCGCTGGTTACCGTTTTCCTCCCCTCGCATGACAGGAATTCTTGACAGTACATCCTCCCTCTCAGCGGCTCCCCACGGGTCCAGCGCTGGCAGGAAAACGCCGATGGAACAAGGAGACCAAGCGCGGAGCATGAACCCCTTCAGCCGGTTCCCATGAATGCTCCTCTGGGCCATAGCCTTTCCACGCAACCAGGTACCACAGCTTCCCCCTGCGCCATTTGGACGCCCGTATGCCCGACACTTCATACTCCACCTCCGACTCCACGCATACCGGCCTAGGTGTCCCAGACGGCTTGGAGGGTGCTGGTTTGAGCAATGATACATGAAAGACAGGGTGTATCCGCAATGACTGGGGCAAGCACACCTTCACGTTCACGGGACCCATACACTTGGTAATTCGATAGGGGCCCATGTACTTGGGATGGAACACACTGTTCTTTCGAAACCTCATGTTTCTTGTGGATATCCAGACGTAGTCTCCAGTGCGGTACAGTGGCCCGGGCCTTCTCTTCCTATCTGCCGCAGCCTTGTATCTTCTCTTGGCCTCTATTAGGACAGCCCTTGAGCGCATCAACGTGTCTTTTATGTGTGCCACCCTGTCCGCTGTGGCGGGAATCCTGTCCTCTCTGAACGGATGTAGAAATGGCAAGAACCTGGGATGTTGGCCATAGTTGCTATAGAACGGAGATGACTGTGTGGAGCTGTGAGTGGCGTTGTTATAGGCTATCTCTGCAACCCATAGCAAGTCGACCCATTCTTCCCTGCCCTGGTCCACAAAACATCGCAGATACTGTTTGAGCGTTTGGTTCAGGCGCTCGGTTTGGCCGTCCGTTTGAGGGTGGTAGCTGGTGGACAGGGCGGTCTTAACATGCAGCACAGTGCACCAAGTCTTCCAGAATTGCGCAGTAAACTGCGACCCCCGGTCCGACACGATCACCCCAGGTAATCCATGCAGTCGTACCACATTCTTTAGTAGTAGTGATGCCAATTCCCCGGCCGTAGGGACTCTTTTGCAGGGGATGAAGTGCCCCATTTTCGTCAAGTAATCCACCACCACCAGTATTGCCGTCATCCCCTGGTCTACCGGTAGGCCCACCACGAAGTCCAGTGATATGCTATCCCATGGTCTATCCGGGGTCGGAAGTGGATGTAAGAGCCCTTGGGTTCGGCCATGGTCGGCCTTCATGGTAGCACACGTAGGACACTCCTGTCCCCACCTCCTGACATCCACTCTCATGGTTGGCCACCAGAAATGCCGTCCCATGCTAGCCACCGTTTTTTCAAAGCCCAAATGACCTGCGCATGGAGAGTCATGGCACCAGATGAATGCTTGTTTCTTTAGCCTAGGCGTGGGTATCAATAGGCACCTGCCCTTCAGGGGTATCCCGTCCTTCAGCTGCCATTCTCTGTGACTGAGGAGCCACCTCCGCCATGCGAATGACCTGATCCCTCTCTTTATTCCCCTCAGGAAAGTATCCGGTTGGATAACCCCCAATACCATCCTCGGGGAAATGATGGAACGCTCGGTCGCAGGCAATGGTTCCTTAACTGCAGATTGACGGGACAGGGCGTCCGCCTTCCGGTTTTCCGTCCCCGGCCGATATGTGATGCGGAAGTTGAACCCCGCAAAGAAGATCATCCACCGCAGCTGCCTGGGAGAAAGGTGTCTAGTGGCCGTCATGAACTGTAGGTTCCGATGGTCCGTGTACACCGATACCACATGTCTTGCCCCCATCAACCAATGCCTCCATTCGGTGAAGGCGTCCTTGATTGCGAGAAGCTCCTTCTCCGCAATATGGTAGTTGCGTTCGGCGTCGTTGAGTTTGCGGGACATGTACGCAACGGAATGAAGCACCCCTGTGTCGTGGTTGCGTTGGGACAAGATAGCCCCCAGCGCCACATCCGACGCGTCCGCTTCCACCACGTAGGGGAGATCCGGATCGGGGTGAGCCAACACCGGCGCCTTACCAAAGGCGCTTTTCAGGGCCTCAAAGGCTTTGTTCGCTTCAGGGGACCAGACAAACTCCTTGGACTTCCTCAGTAGCTGTGTGATTGGGGCCACCACTCCTGAAAATCCATCTATAAACCGCCTGTAAAAGTTGGCGAAGCCAATGAAACTTTGGACGTCCTTCACGCTTTGGGGCACCGGCCATTCTTTCACCGCCTTGATCTTTCGTTCTGCCATCTCCTGTCCCTCTGGACTCAGCATCACTCCGAGGAATTCCACGGATGTGACGTGGAAGTCACACTTGCTGAGTTTACAAAACAGCATGTTTTCCCTCAGCTTTTGGAGCACAGCTTTGACGTGGTGTACGTGCTCCTCCACACTGGACGAATAGATGAGGATGTCGTCGATATATACGACCACGTAGATATCCAACTCCTCTCTGAATACCTCATTCAAAAAGTACTGAAAGGCTGCCGGGGCGTTGCACAGACCGAACGGCATGACGAGGTACTCAAAAAGGCCGAACCTGGTCTTAAAGGCGGTCTTCCACTCGTCTCCGTCCCTCATGCACACCAGATGGTAGGCCCCTTTCAAATCCAACTTGGTGTAGATACGAGCTTTCTTGACCTGTTCCAGAAGTACACTGATGAGAGGCAAGGGGTACCGATTTTTTATGGTTATCGCATTCAATGCCCTAAAGTCCACACAGGCTCTCAGCTCCCCATTAGCCTTCGGGATGAAGAAGAGTGGCGAGGCGGCCGGAGACTTGGACGGGCGGATGAATCCTAGCTTGAGGAGTTTATCCAGGTACCCCCGGAGATGCACGTTTTCAGGCTCCGTCAGGGCATACAGCCTGCCGCTGGGAACGCTGGCCCCTGGCACCAGGTCGATCTGGCAGTCAAACTGTCTATGTGGTGGTAGCACTTCCGCCTTCACCTCATCAAATACATCCTCAAAACTGTGCTAAGCCTGGGGGAGAGCCACATCTTTTTCTGCCGCTGTAGCCACCGTCTGACTCCCGCTCTCATCTGCGTCAAGGGATTCCGTTCTTATTCCACAATGCAGGATGCAATACGGTGACGTCATTTCGATGCGATGTGTTGGCCAATCCACAAAGGGGTTGTGTTTCTGTAGCCACGGCAATCCCAATATGACGCCATATTGGGGCGCTCGGATGATGTTAAAATCGATTTGTTCCAAATGGTTCCTCCCATATCTCATCGGAAGGACCCCCGTGTGCTGTCCGATGGGCCCCGTCACCAATCGCCTTCCGTCTACCGCATAGACGTCTTCGGGTACTGCTTTGGGAAGAAGCACTAGCCCTAGCCTGCATGCCTCGTTGTGGTCCATAAACATGCCAGTGGCCCCTGAATCCACCATGGCCACAACGGGTATCCACTGGTCATGCACTCCCACGTGCACCGTGATAAACAGGTGTCGTTGTCCCTTAGTGACCGAGTTGGAAAGTGAAGGGATGGATGAGTGACTCCGAGATGCCCCTTCTCTGGTCTTGGAGTCCTCTAGTTTTCCGCCGGTATGTCCACCACGGCTGTTACCGACCGGTTGGCCCGATAACGTGACGTCTTCGGTTTGGCAGGGCATTCACGTACGTAGTGGCCTTTTTTGCCACAATATAGGCACAATCCTTGTTTACGGCGTGACTCTTTCTCCGTGGCTGTGAGGCTCGCTCGTATTGCGCCGATGTCCATGGGTTCTCCCTTGGATGCGGTGGAAGTTTCAGGACTTCCCACCGTCACATAGGATGGAAGGGATTTTCCTTTTCTCCCATGATCCCCCTTTCTTTCACTTAGCCTATGTTCCAGCCGTAATACCAGGTTGATAAGGCCCTCACATGTCTTGGGTTGAGGGTCAATATGAGCCACGGCGTCCTTGAGCTCATCGCACAGCCCTTGATGGAAGAGCGCCGTCTGTTTAGCAACAGGCCACTTGGTTTCCGCAACCAGCCTTCGGAACGCGTTGAGATACTGCACCAGGTCGTTGGATCCCTGTCTCAACTCAAGCATTTCACGGTCCGCCGTGTACGAGTCAGCCCTTCTGTCGAATACCTTCAGGAATTCCTCGCGAAAAGCACCCCAATCACATAAGAGGGGGTCGTCCTTGCTCACCAGAGGTACGGCCCATTGTGCCGCGTTTCCAGCCAAATAGGATATAAGGAAAGCCACACGAGCCTGACTCGTGGGGAACGCCTTTGGTTTGCACGATAAATGTAGCGCCACTTGTGTGAGGAATACCTGCACTGTGTTAGGATCCCCACTGTACCTCTCTGGTGTTGCCAAGGGGATGGCTACCGGCATTTCCACTACTACCGCAGGGGTCTGGTTCGTGAGGGAGGTGCTGGGCGTGAGCGGGTCCAATTGGATAGCATCCAGTCTGGCTTTTACATCGGCTGTTTCTTGCCTAGAGGCAGCCACTTCAACTTGCATGGCCGCTAAAGCAGCCAGCACATCATCAAGTGTTGCCATGTCTGTTATCGACCGGGAGACAGTTAGTGTTATTAAGGTCGGATATTTTGTAACGCCCTGAACGTCTCAGGATCGTTTAACAGACACGACAATGAGGACGCAACCACTTGTGAAGGGTTAGTTCTTTTAATGAAGGCAAATAACATACAAAGAACAAACAAAAGTTATAGTCACTGGAATCCTCCAGGCTAAGTACGTTACCAGCCCACAGCACGGATGGTCCTACCCGTCCTCTGCATATACGCCGATCCCGGCGTATGCCAACAGAGGGCAGAAATGAAATGGCCGACAATGCCAATCGGTAGGCTGTGAGGGGCACGAAGAGTGTTGGGGAGAATCGAGGAGTCAGGGAAACACCCAGCCGGGGTCTCTACCTGAAGGGAGCAGCCGCTCAACCTCTTCCCCAGACTGCACCGGGACGCGGAGTCACCTCCTGGTGATGCGTCACCGATACCCCAATCACAAGCAAGACGACTGAACCGAGAGCAGCCGCTCGATCGATCCTGTGGACTTCCGAGTCTGTAACGCGGCAAACACCTCCTGGTGTGCGTTACAGCTGGCAGTCCCTGTGTCTCTGGTCGGGCTGGGAGTTACGACTCCAACCAGCAAAAGCGCCACTGCGCTTGGACTCAGCCGAGTCAAAAAGCGAAGCTCAATGGTTGACCGGTAGAGCTTCCGGGTCCTTCACAGGTGACGATGGGGCAAGACACGGCCCAGGGAGTAACGACTCGACCTACCTCCGTTCTTGCCTTACTGGAGCACCACTCCGGAACACTGCTCTTCACAAAGCAGGTACGTCGGTGTAAACACAATATCCGACAGCCTTGTACCTCCCGGTTCCTCCCTTTATAGGGTGTGTTTTCCTTGAGTTATGTAACAGCTCTCCTGTTTACATAAGGGCGTGTTTCCCTTGAGTTATGTAACAGCTCTCCTGTTTACATAAGGGCGTGTTTCCCTTGAGTTATGTAACAGCTCTCCTGTTTACATAAGGGCGTGTTTCCCTTGAGTTATGTAACAGCTCTCCTGTTTACATAAGGGCGTGTTTCCCTTGAGTTATGTAACAGCTCTCCTGTTTACATAACCTCTCAACCGCTAAGCGTCCTGGGAGATGTAGTCCGTTTTCGCTGGTTACCGTTTTCCTCCCCTCGCATGACAGGAATTCTTGACAGTTATCATACTTGAAGGCATCCCTCCCATGAGTGCATGCGTGCATGAAGATTGACAAGGCTTAAAAAATAAAGTCGCTCATTGGTGCAAGTCAATATCAGGCTGACCAACTGACCTAGCTGAGTAAAGTCTTATGGTCAGGAGGGTTGGCTGGTTGGGCTATACCCCTAATTCTTCTGGAGGAGATTGCTTTATGATAAACTTCAGAAACCCCCGCCTGGTAAGCCAACTGTTACACAGACTGGATCATCAAGTCAAAGGAATAGGGAAGATTCGTGCACTACCATTGGGGTTCTTTTATTAGTCCTCCATTATAATATCAACGACCTGCAAAGTACCTGTCCCGAGCCCTAATCCAGCTGTTAAGCTCATCACCCCCTTTGTTCACAATAATCTTTTTGCAGCCCTCTCATGCATGTCAGACGTAGAACGACTGGTTGCACCCATGGTCAATCATTTACTTTCTCCTCCCTATCCTATGATGTTGGTTTCAAGACCCACAAAGGAGAGCCCCCAAGCAATTTCCTTATCCGAGATGACTACGTTGGGTTAGACTGCCTCTGTTTCCTGTATTGGAACATAGTGGGAATCAGTGAGAAGTTGAATAATGAGGACTGGCTGAAACTAATTAATAAGTATGATATTATGTGTTGTCAAGAGAACTGGGCCCATGAGGACTTTTATGTTGATGGTTTTCAGTCCTTCTGTGTAGCTGCTACACCATCTACATCAAGCAGATGGAAGGGGGGATTAGGGGTTCTCATCTCACTAACAATAAGCAATTTGAAAGTTGAAAAGTTGCCAAATTTTGTGCTTGTCATTCCCTGGGTGTCTGGATGTATTATTAATGTGCCGCTCGCCGCTGTCAGACCGAGGATTGTGCTGGTTGGAACTTCTTCTTGGGACTACTAACTCCGCCACAAAAGGACCCTGCTTGTACATTGGGAGCTTGTGTGCATGGCCCTTCTGGCGGCGGGACTGCGAGGACCAGTGTGCATAGCGAGGTAATCACCGCTGCACCTGGGGCCTCTTCCCGCCAGCTCCTCCCATCATCTCCATTTAAGACTCGCGGCCCCCGCTTCGTGGGTGCCGCTCGCCGCTGTCAGACCGAGGATTGTGCTGGTTGGAACTTCTTCTTGGGACTACTAACTCCGCCACAAAAGGACCCTGCTTGTACTTTGGGAGCTTGTGTGCGTGGCCCTTCTGCCGGCGGGACTGCGAGGACCAGTGTGCATAGTGAGGCAATCACCGCTGCACCTGGGGCCTCTTCCCGCCAGCTCCTCCCATCATCTCCATTTAAGACTAGCGGCCCCAGCTTCGCGGGAGCCGCTCGCCGCTGTCAGACCGAGGATTGTGCTGGTTGGAACTTCTTCTTGGGACTACTAACTCTGCCACAAAAGGACCCTGCTTGTACTTTGGGAGCTTGTGTGCGTGGCCCTTCTGCCGGCGGGACTGCGAGGACCAGTGTGCATAGCGAGGTAATCACCGCTGCACCTGGGGCCTCTTCCCGCTAGCTCCTCCTCCGCATCTTCTCCCTATTTAACACACCCCGTGCTCACGTGCTAGCGGGACGCGCGCGGGTCGACGCTCGGGGCGAAGACCGGGCAAAGAGCGGGCCGTTTGAGGCCGTTCGAGAACGGTCGAGATCGGGCTCGGGCAACTCCCCCTGTTTCACGATCGCCCTTGTTCTTCTGCATACACCAAAACCCCCACACTTGGAGAATGACCTCAAGAGAGACAAGAAGCAAGACCATGTTGGCTGCTGGGAAGCCACAAGGTACCTTGGATACTTATTTTGCTAAGGCTGGCTCACTACTTATCGATGATATCACCACACTAGAACGACGTATTTCCCAAGAAATTGAGTGGGTAAGGAGATCGTCTCTGGGCCCCCTTGCTACTGTAACTACCCCTGAACAGAGACTGGAAGGTACACCAGCATCAGTTGGGTTTAGGGGAATGGATGATATGCCTGTTACAGCTGGACCGAGTGGTTCCACTGCATCTGATATTGACTGTGTGATCTCGTCCCCGGTAGATTTCCGCACAATATCCTTACCCTCACTAAAGCCTCCCCTACCCCTAATTGTACCCAATACTACCCCGCCCCTTATGGAGGGAATTAATACTGGGGTTTACAAGTCTGTATTGCCAAGGCAGGGGGAGAGGGAGGGAGCTATCCCAAAAAGTAAGAGGAGGGCGCAGAGTCCTCGAGGGAGAAAGCAGAAAACTGCTAAAAATCCAATCCCGAATTAGGGAAATAAAAATGGTACAATTATTAAAAGGCAAATTTCGCCACAAAAAAAAAGGCCACCACCCTTCCACACATTAAGTCAGAAATCCCCCAGTACTAGTTTAACCTCTGGGGAGGAGGATATTACCCTCTCTGATATCCGTAGTCTGATGAGGATAATGCTCAAATCGCTGGAAGTGCGATTGACAAAAATGGAAAGTTGTCTGCAGAATATTGAAAAGGAAATGGCACACTTATCAGCTGCCCGTACTAAAGACAGCCAATTACCAGGAATAGGGTTGAGCCATAGCAGTGAGATGGCTAAAATAGCCCCCCCCAGCTAAAGAAACGGGCCTTGCGACTAATTCCACGCAAATTCAACCCTCCTTACTACATCATAATCTGCCAGCCCCAGATTATGCAACAAGTACAGGCTTGAAGGAGAAGTTGACTGTAACTGGAAATGAGGGCCAGAATAATGGTAATGACAGTAAGCACAGGATAATCAACTTACCACCAGAGGCAAGTCCATGTATAATTATTTTGGCAGGTATTCCCGAATTAAAACATTCTGTGCGGGAACCGGTGGAAGCCCTTAAAAATAAGGTTATCAATTGGCTTTCCACAAATAGACCCCTCCCTGAAGGAATAAGGAGTGAGGTCCTTATGGTAAGAAGAGCTCCGTGGCTTGGTGGTACTAGGAAATCTATTGCCGGAGACTGTGTGCTGGTTAATTTTAGGGACCCTCTGACTGTTTCATACATATGCAACTGGCCATATTGTGATAAGGGGACTCTAAGTCAAACTATAGACCTATCAGTCTTATCGATGTTTCCCAGAAGCTTTTCGGTAGACTGATACTAAATCGCCTTCAGGATTGGATTGAGGAACGGGAGATACTGAGCCCGTACCAAGCTGGGTTCAGAGAGGGTGTCTCAACTACAGACCAGATCTTCCGTCTTAATCTTTTATATTGGAAGACCGCGTTAATTGAGGGCGGTACCCTGTATACGGTCTTCGTGGACTTACGAGCGGCGTTTGACTTAGTACCAAGGGATAAATTATGGATGGTTCTAATGGACCTAGGTGTCCCTGCTGATATTTTATCAATATTGATGAGATTACACCAGGGCAATTTTGCCAAGGTGAGGTGCGGCAGAGGGGGTGTCCTTTCTGATGGCTTCCCCGTAGACACGGGGGTCAGACAGGGCTGTGTGCTCGCACCGACCCTGTTCTGCCTCTTTGTGGATGGGGTCATAAATTATCTTACGGGGTTAAACAACACTGATGTCCCCAAGTTAAATGGCAGCAGGGTGCCTGCAATTATGTTTGCAGATGACACCCTGCGGCTTTCTAAATCCCCTATGGGCATACAACGGGTGTTGGATGGGTTTACGAATTTTTGTGAGAGGCGTAGATTGGAAATCAACGCGACCAAAACCAAGTATATGATTTTCAACCCACCCCTCTCAACCCGCCCAAGCCCCATGATAGGGCATGTCAGACTAGAGCGGATTACTATATTTGACTACCTGGGGGTAACCCTTAACCAAACTATGACCTGGGAGTCGCACAGAACCAAGGCAAGCATGAAATTGGCGCAGCTAACGGGCGGTATCTGCAGGATGTTATCCAGGTCGACCTACAAACCATTTGGTCCACCCCTCCAAATTTATAAAACTCAGGCTAGGGGGGCAGTAACATATGGGGTGAGATATGGGGGCATACAGCCGACCAGAAATTACAGGTAATTGAGAATAATTTCATAAGACAACCGGCAGCTTTACCATCTAGCACCCCACTTCTCCCGTTAAGATTCGACCTGGGCCTAAGACCGATCACGGAGGAGTTGGGACTTAAACCTTTGACTTTTTGGAGCAAAATCTGGAGCTCGCCAGAGCTATCTAGTTACAGGGCTGAACTCGTAGAGATCTTGCGCCTACCTAAAGTGTCACAAATACCATGGTTTAAATACATCAAGTATACCTTTGAAATTCTAGGAAGACCAGACCTGTGGCTTAATCCGGAAAATGTTTGTTGCAGGATATCCCGCAGATCTCTAGCAAAGGCTTATTATGAGTATAAGTTAGGGGTTACAATTGAGTCTATACGCCAGGGATCTTTATCCAATCACTTCCTTGTTATTAAAGACTCTTATTACTTAGAGCCCGTCTTTGATGATGTGGGCCCTCCAATAACAAGGAAGTTATACATGCAGTGGCGTTCTTCCCCTGAGGGCACACACTGAACACTGGTCAAAAATACATTCTACAGCAAGTGCACATTTGCGAGAGAATGACCTGCATATCATATTTTTCTGCCCAGCTTACAACATACCCCGGAATTATTGGCTTATCCCACTCCTCAAAAATCTAGGCTTTAGGAATTACTACCCAGCATATAGAATTCTAAAGACAGATTTATCTGCCCCAACTGTATTTGCAGTCGCTAAATTTCTAACAGCTATGTGGTTCATTCGAAATCGTTATATTAAGTCTAACAAGATTATATGAAAACCTTGAATTATTTTTATACGACTGTTTTATGGTTTCTTTTTTATCTACCTAATTGTAATCTTTTATTGTATAATTCATAATTGTATATATCTGTATTCTTTTATGGTCCAAGTGACCGAAATAAAGATCATGATGATGATTAATAATTTATTTTTGTTTCAACTATTATTTTGCAAACCATACTAGCAATATGCTAAGTGAACATGACCAATTTATAACAGATTATTGAGAGAGACACCCAGATAGGGGAGTAATTTTCTAGATGGGCAATTTTAACATTTCTTCTTGCCCTTTCAGAGGAGACCGTGTTTGTGGGATCATTGATTGGCAAGAGGAAAACATAACACACTTTAAACCTTATGGGACTGCGTTGAACCAGGGTGTAGAGAAACACAGTTTGCTTTTTAGTTCAGATTGTTCAAGGAAGGTGATTTTATCCCGCCAGCTTATACAGGTAAAGGCAAGGAATCCAAAATTGATTTTATCTTGCTTTTTCCTTATATAGTCCCAAATTTACAGGATTCTTATATTTGTATATCCAACATTAGTGATAACAAGCCTAAATAGCCATTTGGTTAACCTCAAATGCATAGTTCTTCTTTTCCTCTGATTTCTAGTTTTCCAAAAACAATGGCATATGTCTCAAATGGGAGAATAAAGATTTCCCCAAAAAATGTTGACATCTTAATTACCCTTAAGCAAGATGAAGCTATAAAATGTTTATCTGAGGAGGCAAAGTTGGGGAGGTTCTGGAAAGTTTTGAAGGCCTTTGGAAACTTCCTTCCAGTCTGTTGGTTACAAGGAAAAAGTAAAGGGAACCCCACCATTATAAATGGTTTAACACTGCTTGCACCATTGGCTTAAAACATTTAAAAAAGGCATCCCCTCTTAATGTTGAGGGTGTTAGACATGCCAGGTCCATATACAAGTCCACTTTAGATAAGAGGAAACAGGAGGTAAGGAGTCAGGCATGGGAAGATGTGCAAGCTGCTTATGAACTTAGGGACTCCAGGGATTTATGGGTGGTGTTAAATAGGCTTTTCTTCACAGATTTAAATCAGGCTAGAATAGAATGTCACAATCCCACTGAGGAGTGGGTCTGTCACTTCTCAAAAGGTTTTGGTCAAGACTAACCACCTCATGACCCAGTAGAGGTACTAATACTTTCTCCTGCTGAAATTGCATCTCTAAGTAATTCCATTGAAGTCAGTGCAGTATCAGGAGCTCACCTGCAGGAAAAGCGGCAGGACCAGATGGGGTCCTCACTGATGTTTTTAGATAGAATCCTACTTTTTGGGCACCCCTGTTTACACACCTTTACCATGCTGTGGTCAGAGGTGGTATTCCTAATTCCTAGAAGGAGACCATTATGGTCCCTATATTTAAAGAAGGAGACAAAAGACAACCAACCTGTTACCGACCTACCTCCCTTTGGACTCTTCTGCAAAGATCCCCTGGAGGGTAGTTCTGCAAAAACTGGAAGAATGGGCTGCTGAGCAAATTATTTTCTCGGAAGTGCAATGTGGTTTTTGTCTGGGGTTGTTATAGTAGAGAAAATCCTGATCTTGCTCTTGCTATCTGGGAAATGTGTCCAAGCTAGGGGAGTTGCCCTCCATATGGCTTTCATAGACCTCCCCAGTGCTCTGGTTTGCAGGAGAAAGTTATGGGTCATGATGGGTAAAGCAGGGACTGATTTTGCCTTGATCAACCTTTTAAAATGTTAGCAATGTGGTACGATGACCCAGATCTGTTTTGGTATAAATGGTGACTGCACTCCTTCCTTTTATTCTAGTTAGAGTGTGAGACAAGGTTGTATTTAGCCCCCTTTTTATTTCTTTTTATAATAATGCTCTCGAGTGGGAGCTTGTGAATAGAGGGAACGATCTCCTCCTGGTTGGGAACCACCGAGTCCCTGTTTTACTTTACGCGGATGATGCAGTGTTAATCGCCCATACCACTAATGGACTTCAGTTGCTCCTAAACTCTTCTAAAGAATTTATGGAATGTCTGATAGAATATCGAAGGACAGAAAATCGACCTACAAAAATATTGACACAAAAATATCGATGTCAAAAATATCGAAGTCCTATCTACATAATGGTAAGTACAAAAATATCGAGAGAAAAAATACCGTTGTCAAAAATATCGATGTTAAAAATATTGGTTTTTTAATGTTTTAATAATAATGTAAAATGAAGTAAATAATACAAATAAATAAAAGAAACATAGTTAAAAATGTTATAACATGTTTAAAAAGTAATAACTAATATATATAATGTTAATATAAATTAAATATATACATATAAATTAATATATATGCTTACTCCACATAGTGCAACAGTAGGGAAAGCGTTGGATAGCGTAGGGGTAAAATTTACTATTCCCACTCCAGAGAGTGCAACAGTAGGGAAAGCCTTGGATAGTGCAGGGGTAAACATTACTAATCCCACTCTAGTGAGTGCAACAGTAGGGAAAGCGTTGGATAGCATAAGGGTCAAAATTACTATTCCCACTCCAGTGAGTGCAACAGTAGGGAAAGCGTTGGATAGCGTAGGGGCAAAATTTACTATTCCCACTCCAGAGAGTGCAACAGTAGGGCAAGCGTTGGATAGCGTAGGGGTAAAAATTACTATTCACACGCCAGGGATTGCAACAGTAGGGAAAGCATTGGATAGCGTTGTGGTCAAAATTACTATTACCACTCCAGTGAGTGCAACAGTAGGGAAAGCGTTGGATAGCATAGGGGTTAATTAACATACTTATTAATTAAATTAATTTAGTAAAATAAATTACATATTAATAATTAATTAACAAAATAATTAATAATAAATACCAATACAATTTAATTAATATTTACTTAAGTAACATTAAATTACTTCCCACCCTATTCCCCAATAAACACACAGCCCACAGCACAGTAAAAATAACACAATTAATGTATTTATCAATTAATCAATTGATAAAATATTATTACCAAGTACTAATAAATGAACAATAAATTAATTAACAATAACAATAAATAAAAAATAATAATACATTAATTAGAATTATTTTATTATAAATGAATCAATTAATAATAATTGCCAATTAATAACTACTTAACAATGCATTAATTAACAATAACAATAAATAAAAAAATAATACAATTAATTATAATTAATATAAGGATAAATTAATAAATTAATACGAATGAATTCTCAATTAATAATTAATTAACAATACATGAATAATCACTAACTATAAATGAAAACATAATAATTATTTAATATTAATTAAATTACTTCCCACCCTATTCCCCTATAAACCCACAACCCGCTCTGATACTAAAACACAAAATTTACTTAATTGATTTTTACAAATTTCTAAATATTTATTACATATATTTAAAAATAATAAAAATACATTACGAGAAATGTTAAACATACTTATAAAATACATACTAAAATACATAACACTATTATAAATATCGATATTATTAACAACAATATTTTTGCTAACACTATTACTTTGTTATTTCTTACTTCGATATTAAAAAAAACGATATTGCTTACCTCATGGTTGATATTCTGGCCACCGATATTCTTGACATCAATATCCTGTCTCTACGATATTAAAAACTCGATAATATTGTAGGTCCATATTAAAAAATTGATGTTTTGACTGCGCACCGAATTTATTGGGGAGCTAAACTTGAAAATAAACCACCAGAAATCACATATATGCAGGCCAAAAACTAAAACTCACTCACGTAGACACAATATAGTTGGTTTTGCAATTATCAAGTTACAGAGTTTTAATTACCTTGGGGTTTTGTTGGTGGACAATTTCTGTGCCAGATAACCTGTAAATTTGCCAAAGGTATAGACATGATTTTTAAGTTCTTAAACAAACTTGCCCATAATCCCATTAAGGAGTTAATTACTTTGTACAAAGACAAATGCCTTTCTGTGGGGACTTATGAGACCAGTGTCTGGGGCTATACTTCCCAAGGAAGTTTACAAATGATTGAGAACAAATTCCTGTGCAGATTGCTGGCTTCTTTTAGGAGTACTTCCAGTCTTATTGTTTATTTGGAACTTGGTCTTACTTTTTTGGAGGATATGGTCAAGGAGGCACCATTGTTTCTTTAACTTAAGATGTGGCATTCACCGCATATTTTATTTTCACGATTGGTCATGGAAGACTGCTTAAGACAAGACCACATGCACTCCATTCCTTGGTTAGCTTACGTCAAGAGGGCTTTTTGACCTTAACCTGCCAAATCTCTTTTATTCTCTTGACAAAATTGATAATAGTTTAAAAAACTCAGTGAAATCTATTTTTTTCTAACATAGAAATCAGGCCAGACTTTCCATACGTCTATCTATGAGTTTGATCTCCCGCTATTTCGAAATAAAACCCACAGAAAGAATAGAACCATATTTGCTGTGGATTTTGAACCCTGAATTTATACTTTACCTAACCCTTTTTAAACTTAGCACTTTGCACTTTTTGGTAGCTTATCCCCAGCAGGGCACTTGGTTCGATAGCCTACCATTTTGGCCTTGCGATAACATCTCTAAGCAATCGCTTGTGTATTTTATGTTCTTCTGTGCTTTTTTTATGCTCCAGATTGCAATTTTTACATCCATTGCTGCGCACATATGGCCTTATAACACATATCGAAAGCTTGTAACATTTACAGCCTTTAGATTTGGACCACTGTTGGTTAACTGTTACTTTTGACAAGCTCTTAGAATCAAAGAAAGGAGAATCCTAAAAATTCCTGAGAAATCTGCATTTTTTTATTATGTACCTCAGGACAGAGCCTCTGTCTTTGTTTTGATTAGTTGATATATTCTCATCTAATCCGAGATTTGCCTTGATCGTTACAACATGGTCAGATTCTTAATTTTATAAGATTGTATTATGAATTTGGACATATACCTTTTGTTTTCTTTTGTTGCTTTATACTGCTTTTATGTTTGGATGTATATGTGTTCTTGCTGATGTTTTAGCTTTTTATGGCTATCAGCCGAATAAAAGTATTTTACTAACTGACTGAATGTTTTGACAAGCCATGAAATCCTAGCTCTGCAATAAACATGGCATGGGAAATCCCAGGTTACATCAATCCCTCAAAATGCACTGAATATCTACCTGCTATGATAAAACCACAGGGGACTACAGATTTGTAAATACATTTGTAAATTTGTAGATTTATATAACACAGGTTATCACCCATGATGGTGACCATGCGCTGTCCTTGGGCATGGGGGGTAATTGGTTATTTGCCCAGAATCACAGGACGTTGAGCCAATGCTGAGATGCGAGCCCGGATCCCCAGCTCCCGAGTAGGCAGCTCTGGCCGCTGTGCCACACCCTCTCTCAGTTTCAGAAATAAAAAACACTCTCAAATTAAAGCATGAAATAACATCTACAAGAATTTAGAGTTGTGCGACATCAGCCATGTGAGAGTTATTTCCTGATTATAATTATAAGTGTTTATTAGTATGAGCCATTAGCGGTTAAAGCAAAAGAACTGTGGTGTTTGATATGTAGTTTTAATGACTTAGGAGAACTAGGCCTCGACTGGGTCCCAACTTCATTTTGAAAGGTAATGGATGCTGTTTCATAATATTAATTTTGTGTTTATATTTCTCATTGACATCATTTGCAGACCCAGGCCCAGATCAGACACCTGACTTTTACAAGACAGGCAAGTCAGGGATAAGATACGAAAACGAACGAAACAATATTACCAAGACAATGTAAAGACGGTTGACTCTGCCTGTACCCTAAGGGAGGTCTATATGACAGGCGCTGGTGGGGGGAGGCAGAAGGAATGAGAATTGCAGTGTGAAACCTAAGAGAAAGAGATCAAGGACCTTGAAGCAAAGGTATTGAATATAACGTCCCAGACCCAACAATTAGCCATCAACTCAGACTAAAACTGCAGGAAATAGGATATATAGTGGAAGATAGGGCAAGAGCAAAGGCAAGAGCTACTCAACATCAACTTTATGATGTGGTTGATAAAACCAACAAGATGATTGCCTGGCTGGAAAACAGAGACAGAGAAAAGAGCTGGGTCCTGCAAATGCGTATGACATCGGGAGAGGTCCACAAAATGGGGCGGGAATTTTCTGCTGCATTTGAGGACCACTACGAAGCACTTCACACCTCTACATCTGTTAGAACAGAAAGTAACTGCGCAGACCTGCTTTAAGATATTCATATTCCTACACTATCAGCTGATGAGTGTAAAGAATTGGATACAGACTTAACAGTTGAGGAAATAACACAGGCCATCTGCAACTTAAAGTCCAGCATACCGGCCGAACTGTATAAAGGGGTAGCCATGACGGTGGCAAAACATATGCTTAATATGTTCCAGGAGGCGATGAAACTAGGCAAGGTACTAAAAAACACTATCTACAGACAAAGATGGCGGCTGCTAGTCAGCCGTGTGAGAGATGAGCTCCTCACTGAGCTCCCCTTCTTCGCTGTAGGAAGGCTGCTGCAAATTACCAAGGCGGCAATCATGGTGGGAAAGCTCAGAGAAAACTTTCTTACGAGGCAATCCTAACCATGGCGATGTCAAAAGCAACGGCAACATTGTTTCCTGCTCGCTCGTATATCGCCTCCCTGCGAGGAGGAGTAGGAGGAGGCGGCGGGCTACTGCTCGGACTGGAGCTCAGACCGGAGCATGCCAGGGAAGCGTTTCAGCTGCTCACTGCCTGGTACAGCTCGTAATTGACCGGGAAGGAGGGAAAGAGGGAGTCTGGCTGCCTGGTTGCCCGCTGACATGTCGAGGCGGTGATGAGACTGATGTAAAGACGACGGTGTGATCCATACGAGCACTATAAAGAGGGGAAGGACGAAAAACTTTGCCGGTAAGTGCATGGATTGCCTGTTTAGCCAGAGAATATGTAACTTGGATGAAACGCTGGTACTGGACTAATGTGCTGATTCTAAAAGGAAAAATAAAATAAACGCTGACATTTTTTTAACTACAGCTTTGGGAATATATAAAGGGCTAAGGGCTCTGTACTATAGGGAGGCAAGCCATACCTCAGTTAAGGATTGCAGACTAAGGTACAAAGCAGGCATTATGCCCCTAAAATCAATGCATGGTGGCAAAAGACGTGGTGTGACGGAACCTATGGTTGCGAGCAAATTGGAAGCTCTATCTAAATTAGGTATTAATGCTAAAGCTACTCTGGAAGGCGCCGTCTGTGATATGAATGCACAGGGAGGGGAGAATAAGCTGATTATGAAAAAAATCCCTCAAATGTTCGCAAATGCTAAAAAGGACAATGAGGATATTAAGGATAAAATGGTGGGTGCTGAGATCCCGGCTGGGATTGACAGCACTGATACTGCATTGATTGAAACACATTCTAATAAGGAAAAGGGATCCACATCGACCTTAGGCCAGTCTACCTCCGAGTTGCCACAGGATATAATAGCGGTAAGGTCTGACATTGCAGCTGGAGACTTACAATGTTCTCAAGATACTACCACGCAGGATTCCACGTCGGACCATGATTTAAAAATCAGGAGTACACCAAAATCCCTCGAAGAGGGCGACTCGGGGGAAAAATACTATTCTCTTTCAGATTCCTCGGATCTATCAGAAGAGGATCAAGATGGGCAGGACGAGAAAGACGGAGGACCAAGTTCTGGGTCTTTGGAAGGGTCTGCAATCAGCTTATGTAACGAATCGACCACTTCAAACATGGCAGAGGCAAATTAGGATATCACTATGTTACAAAGCGGATTGATAAATACAGCAAAGGCACTCCATTCGGGGACAACCAAAAGTCTGATGTGGGAGATCTCCCTGACTCCTGAGTCTCGACCCCCAGCTACAGAATCGACAGATCTAGCTCTGGATAATGGTGGTGCGGTAGGGGGTCAGGTGGTGGATCAGATGGGAGAAATATCGCTGGCTGCAATTTACCAATCCATCGTGGACCATAGGCTTGAAACCCAAACCTAATACCTTAAGACCCATACCGCTTGCCGGAAACTCCAGAACACAGTCAGAAAAATTGCAAAAACCTGCAATGAATTTATGGACAGAATGAATGTGGCAGAGGCGAGAATATCAATCCTAGAGGGTGAGGTAATAGCACAGAAAATCACCCTTAATGCTATGACCTCTAAGAAAGATGACACTCAGATGAAAATCGTGGACTTGGAGAATCGCCTACGCCGCAATAACCTTAGAGTGCTAGGTATTTTGGAAGGCTCTGAAGGGCCAGACGTGCGTAAATTTGTGATCGATATTTTTACCGAAGCCTTCCCTAAACTTACAATGTGGAACTGGTCTAACGAGATTCAAAGGACCCACAGGTTCCCGTTTAGATTGCCGTCAGCCAAGAGATCCCAAACAGAGATGAAGCCAAGGGCCATCCTGATCTCCTTAAATAACTTTTTAGCGCGTCAGGCCTTATATGATCTGGCCCGTCCAGACAAGAAGCAGCATGTAAAGGGTTCTCAGTCCTTCGTAAGGCCTGATTTTTGCCATTATACGGTGGAGAAGAGGTGGTTGCTACGACTACTCATAACCCCATTTCAGAACAAGGGAGCACAGGCGTTTCTACTCAATCCTGCCACATAAAAAATTGTCAGCAAAGGTCAAACAAGAAATCCAAGCCAAAGAATATGTGGATTCTATCGGAACCATTTAAAAAGAAAATGGAACGGACAAACTGTTGGACTCCGGATGGTTGTATTGTCAGACGATATCGGCTTGAGACTATATTATGTGTAATTATGCAACAGCAATAACATATGGACGCACACTTTGGGGGCTAATACACATTGAAGATAGAAGAAGGGAAGACACCAAGGCGCAAGTCTCTCTCCATCGTAAGGGCCATAAGCCCTTTTGCCTATATAGAGGGAAATGGGTGGGGGAGGGTGGTGAGGTTAGTCAGGGTTAGGGGGGGCACAGGGTTGGGTGAAGGTGGGTTTAGTGTTAGGGGTAGACAGGGACAAGGGAAGGGGGGTGGCAAGAAGGGAGGAGGGATGAGTGCAAAGATAAGCAAGATAAAAAACTGAAATCAGAGATATCTATTTTTATTGGAAACCACAAAACTGGGGTGCAAAAGCAGCAATGGTCAGATAAGGGAACTAACAGTATAAAGTATGGATACATTCAGGATCTATTCCTCTAATCTGGGGGGCTTAAATGACAGAAAAAAATGGGAAAAGGTTTTTGAGATACTCAGAACATTGAATCCAGACTTAATATGCGTACAAGAAACGCATATTCCATGGCGAAACAGTAGCCTCTTAGAGATTAGGGGCTATTGTTTAGTGGCATGTTCTTTTCAGGATACGATGATCAGAGGGGTAGCGATATATCTTAGACAACGGGATGGGCCGGTAGTACGATCAGCCATGGACAAGTGGGGGCACTGGGCGATAGTAGAACTGCCCAGTGGTCTAACAGTTGTGAATATCTATGGCTCTAACTTAAATGATGTTGGTATGTGGAGTGCATTAGAAATGGAATTAGCTAATTGGTCTCAACGGCTGATAGTATGTGGGGATTTCAATATACACCAGGATGTGAGGGATGTCCAGAAACAAATGTATGTAGGAAGGAAACCGAAGGTATACAGGGCAATCAAAGCATTCAAAGATACTCATGGTCTCTGTGATGTCTGGGCCGAAAAACATCAAGAAGACCCTGACTTTACATATTTCTCCCATCCACACAGGAAATTTGTAAGGCTGGACTATTTCTTTGTCTCTCATTTATAGCTCAGGCATTATAAAACTGCCCCAATTATATTCTGATCACAACCCCTTGATATTAGAGCTAAGGGAGACAATGAAAGGTAGACAAAGGGCTCTATGGTCTTTTGATAAGAAACTGCTCTCAGAGGAGGAATTCTGTATTTATATTAAACAGTGGGCACAGGAATATTTCAATTGCAACAGGTACAGTGCATCCCGCGAGATAGTCTGGGATACTTTTAAAGCTGCCCTGAGAGGGCAGGTAATAGGGTATGTAGCTCGCACCCAGAAACAGCGTAAAATGCAAACCGATCAATTAATTAACAAGCTATCTAAATTAGAGGCAGAACACTTCCAGGTAATAAACAAGGGGGATTCCGAGTGCTTAATAGCTGAACAAATGACAAAATTAGCCATAGCTAAATCAGAAATAAATGTATACTTTCAGAATAAAGTCGGCCAGATGTTTCAAGCTTATCGCGGGGAGCTGTATGAATATGGGGAGGCTACGGGGCGACTATTAGCATTCAGAACAAGGCAGAAAGCCGCTAGAAATAACATAGCAAAAATGAGGGACAGAAATAACCAGTTAGTATCTGGACCACAAGAAATTATTGGGGTATTTGAGGAATTTTATACTAAGCTCTATTGCTAGGAAAATCACGAAAGGGCAGATGAATACCCTCTCCCATCAAGATTAGATCCTCAGGCTGCCATAGAACTAGAAAGGGAAATAACTACAGAGGAAGTGCAGGAGGCACTGGCATCCCTTTCATTGGGAAAAGCTACAGGCCCCGATAAAATTGCTTTAGAGATTTATAGATTATTACTGCCACAAATACTCCCTATTATGCAAGATTTATTTGTCAGCATTCATTATAGAGGGATTCCACCCGTCTCGTGGCAGGTTACGGATGTGGTTGTCTTTCTTAAAAAAGAGAAATCTCAAGAAGTACCATTGTCATATCGACCAATATCGCTTATGAATGCGGACACAAAAATGTATTAAAAAAGAATGGCCACTCGACTACAAAAGACCATGGTTGCTCTTATATTACCGTGGCAACATGGCTTTGTTCCCGGAAGGGTGATCACAGACCATACAAGGCGGGTAATCTCAATTCTGGATATCGCAGAGGTGGATGAGGTAGAAATGACTGTGGTCCTCCTGGATGCGGAGAAGGCCTTTGATCGTGTGGCCTGGCGATATTTATGGAGGAGTCTGGTAGATAGAGGATTCCATCCAGGAATTATAAAGGCTCTCCAGGCAATGTATTTTAAACCACATGCCCAGATTCAAATTATGGGTTATACTTCTAGGAGGATAGAGATAGCCAGGGGTACCCGTCAAGGCTGCCCTGCTCTCCGATTCTAAGTTTGCATATAATTTAGATCCTTTTATTATTCGTATTTTACATAATCAGTTGATCAAACCAGTTAGAATTCGTGACTATGAGACAAAAATTTTAGCATATGCAGACGACATTGCGATTATCACAGCCGAACCTCGAACTGCTATTAAAGAAATTGAAAGTATGGCAGCCGAATTTGGGGAGAAATCTGGGTATCTTTTAAACAAAACTAAAACGCAAATTATTTGTTCCTGTAAGTGCGTCTTTCAATATTCCCGCGTAGTTAGGACAGCAATGTATTTAGGGGTCAAAATTACAGCAGACATTAAGGAACTCTGGGCGATTAATATTGACCCAGTATTACAAATAATAAATAACGACCTTAGACGCATAAATAATTTACATCGCACAATCATTGGTAGAATAAATGTAATTAAGATGAAGATTTTTCCTAACATTTTTTATCTTATTCGGGCAATACCACTGGAGCTTACTACTACTAAAATGCACAGAATTGAGACAATGTTTTCTAAATTTTTCTGGGGGTATCGAAAGGTACGCCGAGCCTATAAATAACTGACGTTACCTAGAGACTGGGTAGGGTGGGAAGCCCCTAGCGTACATATGTACTACTGGGCTATGGCCCTGCAACAACTTGGAACACTATTTCATTTTCTGGATGCGGGGGAATGATCTCAAATACCCACTATATACCAATTGGCTGTGGGCAATGATGCCATGGGATTGCTGCAACGGAAAACAGACCCAATACATAAAAATCCTCGATATAAATGCATCCAGACGGTGTTAAAGATTTGGAAAAAAGTGGGAAAAACTGTCAAATTAGTAGGTATAATAAATACACTTCACTCTGGCATTCTGATATTTTGACTTTAGCACTGTATGATGGAATGGCTAAGAAATGGGAACAGGCGGGGGTTATACTATTAGCAGATTTATATTCAAACAGGGAAAGGAAATCTTTTTTAGAAATAGTTCAAAAATTTGGTATACACAAAAACTCCTGTTTTAAATATTTACAAATTCAAAATCGAATTAGAGGGCTTTCTATAGGCCTTATCAATATGGAACCGGTCCCTACACTGAAAATGATGAAAAACCCAGACAGTAAGATTAAGGATTTTTATCAGGAACTAATAGCAAAAACACCAGATGATATAGGTAAAATAGAATCTAAGTGGGCTTGTAAGCTTGAGGATGGGGAAATAGATATAGATATGGTATTAGACATCGGGAACAAAGTACTTATTGCAGCCAACCTCAAAGCCCAGCAATATAAAACTGTATATGATCTTTATTACATGCCGGGTAAACTATTTGGGTGGGGGAAGAGGCAACATGATAAATGCCCAAGATGTCAGGTGGGCCCGGCGGATAGCATACACATGTTTTTTTCATGTGAAAAGCTGAACCTTTTAAAAGAGGGTATCGAAAAATTCTGGTTTCAGGTACTAAATAAAGAGATTAAAATTACCCCAACAGTGATGCTTTTAGGCTTTGATGCTCGATTAATCAATTTTGAGGGAGCGGGATTTTGTGTTTTTAACAATGGTGATAGCACGCTTACTGATTGCCACAGTTTGGGAGGATAGTGAGCCACCTACATATCCCCAATGGCTTTATAGGCTATTATATCTCGGCCGCCAGGAAATTGCTTTGTATAAGTGTAAAGGGGTAAGGGCCAGGAGGAAAGGCGAGAGTATATGGGAACCTCTAACAACATGGATGGAAAAAAAGGTGCGTTCAGGGATTGGATAGATATGTTTAATAATAGAAGGAATATGAACTGGATTTTTGGCAAAAAAAATTATATACATATATGGAAATTGAAAAGAACATTATGGTATTCTGGCCTGTAGAAACATTTTTTGGGGAAAAAAAAAATGTCCACTGAATGTAAAAGATGTGATAATATCTGCATATCTCTGACTTCAAATACAAAAAAAAAAAAAAGAAACTAGGCAAGGTACCAGTGGACCAACGACTTGCCACGATAGTGGTCATACCTAAGATAGGCAAGAACAAACTTTGAAAACCGAGCAAAGTGGTTCTGAAGTAGAGCACAAATCAAAGTCCAGATATGATTCAATAAAGTAATCCTTTGTTAATGCAAGTTGTTCATGTCTTGTCTTTATTCCGAAGTACAATCTTCACTGCATGCCATCAGGCCAAGCCAACACGTGTTTCGTCCTGACAGTTATAAGTCATGGACTTCATCAGGGCTAGAGGCAAAAGAAATAACTACATTTGCAATCTGATTCCAAATAAATACAAGGATTCACTGTTGTAGTTTAAACATTAATGGATCACATTCGTCTAAGAAAATGGTGAGAGGACCTCTTTATTAGTATTCAATTGGTTGAATGAAACTAACAAGTAACCAGAAAGGGAGAAGAAAAGAGTTTTTAGATGTCACCGAAATATACCTGGTATTCAAAAAGAAAGAGGGACTACACCGAGGAAGAGAAAAGTAAAGAAAAAGAACTTGGTAAAATGTATATGTGTCACAATAGTACATGAGATATTCATGATTAGAACGTGTACACTAAGAGAAACAATACTTTATTGAATCATATCTGGACTTTGATCTATGCTCTACTTCAGAACCACTTTGCTCGGTTTTCAAAGTTTGTTTTTGTACGAGGTGAACTTTGTTCATCATTTACGACGTCAGTGGTCATCATACTGTTAACTTTGCAGCAAGGGTTCTAGTTTGATATTTGTATTAAGATTTTCACTTCCCTGCACAATTTGTCCCTACCACTGTGTTTTGCTGTTTATCTAAGATAGGCAAGCTTCCTGAAGACTGTGATTTGCACCAACAGATTTCACTTCTCAGTGTAGAAGTCAAAGTACTCGCGAAGGCCATTGCAACTCAGCTTCACAGAGTGATATCCTCAATAATACATCCCGACCAGTCAGGATTCATGCCCCAAAGATATATCTGACTCAACCTGAGGTGCCTGTACGGAGTCCTGCATATTAACGCAGGGGTAGGACTCCGTAGTGTTATCATTGGATGAACGGAAGGCATTCGACAATATTGAATGGCATTATCTATTCTCTGTATTGGAGAAGGTTGGGTTTGGTCCAAAGCTCTGTGCTTGGGTCAGGCTTCCCTTCACTGACCCTATAGCATGGGTACAAGTGAACGGAGCAATATCCCGTCCCTTTACCCTCCACAATGGCTTGGGATAGGAGTGCCCACTGTCCCCAATGCTCTTTGCCCACCTAGCGCTGGAGCTACTGGCTGCATGGGTCCAACATGACCCAACAGTGGCAGGGATAATAGGCGAGGGTCGTTGAGAGGAAGAAACCTCATTATATGCTAATGAAATTCTGTTGTATGCAACGCACCCCCACTCAACTGTGGGAAGGCTACTCCATATTTTCCAATTGTTTGGCAGCTACTCCGCTTATCAAAATAATTGGGACAAGTCCCTTATTTTTCCCTTGTCCGGCTCGGTTCCGTCCCTCCCGCCTCGCGGGACTAAATTTAAGTACCTTGGGATACAAATATCGAGGAACGAAAATTAATTACTAGCCGGCTGCTAGATTGACTGTGGAAAGACATAGCACTCTGGCGACAACTGTCAGTGTCTTTGTTGGGCAGGGGCACCCTATTTAAAATGATGGCACTACCTAGACTACTATATGTCCTACAAAATATGCCTTCTAGAATACCGGCTGATTTTTTTCTTTAAATAGATATTGAAATCCGGAAACTGTTATGGAATGGTGGCAGCTCTAGGATTGCCCTCCACAAACTACAGAGGGGGAATTGACCATCTCTGTGTCTTTTGGGGAGGTCAAGCTATTATCTCCTTTGAAGATCTACAAGCAGAATACCAAATATCTACAAATAAGGGGTTCTGCTACTTACAATTAGGACACAGACTCTGGGCACACATTATTGAGGGCGAGCAGTTAACAGACTGTACACCCTTGGAAGACAGACTATTACGAGACCCAATTCCGGAGAAGGCTACATCCCTATCTACCAAAAACTAATGAATAATGCACCTGGCACACTGATGGGCATGCGGGAGGCGTGGGAGTCTGATGTGTGATTGTAAGAAGATGATGATGAATGGATTGAGACGATCAAAGCCCTAGAAAGGTCTCGATAAGAGCGTGCTTTAGACCTATTCAACTACGGGTTCTACATAGATCCTATTCATCTAGGACACTAATGCATAGATCTGTGTCCCAGAGGGTGTCAGGAGAAGGGGTCATTCTGTCACCTGTCCAAAGATTCAGCAATTCTGGGGTAAGATAACTTGAATCATCTCAGAAGTAGCTGGCCAGATCATTCCCTTGGAAGCACAATGGCTCATACTCTGCATGACTGGGAATACAGTATGGCAGAAACATCTTAGAGTATGGCTGATGGTCGTGTCCATGTTTGCAAAAAGGAATATATCAAGGGCCTGGGGGCGGAACAACCCCCAAAAGTAATAGATTGGAAAACTGATCGGGACTGGTTGTGCAGCAGAAAAAGTGATATTCCAAAGTTGCTGCAAAAATGGAACAAGATATGAGGACAATGGGTGGCAGACAGGGTAATGTAGGGCATAGATGCTAGGAAGTAGGTGGATGGGTTCAGGGAAGTGGGGTCCACCTACACTAGAATATGGTCATAGCTGATGTTAATAATTTGACGATTATATATCCATACTTGTGTTCTGAGCAAAACTGTTGAGAGTATTTCATGATTTCCAATGCTAAGGTGTGTTCACCTTTCAGATGTTGGGTGCATGTTAAAAAAAAAGAATACAAAAAAAAAAGTAAATATGACACCTACATCTATGGTGGGCCCACCAGATTGTTTCAAATATAGGAAGTCAAATTGCGTATGGTGTCTAGGGACTGCATTAAATGACATTGAAAATAGAGTGACAAAATAATAATTTCTGAAGGTCATTGCTGATGCAACCAGCATGTGTTTCCACCATTGTTCTGGGATCAGACGTTAGCTACTATTTCATCTAGAGTAGATGTCAAATTGCTCCAGTGATAGTTAGGGGAACACCTAGTAGTTAATCCCCGGTTGCTACCGAGCCACCCCGAGAGGCACCCACGGACCCTTCAGCTGCCATTCCTGCAACTTCTCCTGCATCCGGACCTGCACCGCACCCGCCAAGCCGTGCACCAGCAGCAACCACCTGAAGTGCATCCTACTCAACACTCGCTCCGTCCACAGACACGCCGTGGAACTCTGGAACCTGCTCGACACAACATCTCCAGACGTCGCCTTCCTCACGGAAACCTGGATGAACGCCTCCTCAGCGCCCGACATCGCCATCGCCATTCCGGACGGATACAAGATCACTCGGAGGGACCGCGTCAACCAGACTGGAGGAGGCATCGCCATCGCCCACAAGAACACCATCCGCATCACGACCAACACCGACGACACCCTCACAACCGCCGAACACCTGCACTTCCAGATCCACACCGACCCCAAGACCACCCTCAGAGGCACCCTCATCTACAGACCCCCGGGACCACGCACACAATTCAGCGAAGACATCGCCGACTTCATCAGCCCGCACGCCCTCCCCTCCGCTGACTACATCCTCCTCGGGGACCTCAACTCCCACCTGGGGAACAACAACGACCACAACACCACCACCCTGCTGGACAACCTCGCCAACCTCGGACTCAAGCAGCTGGTGACCCCCCTTACCCACTACGCTGGCCACACGCTTGACCCCGTCTTCTCCTCCAGCAAGGACATCTCCTTCAGCTACGCCACCGGACTCCACTGGACGGACCACAGCTGCGTCCACTTCAGCTTCAGAAAGAACACAATCCACCACCACCAGCAACAGGCTGCACGCAGAAGCTGGAACAAGATCACAGCCGACCAGCTCGCCGCAGCCCTGAGCCAGGACCCTCCCGCCAGCTCAGCGAACCCCAGCCATGCCGCCAACAACCTCACGACGTGGATCAGCAACTGCGCAGACGACCTCGCCCCACTTAGGACCCTGCCCAGCAGACCCGGCAGTAAGAAAGCACCCTGGTTTATGTGACGAACTCAAGAGCTCCGAGAAGAACTGCCGAGCCCTCGAGAGAGCCTGGCGTAGAGACCCGACACCAGACAACATGACCACCCTCAAGCTCGCCACTCGAAAACACCACCAACTGATCCACACCACCAACAAAACAGCATTCAAGGAACGACTGGACAACAACACCCACAACAGCAAGGAACTTTTCAACATCGTCAAAGAGCTCTCCAACCCCAGCGCCGGAAACAATGACATCACCCCATCGCAAGACCTCTGCAACTCCCTCACCTCGTACTTCCACAACAAGATCGCAGACATACACAACAGCTTCAGCACACAGCCAACGCACCCGACGATCGCACCAGCGCCCCCCACCATCACGCTCCACGCCTGGACCCCGATCAACACCGAAGAGACCATACGCACGATGAACTCCATCCACTCCGGATCTCCAACCGACCCCTGCCCCCACCACGTCTTCAACAAGGCCGACTCCGTCATCGCTCCTCATCTACGGGACATCATCAATGCCTCCTTCGACACCACAACCTTCCCGGAGAGCTGGAAGCACGCTCAAACTCAGCACCTTCCTGAAGAAACCATCAGCCGACCCCACCAACCTCAAAAACTACCGCCCCATCTCGCTCCTCCCGTTTCCTGCTAAAGTCATCGAGAAGACCGTCACCAGACAGCTGGCCGCCTTCCTCGAAACGAATGGATAACTCGACCTCTCGCAGTCTGGATTCCGAGCCAATCACAGCACCGAGACCGCCCTCCTCGCAGCCACTGATGACATCTGAGCCCTGCTCGACAACGGGGAAACGGCGGCCCTCATCCTCCTGGACCTCTCCGTGGCGTTCGACACTGTCTGCCACCGCACCCTAGTGCAGCGCCTCAGCAACGTCGGAATCCAAGAGAAGGCACTGGAGTGGATCATCTCCTTCCTCGCCGGAAGGACACAGAGAGTCTGCCTCCCCCCGTTCAGATCAGAAGCCACCGAAGTCATCTGCGACGTCCCTCAAGGCTCCTCGCTCAGCCCCACCCTCTTCAATGTCTACATGAGCCCCCTTGCGGCCATCGCACGCCAACACAACCTCAACATCATCTCCTACGCTGACGACACCCAGCTGATTCTCTCCCTCACCAACGACCCCGCCACTGCCAGAGCCAACCTACACGAAGGGATGAAAGACGTAGCCGAGTGGATGAGGAACAGCCGCCTGAAACTGAACTCAGATAAGACGGAAGTCCTCATCCTGGGATCATCGCCCTCTGCCTGGGACGACTCCTAGTGGCCCCCGGCCCTGGGCAGCGCACCCAAACCAACGGACCACGCTCGCAACCTGGGCTTCATCCTGGACTCCTCCCTCTCCATGACCAGACAATTCAACGCCGTCTCCTCGTCATGCTTCAACATCCTACGCATGCTACGGAAGATCTTCCGGTGGATCCCCACCGAAACCAGGAAGACGGTCACCCAGGCCCTCGTCACCAGCCGACTGGACTACGGCAACTCCCTCTACGCCGGAACCACTGCAAAACTCCAGAAAAGACTCCAGCGGATTCAGAACTCCTCAGCACGACTCATCCTGGACATCCCCCGACACAGCCACATCTCCGCACACCTAAGAAACCTGCACTGGCTCCCCGTCAACAAGAGAATCACATTCCGACTCCTCACCCACGCACACAAAGCTCTCCACAACCAAGGCCCAAGATACCTCAACAACCGCCTCAACTTCTACACTCCCACACACCAGCTCCGATCGACCAGCCATGCCCTCGCCGCCGTCCCCCGCATCCGAAGAGCCACAACGGGAGGAAGATCCTTCTCCTACCTGGCCGCCAAGACGTGGAACTCCCTCCCCACCCACCTCCGCCTGACCCAAGACCACCTCGCCTTCAGGAGGCAACTCAAGACCTGGCTGTTCGAGCAGTAGCGGACCCCCCCACCCCAAGCGCTGAAGCTGTTTTGGCAGCCTAGCGCCAACACAGGCACCGTTGCACCATGTGCAAGGGTGCCTAAATTACATGCACAATTGTTTTTGTGCAGGAAGGGGCACTTTCCTGCTCAAAAAACAATCCTGGGAGGCGTTGTCCTCTTTCTAGATGTGCTGGATAATGAACCACACCTAAAAGAGGAAAAATCAAGGAGAAATAAAGCTTTTTCTCCCCATTTGGTGAATTCCCAAGTTTACATGGTCTCGAAAATCTGGGGATGTGTCAAAATCCACGGATGTTGCGCGGTAACACCCACAGAAAATCCAATGGAATGTCTCCCATGGCGCAGAGTAAGGCAATGCAGCGATTTGCTCTGCCTTGCCTTACCCCATATCTATGAGGCCATTCAAAACCACACAAAGTGGCTTTAAGTGGCCTCATAAATATGATTTAGTGGAAGCAAACATTCTCTTATACCTGTCTCTGTGGTGAAACTGAAGATCTGACCTCTTTTTTGGTCAATTGACAATTTCAAGACAAGATAAGGGCTACATATAAAAACACTACTCAAATATAAACAAGTTGATAATGATGAAGAAAACACTTTTTTTCCTCTTTAGCAAAACCTGAGGAGCTAACAAAATCGAAGGGAAGGTTTTTCACAAAATGTTGAGATGTAAGAGAAAAACACTGAAAAAAATTGTCTTATTAGTAGTGCAGTTAATTGTCCACCCCCAAAAATGAAGCAAGGAAAGACTTATTACACAACAGCCACTCCTCCAGTATCTAAATGTTACTGTAGACCAGCAGCCTGCTCCTCCATTAGGATGGAGGAGCGCCGCCCCACTGCTTTCTCGCAGTGTGAGAAGCAGAAAATAAAATAGTATTTTAATTACCATTTTATTTTCTGCGCTGGCTCTGCGAGAAAGCAGAAGGCAGGGGTATGCCTGATTGGGGGCAGGTGGGAGGATATGCCTGGTTGGGGGTTGGCAGGTGGGTGTGTCGGAGAGGAGTAGCTTGCACCTCTCTGAGTACCCTAACTGTTTGGTTGGCCCTGGGGCTGACCAAAGCAGTTATGCACACTCTACATTTTCTCTTTGTAGGCTGCATGCAGCCTACATAGAGAAAATGGGCTCCCTACAGGTGCCCGGCTGGGCGCTGTCTGGGACTCCGCATCAATCACCCCGCTGCCATTGCAGCATTGTGATTGGCTTACAGGAGGGGAGTGAGCATGCCTGTTCCTGGTCAAGAGCAAGAAAACGCAGACCCGGCCTGGGAAGATAATTTTTCTTAATTTACGGCACTGGTGACTTGTGAATCAACAGGTAGGCAGGGAAGAACTAATGTAATGAAGGTGGAGTTGGGGAGGGAGAGTGAGTGAAGTGGGAGAGATGGTGAGAAGAGGCAGAAGGGGGCCGGGGTCCATGAACATGCAGCGCCTCACGTGTGCAGCCACCCCCCGCCTAAGAAAGGAATCGACATCAGGTGCAAAGATGCAATCTCGGGGTTCGCCCACTGCCCTGAGGGGATGCGACGACAACCTGACAATCCGATCCAATAAATGAAGATTACATCTAAAGAGGGTCCGGACAGCTCCCGCTATATCCACACCGGCAAAGACAGCTGTATGAGCCCCCAGCAAATGCAGAAGGGCCCCCTCCAGGGGGGACGGAGCAGGAGAGCACTCCTGTGTGAGGGATATATCTGCTAATAAAACGGTAAAAGACCACATCTGGAGCGGCCAGCAGAGGCGGGGTGGGATCGCTCAGGTAACTTTATTTTTTATTTTAGCCCCACCCCCCTCGTGGTAACCCCCGTACGAACCCCACCCCCGCCTCCCCACCCACGAGAATTGCGAGCCACGCTTGGTGCAGACCAGCGGTGGCTCCTCCATAGGGTGGAGGAGCACCGCTCCACTGCTTTCTCGCAGTGTGAGAAGCTGAAAAAGAAATGGTATTTTAAATACCATTTTATTTTCTGCTTCTCGCTCTGTGAGAAAGCAGGGGTATGCCTGATAGGGGGCGGGCGGGAGTATATGCCCGGTTGTAGGTGGGAGGGTGGGGGGATCTGGGAGGAGTGGCTTGCACCACTCTGAGTACCCTGACTGTTTGGTCGGCTCTGGGGCAGTAATGCTCACTCTACATTTTTTCTAGGTAGGCTGCATGCAGCCTACATAGAGAAAATGACCTCCTTACAGCTGCCGGGCTGGGCGTTGTCCAGGACTCTGCACCAATCACAACGCTGCCATTGCAGCATTGTGATTGGCTTACAGGAGGGGAGGGAGCATGCCTGTTCCTGTTCAGGAGCAGGCAAACACAGACCCGGCCCAGGAAGAGAATTGTTTTAATTTCCGGCACTGGTGACTTGTGAAGCAACAGGTAGGCAGAGACGAACCAAAGTAATGAAAGTGGAGTTGGGGGGAGGGAGAGTGAGTTAAGTGGGAGAGATGGAGAGAAGAGGCAGAAGGGGGCCGGGGTCCATGAACGTGTAGCGCCTTACGTGTGCAGCCACCCCCACCCGCCTAAGAAAGGAATGGACATCAGATGCAAAGATGCGACCTTAGGGTCGCCCACGGCCCTGAGGGGGTGCGATGACAGCCTGACAATCCAATCCAATAAATGAAGATTACATCTAAAGAGGGTCGGGGCAGCTCCCTCCATATCCACACAGGCACAGACAGCTGTACGAGCCCCCAGCAAACGCAGAAGGGCCTCCTCCAGGAGGGACGGAGCAGGAGAGCACTCGCGTGCGAGGGATATATATGCTAATGAGACTGTAATAGCAGGCACCTGGAGCGGCCAGCAGAGGCGGCGCGGGACCGGTCAGGTCTGTTTTATTTTTTATTTTACCCCCCAACATCCCTTCGCAGTAACCCCCGCGAGATGCAGTCCCCGCCCCCCCCCAAACCGATAAGAATTGCGAGCCACGACTGCTGCAGACCAGATCAACAGTCAACTGTTAAGAACCCAAGTGTAAAATAAATGATACACCCAAATCTGTGCAGTAGAGCTTTGCATGGCTTATACCTTCAGGACTGCATTTGAGATAATCTGATTTGAGACTTCTTAATGCAAACCAGCAGCAATTATTAATACCTACAGCAATCCAAATCAACTGGACTTCATTTCTTTGATACCTTCCATGAAAAAATGTATTTTACTTGTTAGGTCAAAGTGAATAAAAAGGTGCCCTCTTCACAAGCACATTCTTGGGATCTTATTTGACTGATAGCAGTAAGCAGTAATGTCTTGCAAATCCTACTGTTTGTTTTTCTTGACCTTTTTGTTTTATTACTATATTTTTCATAACTTTATGTGTGAAAGTAGCTTATGATGCCCAACGCATCTGTTGAGTAAATTGAAAATAAATTCAAACTCACTTTCTGAGGCAAGCAAACAGCATGTGTCACACAAGCTCAGCATGTTTCACACATGATGTGTGGTGTGTCTGTTACAGCTGAGGAATGAAGACATGGTAGGTTTCTTCATACAAAGCCATTTATTATAGTAGCGTCGTTCAGAGAGCCACCAGAGACACATCTCAGGCAGCAACTGACTAAACATTCTGCTAGAGAACATGGAACTCTCGCATGGCAAGGTTCCACTCTCAACATTCTAGCATAAAGCACTACAGTGCATACTTGATTTTTGCCATGCTTTACCTATTGAAAATCATTCAGAGAGAAGCCTGCATAGTGTAGTATTACCGCAAGTTCTATGTGCACCTAACTTGGGACTTGTGAGGAATGAGTCCAATTGCGTTCTTTTCGGCGACACAGTTTATTTTCACTTAAGGTTTATGTCTATGTAAAATTTGTAGCCAGGTCTCATGAGAGCGCCTGCCTTAAGAACGCTTTCTTGACTGCTATCCCAGCCAAGGCAAGCATGACTTTTTTAATTGATAAAAAGTTTGCTCGTGCCTAAAATGCAAATATACTTGACACTCTACATTAAAGGATTACATTTGAACAATACTTCCTACCATTTCCTGAACTGCCTTTCGAAAGCTATTTTATTAGCTGTTTGCACTGTAAAGGAGTTTAGAACTATAGAAATGTAAGCCTGGTGCAGCCATTCCCTAAAGACCCTCCCGCTGTTCTTAATGAAGTTAGCAAACTTCCCGAGCTAAGCGTGTGCCTTCATCCTCAGAGAATGTGCATTCATGCATAATCCTAAAATGGGGAGTTTAATCTTCCTTTCTTTCTGTGGAATTATTTTCAGCAGAAAAGAGATTTGCCATCAGAAAGAAAGGAATGTGCTATGGGGCCATTTGAAGACTCGTTCTGCTCCTGTGCTCTTCCTGAACACAAATGTGATATAATGTATGGGTGGGATTAGCATTTACCCACGTCATAGAGTCGAGCGGAGCCAGAAATCGTTACAGCCTAGTGAAAATGGGTGATCTTTCCCAACTTTAACTGATTCAGTGGGGTGAAGTAAAGCTTCCCCTGCTCTTGCAGCAGATCGTCCAGTGCTTAATTTGTGAAACAAAATATAAATAAGTGCAGGTGCCAAACTTTTACTTAGGAAGTCATTGGCACTCCCACCACAGGCACCGCCCACTTCAACCACCGGCACCACCCACTACCTCCATTAGAGCCGTCCACTTCCACCACTGGTGCCACACCTGCCTGAGTAAACAATGTTCAATGTCAGATTTCAGCGTGTTGAGCCAGTCTGTCATCTTAAGGATGACTTCCTGAGGAAAACATGTATACATTTGAGTCAAATAGTATTTAACAACACAGCTTTCACATAAATTTGCTATAAACTCTAGAATTGCTTTCTGAAAGTCACTCCTGAGATTTTCAATATAGGAGAAGGGAAGGTATGGGGACGTTGAAAAACCTCTAGATATAATAAAAGATTAAACACACATAAATTGTGTGTCAAGATAAAGCAAAACTGTGTAAAAACACACCATGAGCAGGACAGATGGATGGAAATAGATACGCTTAATGAAACACTTGTTAACAGTGGGTGCAAGGAAGATTTTACATCTTTTCTTATCTTTACAAACTTCCGCTGCGTCTCTGCCCCCAGATGCCTTCTTGCTGCAACGATTATTCCTTTTATCCGCTATCACCCTCCTCTTTATATGGCCATTGTCTTTCACCTTTCCTCTCTTTCTGTCACTATTTCACGTATGTCTCGATCACCTCCCAACTTAAAACCAGGTCTCTTCACACTAGTTCGGTCTGTTCAATCTTTCTACACTGCCGCGACTAACCATAGTCACCATTATGATGTCACTCTCTCATTTCTTGTCTTCAATCTGTTTCCACGGTTCTCACAGTCACTTCAGTTAAGCAGGGCCCGACTGGTCGTAGTGGGCACCGGGCATTTCCCAGGTAGGCCGCCAGGGTGGGGGCCGGTTTCGCGCCCTTGGGGGTACGTTTTTGTCACCGGAGGCAGGCAATATCAGCCCCCTGTAACAAAATCAGCTGAAACCGGCCATAGCTAACAGCTCGGCCGCACCCCCTCGGCCCCCAGGGGGGCTAGCCGAGCAGTTTGCCAGGGCCGGTTTCAGTGCCTAGTCTGGCCCTGCACCCAGGCACAACCCATGTACTCTTCCAAACATCCACTTATAACTCATGCACTCATCTAAATACTAAGGCTCTACTGAGGCACAACCCATGCACTCATCCAAACACTCAGGCACTAGTCATGCACTCATCCAATTATGCAGGAAGTACCATTGCAGTGAACCCATTACCCATCCAGTATCTATTCTCCCATCCCATTACTGATGCAATACTCTTGCACTAATATAATCACCACAGCAGGTAGTAGAGTTGCATTCATCCAATCACTCAAGCTTTAACAATGGACTTAATAATAATAATAAAGGGGTTTGTAGAGCGCATGGTGACGCCTACCGGCGTATCCCCGCGCTGAGGAATAGAGTCAGAGATCAGAGGAGGGGAAGAGCCTAAAGGGCAAATAGGTGTGTTTTTAGAAGTTTCCTGAAGGTGGCTTCATTTTTTGCTAACCTAATATTGATGGGAAGGGTGTTCCATTTGGTTGCTGCCAGGGAACGAAAAGATCGACCTCCCATTCTGGATTTTTTTATACGGGGGATCATGAGGAGGCCCTTTCCCATCGAGCGAAGTGCTCTGTTAGGCTCGTAAGGGACAGCTAGGTCAGACAAGTAGGACGGTGCACTGTGAGAGATAATTCTAAAGTATAAAAGAAGGGCTTTAAAAAGAATTCTCTTCCTGATGGGCAGCCAATGAAGGGTTGCCAAGGTGGATTTAGAAGCAACTCTTCTGGGTAATCTCAATACTAGCCGTGCTGCCGAGTTTTGTAGTACCTGCAGTCTCCTGATGTTCTTTTCCGAAGTACCAAGAAGAAGTACATTGCCATAGTCCATGCGAGAGGTTACTAGGGCCTGAGTCAAGGTACGCCTGGCCTCCAAAGGGAGAAGGTCCAGGGTACGGTTGAGAGTTTTCATGACCCCAAAGCACTTCCCTACAATTTTATTTACATGGCTGTCAAAGGAGAGTTTGGTATCCACCCAGACACCTAAATTCTTTGCTTCTCTGCCGGGAGTAGGCAGAGGCCCCAGACAGGATGGCCACCACTCCTTGGTCCAGCTAGTGTCCTTGCCTCCAATTATCAACACCTCAGTCTTCGAGCCGTTAAGTTTGAGGCAATGTTGGGTCATCCAATCTGCAAGATTGCTCATGCAGGTTTTAAAATTTTCAGCAGCCAAGGAGGGAACTTGGGACAGGGAGATCAGCAGTTGAGTATCGTCGGCGTAAGAGACTAGCTCTACGCCGTACGATTGGACCACCCCTGCCAGTGGGGCCATATACAGGTTGAACAGGGTGGGACTTAGGGCAGAGCCCTGAGGTACCCCCTGTTCTAACGCTATGCTGTCCGAGAGAAAATTGCCTCTCTGAACCTGAAAGCTCCGGTTGGTTAGGAAAGCTTTCAGCCAGCCCAGTGCCTTCCCGGTGACCCCAGCTTTGTTTAGACACTGTAGCAAGATGAAGTGTGCTACAGTGTCAAACGCAGCACTGAGGTCCAGCATAATGAGTGCCATGGTCTTACCCTCATCTGCGCCTTCCCGTAAAGTTTCAGTCGCTCTCAGGAGCGCTGTCTCTGTTGAATAGCCTGATCTAAAACCAGACTGAGAGCTGTGTAAAGCATTTTGGGATTCGAGATAGGCCATGAGTTGAATATTTGCTATTTTCTCTGCGACTTTGGCTAGGTAAGGTAGCAGAGATATAGGTCTTAAATTGTCTAGGGTATCCTGACTCACATTGGGCTTTTTCTTTATTGGAAGTACGATTGCTTTTTTCCAGTCTTCAGGCAGACAGGCTGTAAATTTGTAGCACGTGCCTAAGGTGGGGCTCCAAAACAGCCAGACTAGCAGCTATTATTTTGGGAGGAGCCGGATCCCGAGGGGAACCAGATTTAATACTTTGGCAGATTTTTACAAAGATTTCCAGGGAAGGGACCGTGAAATTACGCAGGCATAAATCTGTGGGAGCGGCATCATCACTCTCAGCAAAGTCATGTCCTGGTTTTATGTTGCCCGAAAAGTTGGCATAGATGTCAGTGATCTTGCCGGAAAAATACTTAGCGATCTTATTGCAAGTATCAACTGAATCATTAAGGGAAATATTATTAGAGGCAGTTACAGAGATTTCTTTAAAGATCTTAAAAAGCTCCTTCGAGGAATTCTCTGCTTCTATAATGCGAATGTTATAGTGGGATGCTTTGGAGGCTCGGATCATTCTATAATAGTTTTTTTGCGCTTCTTTGTAAAGGGTTTTAGTTTTTGGGCAAAAATTGATACGCCATGTCCGCTCAAGTTTTTTACAAGCGGATTTGGCTAGACGTAGTTCGTGAGTGAACCACGGATTAGCTTTATTGGCTCTCTTGATGTTAGTCAGCATACGAATCGGGGCAGTGCTATCTAAAGCAGTTGTGATGCATTTTTGTAGCTGACTATAAGCTGTTTCACAATCAGACCCTCCAGGAGGTCCAGCGTTATCAAATTTCTTAATAAAAGAGTCAAGGGAGAAATTTTTCCATTTTCTACATTGATAGCGATAAGCAGTATCAGAGCTGAGTTCGGTAGCAGGGATCTGTATTTGCATCGGAATCACGAAATGGTCAGACCAGGGTATCGGTAGAGGGGCCAGAGGGAGTACTCCAGTCCAGTTCCCAAAAATGGGGTCCAGCAAATGTCCTAATTGGTGAGTTGGGTCCTGGTTTTTAAGCTCTAGCTGTAAAGAGAGCAGATCAGACTTTATGTCAGCTGCCTCATTGTCAAGGGGGTTGTCAAAGTGGACATTCATGTCTCCCAACACTAGCAATCTGGATTTTCTCAGTGCTAGGTGAGTTGTAGCCTCCATAAGGCTAGATGTAAAGTCATAGAGTCGTCCTGGGGGTCGGTATATAAGGATACCCGAGAGGGAATATTTCGGCCCTATTAAGATGGTAAAGGAGCCTGCTTCACTATGATCTATCGAAAGAGGAGATAGGGAGCATTCTAAAGGTGCCCTAGTTGCTATAGCGATACCCCCACCTCTACCATCCTTCCTATCAAGTCTGGAGAGGGAGTATCCCGGTGGCAAGGCCTCAATTATGACAGGGTCAGAATGCTCATCTAACCAGGTCTCAGTGAGAAACAAGATATTGAGTTCTTCATCCTCAAGGAGATGATAGATTTGATTACAATGCTTCCTAAGGGATCTGCAATTCAATAATGCCGCTTTTAGCAGCCCTTTCGTGTTAGAAGTGGTGAGGCAATTATTATCAGGAGTGAAGGGACATATGTTGCAACCATGTAGCGATATAGCCTCCATAGAGTGTTTGCAGGGGAGTGCAGTATTAGGGCATAGATCCAGCAATACCTGTCTATCATACCGCCTCTCTTGGGACTTGAAGGTGACAGGGTCCGAAGCCCCGCGCCCCGTCCGGCCGCGGACGGGCGCAGACGGGCTTGCCTTAGGCGCGCCTTCGGCGCGCAAACGGCGCTCCCGCTGCGCTCTTCCGCTGCGCTTACGTGGGACGCACATTTATGGAAAGAGGATATGGGCGTGGCCTCGCGTTACCAGCGATGGCGTCCGATGTTTACCCTTTCTACAGCGCTAGAATCCGCTGTTAGTAGGTGCCTGCTGGCGGGAAATGTCTACAACTAGCTCAGGTAGGTGCAGAGAATTAAAATACAAATAATCACAGTTTCACACAAAGTTTTATAAAAACGAGCAAATTACACCTCCGGCTTCCGCCTCAGAGGTCTATCTATTCCAATGTGTCGCGCTCTCCAATCAGCGCTTTCATAGGGTAGGAGGGGGCGTGGCCCAGCGAGTGGGCGTGGCCTCGCGTTACCAGCGATGGCGTCCGATGTTTACCCTTTCTACAGCGCTAGAATCCGCTGTTAGTAGGTGCCTGCTGGCGGGAAATGTCTACAACTAGCTCAGGTAGGTGCAGAGAATTAAAATACAAATAATCACAGTTTCACACAAAGTTTTATAAAAACGAGCAAATTACACCTCCGGCTTCCGCCTCAGAGGTCTATCTATTCCAATGTGTCGCGCTCTCCAATCAGCGCTTTCATAGGGTAGGAGGGGGCGTGGCCCAGCGAGTGGGCGTGGCCTCGCGTTACCAGCGATGGCGTCCGATGTTTACCCTTTCTACAGCGCTAGAATCCGCTGTTAGTAGGTGCCTGCTGGCGGGAAATGTCTACAACTAGCTCAGGTAGGTGCAGAGAATTAAAATACAAATAATCACAGTTTCACACAAAGTTTTATAAAACTTATACAACTACTCAGACATTAGTCATGCACTCATGTAATCAAACAGGCAGTACTGATGCACTTGTTCAACTTTCCAGGCAATCTTCATGTAGGATGTAATCACCCAGGCACTACCTGTTCAATCAACCAAAAACACATGGGCAGTAGTCATGTACTCATTCAATCACTGAAAAACTACTCATGCACGCATGTATCTGCAAGGTGACATGTATGCTCTTAAAAAATCACGTACACACTATCCATGCACTCAATTAATCACACATATACTAATCATGTAGTCCTGTTATCACCAAGGGACTAGACTAGCACTCATGTATTCATGCAACCACTATCTATGCATGTAATGAATCATTGAGGCATTAGTTATGCACTTATCTAATCATTCAGGCACTACTCATCAACTCCCAAACACCCAGATAGTAGCAATATAATCGTGCAAACACACAGGCAATAACTATGCAGATATTTTTACAAGTTTTATTGAGGAATATGTTCTCGTTCAGTGCCATCTGGTGAATTATATATGTAACCTATCACACACTGTTTGCATGTACTCAGAAGAATTAGTGAGCTATATACTGTGATACAGATTAATGTGCATGTTTTGTATGTACAGTGTTTACCAACATTTAAATCTGATGCACCTAAGTAGAAAAGTACTCAAACACTAAAGCTACCAGTGATACAGTGGTAGAGAGGTACAGAAATTGCTCTTCTGTTGTGTTTTTAGATTTACAGTATTGATACACTGTAAGTACTTTTACAGTTTGGTTGATTTTTATTTTAAAAGTTACTGCAAAAGGGATAAAGTGGTCTTTTACCATGTAGAAGTGAGAACTGAGATATGGTGCAGCTGTGTTGTAGAAGAGGGTGCTTTAATATTAAGGGTAACTAAAACATTTCGTTTTGTGTTTTGCTTTTGGTTTGGTACATTGAAGTAAGTGCTTCTAGTTATGTGGCTAGGTTCATCTGTAGATTTAAAACTGTAACATAACATAACAATTGTTTTTGTATTATGAGTAAGCCAGTAGTACAATAGTTGGTCCATTGGCTGGAATGAAAATTTAAATATAATTATTTCTTTTTACAGAAGAATATCTACATAAGTACAGACAGTTACAATGCCTACAAAAGTTCAGAGGAAGAAGCAAAGAAGCAACTACAGCATCTATGCTGAACTGAGACACAAAATGGGAAAAATGCAGAAAAAGGGTTGAAAGAAAAAAGAGCTACTGGTAAGAGGACAAAGTCATTTCTTAAAAATATGTGTGGACATTGGCAAAGATTACAAAATATTGAAAATAAAATTCAATCTATGAGATAGAATAAGATTGGACAAATTGAATATTGAAAGAACAGGAAAAAATGTAACAAAGATTGACACACTTCAACCAGGAGACAGAAGCAGTTTAAGGGAAACAGAGCCAAGATGTTTCGTAGTAGAGCAGATATAATTATTCAGAGAAAATATGAAGAAGTATAGAAGAAGGAGAGATGCATTGAAAAAGAAAGTACAAGGTGAGAGAGTAGGCGATAAGGACGATGTTATGAAATGAATAATGGCACTCCTCCTGCAAGAAAAGGTGATGGTACCTAGAAATGTAGAAAAAGTTATTGCAGAGGAGATACAAGGAAGGCGTAGTCAGGCACCTGTATACAAATGAAATTGTAGTTGTGTTTGTAGTATTTCACAAAAATCTATTGCTATATTAAGGACATCCCTACATATCTTTCCAAGGCAAAGTTTAAAACACAAAATAAGTACTTTACAAGGATTGGATCCTTGCAAAGCTAGAAAGCATATGCATTTGCAGGGACACTCACTAGCGTTTTTATCAAATAGAGTGTGCCAAAGCACCTTTTATCATTTCAAGATGCTAGCTATACATCACTCAACAATGTGAACTTTAGTTAGGAGGCTGTATTATGTTTAGAAGAAATTAATAAAGCACTTTTGCATAATACTGTGGCAGACGTTGAAAACGTGTGTGATGATGTGTCCTGCACAGGAGTCTAGGGAAAATTAAGAGTTATTATTAGAAGAAGTTGCAGAACAGGACTCAGGTATTACAGATGATCATTTTGAAAAAAAGAGATTACAAAATTTAACAGTGTGCTCTAAACAAACAGAGTATGCTTGTATATGTTGTCGATGCATCACTACAAGATTCAAATATGGACTGTTGACTTGTATTTCAAAGGTGAAAAAGAAAATAATGATACCTGGCAAAAGCTTGCTGTATACTTATTTGCAGAGGAATGTTTTGACTTGTCCATACAGCAAGTTATATGTAAGTACTATTAAAATATATTAGTAGATAATAAAATGCCTGCTAGAGCGATGCATAACAAGTTAGAACTGGTTCTGATTGCAGAAGCACTTCAAGGTTTAAATATTTATGAGTCCATTCTTATCCAAACTATCCATCTATTTCAAGCAATAGTCCGTATGGAGAAAAAGACAGGCAAGTTACAGCTAACAGAGCTACAGAAAGGTCTAAAAGGTGCACTTGCCATTAGATTGTTAAGAAACATATTGAAACTGTAGAGGTAGATAGAGATTTAGAAGAAGGACTTTTAATTCTTATGAATGGTGTGCCTACTAAGAACGAAAAGATATTGCAGGATTTAGTAGATATTAGCAAAGCTAAAAAAGCAACTATATATCTGGTACAAAATAATATTTACTATAGAAATGTAGAAAGCCTGCTAGATATCACACATATGGAGGAATAGACATTTCAATCAGCAGGTCAGATTGAGAAGGTGGATCAGTCCAGAATAGAAAAATATTATGAATTTTATAGAATACACCCTATGCATTCTAACGAGGATATGTTTCAAATGAGGAGGCGAAAGGAGCTCAATTAAGTGTGTGACAGAAAAGTTTAGAAGTACGGTGTTTTCCACATCTTTTTCATACTGGAATAGGTGGCAGGTATGAAGACCGCAGCTGAATATAAATCTACTGGACTTTATTCAAAAGACCCTAGATTTTGTCAGTTTATTTAATATCTACTTCACCTACTACTTGAGAGTGACTTGCCTGTGCTCTCATATGCTGTGAATCGCATTTTAAAAACTGGGAGTTAATTTGGAGAATATATCACCAAGAGAATTTCTGGAAAATGTTCAAGAAAAAGATAATCACTTGGAATACAATTTAATAAACCTAATGGTATGTCAACGTGGGACTAAAGAATATTGGTATCGGCGTCATGTGGAACTCAAATGCATGTTGAGGAAACTTGGACAACCTACTTGTTTTTTGACATTCAGTTGTGCTGATTATGATTATTGAACAAAACAAAACCTCCACTTGGTGAAGTGACTGATTTCTTTCAGCTCAAAATATACCAAGTCAGAGGTGCTCCCCATATTCACATGCTGTTGTGGGTAAAAGATGCTGCAAAGTTCGGAACAGACAGTGATGAGTCTGTGTTGTCTTTTATTGAGCAGCTCTATCCCATAGGAGAGTGGTGACAAAAAAATAACACAACAAGTTCTACGGTTCCAAAATCATAGATGCGGAGAACATGGTCATCAAAAATACAGAGCAAAAGGGACATGTTATACAAGATCTAATTTTGGATTCCCATGACCCTTCATATCATAAGGAGGAGTCAACAGTTTCCTGTCTGTAGTCAAACATACACTTACAAGAAAAGCACCCAAACATAGGTACAACCTAAGGAGAACAAAGGCCTCTAAGTACATTCATGATTACAACCCTGTGATTCTAAAGATGTGGAATACAAAAATAGATGTACAGTTTGTTGCAGACAACTCAATTGCTGTTACTTGGTATGTTAGGTCTTATATACCAAAGTCAGAGAAAACTGAGATGAAGGAGATGTGGGAGTAGATTTCAGCAGGAAAGAGTCTTACAAAGAAATTGTAGAGTTTTATTTTGAAAATGCTTTATCACAGAGAGACAGGCTCTTATGAATGCATGCATAGATCGGTTAAGCTCAGCTAGATGTTTTCTAGATCTAGAGGAGTTCAATGAGTGAGTTTAGGACTTGCTAATACTCATAACAGAATGCTGAAGTCTTTTCCTGAAATCCAGTTTCTTGCAGAATTTGAGCCACAGAGTACAGATATTCTGAAGAGTAACTAGTTGTATACATGCTATCCAAGATGAAGTCCTCATCTGGAAAGGATGTGTCTCTATGAAATACTTCAATATTATACATTCAGAAATGATGTGAGTGAAAACATAGAAGAAGGAACATTTTCTGTGGTTGGATGTGACAGATGCTTGGTCAGATATAACAAAGGAAATTTAATCAACCATCGAAAGCTAAGTTGCCAAGCTCAAGACAAAAGATACTTTTTCTATTTAGCCTTGTTACAGTTGTTTACGCCACGGAATAATGAAATCGAGCTACTTGGAGAATTTGACTGTTATGAAGACTCAATCAACACTGTGAAAGACAGCATTGAGTGCTCTATGTTTCCAGTGTATCTTAAAATGTTGAGATTAAATTGAACAAGAAGAAACAATTGCCACTGAGATAGCAAGAGAGAGTTATCAGAGCAGTCAAAGTTCAGCACCTGGAAGTCAAGATCGTCTTGGATAGCCAATCATTCAAAATGAAGCTGCAATAGCCACGAATGAGGTAGATAATGTAATGCAGCAAGTAAAACCGGAAACTGTGGATCTTCAACAACAACTGATACAGCAACTGAATTCACAACAGAAACAAATATTAGAAGACGTAAAAGGTAAAGTAGTACATGGATTTATGCATGAGAAAAAAGAGTGTGCACATTCTATATATAAATCTGTTATATTGTACATAAGTGGTCAAGCTGAAACTGGAAAAAGTTTTTTGATTAAAGTACTTTCAAATTATCTACAGAAGACAACATATTCCAATTTGTCATATGTAGTTACTGCCTCAACAGGCTTAGCTGCACATAATATTAAAGGAGTTACCATTTAATGATTATTAATGCTGCCTGTTGAATATGACAACAAATTAGAATACAAAATAATATCTGGTGGTGTTTGTCATGAAGTGGCAAGAGTATTAAATACATTAAAGCTACTTATTATTGATGAAGTTAGTATGGTGTCTAACTTAATGCTAGCTTTTATACATTTAAGAATGCAGCAAATATTAAAAACTACAAAATGATTTACGGAGGAAAACACTTAATAGTCTTTGGAGTCCTGCTCAAACTAACCCCAGTAAAAGGACAACCTGTATTCAGGAAACTACTACATAATGAAACAATGAATTCACTAGGAAGTATTGGAAATGTAAACATTTGGGAAAACGTTCAATTCAAAAAGTGAACCGAAAATATGCACAAAGCATCAGATATGCATTATGGAGATATACTAAAGGACATACGAGTTGGAGTCCTCACAAAAGCAGGAAAGAGAGTAAGTGTAACCTGTCTCATCAAAAATCTGTTTCCAAGTAATGTTTCAGATGCAGAAGTAATGTATAATTTTCTTAAGGAAGTTAGGTCTATTGTTTCTTTGATGCAAACTTTTGGGGAGTGCGATAAATTCAATTAACAATTATTGCAACTGGAAACTGAAGAGAACATCGAATTTAGAGCAAATGATAAAAGGGAACATTTAGAAGTTACAGTACTACTAACAGAAATACTGGATAGCTTAGAAAAATCTGTGTCAAAAAATGCAGGATTAGAAAAACAGTTATGTATCTGTAATAATTGTCATGCAATCTTATGTTGTAATTTAATACTTGAAGATGGGCTGGTGAATGGTGCATTGGGTAAAGATAGGAAATGTATTAATTATCCAAACCAAAATGAGGTGGAATACTTAGCCATAAAATGTGATGATATTGGTGAAATTAAGCAATTGGAAGATGCATTGTATGTTTCCTACTCATTAAAGACTTGTATGTCCAGTGAAAGCAGTTCCCAGTGTCTTTAGCATATGCAGTGACTACTAACTGATCCAATCACTCAGACACTACCCGTGCACTCATCTGTTCACTCAGATACTACCCATGCACTCATGCAATCAACCAGGCACTACCCATACACTCATCCAGTCACCCAGGCAGTACCCATGCACTCATCCATTCACTCAGGAAGCACCCATGCACTCATACAATCAACCTGGTACTACCCTACACACATGCAATCACCCAGGCATTACCTTTGCACTCATCCATTCACTCAGGCATTACCCATGTACTCATCCATTCACTCAGGCACTACCCATTCACTCATGCAATCAACAGGAACTACCCACACACATATAATATAGCTCATACAGACTTTTTTAAATACTTACAATTACGTAGTTTTCTCGAAACTAAAACTACAAAAAATCAGATTATGTTTAACAAGGTTAAAGATCTTGAAGCAATTCGAAAGAGATAGAGAACTGGCCCTATCTATCAATTATTGATTGAAAATTATGAAGATGATTTACTGGTTTGGGAGGACAGATGGCAAAATAAACTTGGGGTGGACAAAATAGATATGAATAGAATAATTGAATTATCGACTAAAATTCTATTTAGTGGCTCGTTAAAAAGTCAACACTTCATGTCTATCTTCGATTTATATTATACACCCGCAAAATTGGCTAAGTGGGAGTCTGCTAGAGGGAATAAATGTAACCGATGTGGGGTAATTGCCGCAGATACTGTTCTTATGTTCTTTCAGTCTCCCAAACTAAGCCAATTCATCAAAGATGTTGAACATTTTTTGTATACTTATCTAGGCATTCGGCTACAATTAACTGCAGAATTGATTATTTTGGGTGTCCAAACAAGTGGTGATAGTATTAAGACGGAAGCAGAAGAGGGGTTTATATTTATTTGTATGTCAATTTTACGATTGTGTATTACAACCCAATGGCTTGATATCGATCCACCAGTCTTTAATAATTGGCAATCCAGATTAATATCCGTATATTACTTGGAAATGTCGGTATATAAAACAAAAGGCAGGAGGAGAAGACTAAGGGGCCAGAAGATATGGCCTCCGCTGTCAAAGTGGTTATGAATTTACCATTTATTTTGTGTGCTCTTTCGTGTTCTGTATTAATGGATGTAATTTCCTATCAAGAGAGCCATAATTTGAATTTGATAACATGATGGATTGTGTTTTCTTTTTTATTATGTAACTGTTTTCTTCTTTCTTTACCTTCGCTGTTGGCTGTCGGCTGACATAAAAAATCAATAAAGAAATTATTTAAAAAAAGGAACTACCCACACACATCCAATCACCCAGGCATTATCTAGACAGGTATGTATTTAGCCAGGCACTACCCATGCATTCATCCAATCATCTAGGCACTATTTTTACACTCTTGCAATCACCAAGGAACTTCTCATGCACTAATACAATCACTTAGGCACTACTCATACACTCAAACAATCAGTCAGGCACTATTCGTACACTCCTCCAATTACCCTGACAAAACCCATACACTTATCCGGTCACCCAGTCACTACTCATGCATTCATACAATCACCCAGGCACTACCCACGCAGTAATGCAATTACCCAGGCACTGTACTTGTACTCATCCATTCACCCAGACATTGCAGTTGCACTCATACAATCACCCAGGCACTACCCATGCAGTCATACAATCACCCAGGCACTAAATTTGCACTCATCCAATCACCCTAGCACTATACTTACACTAATCTATTCACCCGGCAGTGTATTTGCACTTATCCATTCATCTAACCACTACACTTGCACTCATCCAATCACCCAGGTAAAACCCATTCACTCATTGAGTCACCCAGGCACTACACATGCACTTAGCTAATCATGTATGCACTACCCATGCAATCATGCTATCACCCAGGCACTACCCATGCACCGATCCATTCATCCAGGCACCACACATGCACTCATCCAATCACCCAGGCAATCAACATGCAGTTATCCAGTCACTCAGACACTACCCATGCAGTCATCCATTCACTCAGGCACTACCCATGCAGTCATAAATTCATTCAGTTTAACTTTTTTTGACCATGAAAGGCGGTTCAAATAAAACGTTTCATTTGGGTTTTTTCATTTGGTTTTTTTCTTTTCTTCTTTTTCTGCTGTTTTCTTTCCAAACAAATGGTAATCATGTTATAAAAAAACTATAAAAAGCAGCAGAAACAAGCTGAACAAACTAAGGTTTGAAAAAAGAAATTACATTTGTGCTGCTTTACTGAATCACTCATAGCTGCAATTGACTTCTCTCCTGCAGTATATGGTGGTACATTTCATGCAGTACACTGCCATACAATGGAATTCTGGAACCATGTCTACATGACGGCTCTCCATTTCAGATTAAACTTTTTCCCCTGGTACATTTCCTTCAGCTGAAGATGATGATGGTACTGCAGGTCCTCTGTCTTTCTTTGCCCTATTTAATGTATTATTATGGTACGTTTTAAGATGGTACAACATAGAAGTTGTACCAAAGGAGTGCTTCAATTATTTTATTGAATTTTATTAAGTATACACAGAAGTACATCACATGGCCCCAAGGGCATACAGCACACATCATATACAAATACATATTCAATAGAAGACGGTACACACCAGGAGTTGTGCCCACGCAGACTTAACAATACTTTCACAATGTTATAATACAATAGTGAGTGCCCATAGCAATTCACAAGTGTTGCGATGAAGTTCATCCCCTTATCATCTGTTGAGTGATATCTTAATAACAATAACTATATAGTTCCTGGCACATTGGTTTTATTTAGTTACAGAAGGTTGAGCCAGCCCTCTACTTCCATATGTACAGCTCAATGTTTAGTGCTGAGGGTTACAACAAACAAATGATGGACGGAATGCTGACAATGCAGATATTCTCCCCCAGTCAAGAGATCTGGGTTAAATCCATCGTTTTTTTGCCCACTACACCACCCCAGTTTAGACATGGCCATATGCAAATCAGTCTTGACCCTGTGCCTCATGGGAACAGTCCAGCCCGAACTGCCAAGCCATGTCTTCCCTGGACCGGAATCAAGCATCCTAGGACCGGTTTCTGGCTATCAGCCGTCATCAGCCAGGATAGCTTGACTCCAGTGGCGTAGTGAGCACGGGTCCCACGTCTGGGAATACCCATCCCACTTAGGGCGAAAAGCGTTACAACAAACAAATGATGGACGGAATGCTGACAATGCAGACATTCTCCCCCAGTCAAGAGATCTGGGTTAAATCCATCGTTTTTTTGCACACTACACCACCCCAGTTTAGACATGGCCATATGCAAATCAGTCTTGACCCTGTGCCTCATGGGAACAGTCCAGCCCGAACTGCCAAGCCATGTCTTCCCTGGACCGGAATCAAGCATCCTAGGACCGGTTTCTGGCTATCAGCCGTCATCAGCCAGGATAGCTTGACTCCAGTGGCGTAGTGAGCACGGGTCCCACGTCTGGGAATACCCATCCCACTTAGGGCGAAAAGCGTTACAACAAACAAATGATGGACGGAATGCTGACAATGCAGACATTCTCTCCCAGTCAAGAGATCTGGGTTAAATCCATCGTTTTTTTGCCCACTACACCACCCCAGTTTAGACATGGCCATATGCAAATCAGTCTTGACCCTGTGCCTCATGGGAACAGTCCAGCCCGAACTGCCAAGCCATGTCTTCCCTGGACCGGAATCAAGCATCCTAGGCCCGGTTTCTGGCTATCAGCCGTCATCAGCCAGGATGGCTTGACTCCAGTGGCGTAGTGAGCACGGGTCCCACGTCTGGGAATACCCATCCCACTTAGGGCGAAAAGCGTTACAACAAACAAATGATGGACGGAATGCTGACAATGCAGACATTCTCCCCCAGTCAAGAGATCTTGGTTAAATCCATCGTTTTTTTGCCCACTACACCACCCCAGTTTAGACATGGCCATATGCAAATCAGTCTTGACCCTGTGCCTCATGGGAACAGTCCAGCCCGAACTGCCAAGCCATGTCTTCCCTGGATCGGAACCATGCATCCTAGGACCGGTTTCTGGCTATCAGCCGTCATCAGCCAGGATAGCTTGACTCCAGTGGCGTAGTGAGCACGGGTCCCACGTCTGGGAATACCCATCCCACTTAGGGCGAAAAGCGAAACAACAAACAAATGATGGACGGAATGCTGACAATGCAGACATTCTCCCCCAGTCAAGAGATCTGGGTTAAATCCATCGTTTTTTTGCCCACTACACCACCCCAGTTTAGACATGGCCATATGCAAATCAGTCTTGACCCTGTGCCTCATGGGAACAGTCCAGCCCGAACTGCCAAGCCATGTCTTCCCTGGACCGGAATCAAGCATCCTAGGACCAGTTTCTGGCTATCAGCCGTCATCAGCCAGGATAGCTTGACTCCAGTGGCGTAGTGAGCACGGGTCCCACGTCTGGGAATACCCATCCCACTTAGTGCTGAGGGTTACAGCAGAGTGGCACGTAAGTGCTTAGTCAGAATGATTGTGCAGGTATGCCAGTAACGGATCCTCAATCTCCCTGGGGCGTGATGAAGGCAGCAATAGCTCTGCATATGTGGTGAGTTAATCCTTACAGTAAGCCATTCCTTAAATTTGGGAGCGCGCCCTCGACCCCATCTGCATGCCACTCACCTCTTTGCTGGCAACATGCTCAAAACACAGAATTTCCTATGCAGTGGTGGCAATTCTGTGTACCTCAGCAATGCAACTATATGCAACAGCGTGATATGAAATCCAGTCATTTTAGACACCACCTTCAGCACTTCCATCCAATATTTCTGTATTTTATTTCCCTGCCACACCAGGTGCAGGAACCCCGCTCCTTCACCCGTAGCTTACAACTGCGTAATCACGCAGGGGTATAATACACCTGCTGTATAAATTTGAGGTGTAATCCTTAAGCGACTGCTCGCCATGATAGTCTCTCTCTGTTTGCAGCAATATTCCCATTGCTTATCTGTGAGTGTGGTTTCTAGTTCCAGTTCCCATCCCTTCCTCGCCTCTTGCTGTGTGCATGGGTGCTCCAGCAAAGCCGTGCGGTATGGTCTAGACACCACATGTGTTGCTCCGTTCATTTGAAGGAGAGTATCACATCTAGAGGGTTCATGTGGGAACACTGGAGTATTTGCCTTCATCTCATGTTGCGGCCTAATGTCATGAAGGTTTCTAAAGGCTTGGTGCCATTCTCCCTCATAAGTGTTTATCTATCCTTGAATCGCCCATCCTGATATAGTTCTCCAAAGGTATTCAGGTTGCGCGCTCTGAGCATTTTCTTGCAGGCAGTTTCCTGGGTGACTGGGGCAAGAAGTAGGTATGGGAGAGGCATTAACGGAGAGTACAAAAAGGGCTTCCCTACTTTTTTGGCCAGCCGTTTCCATGCTGGGTTTGTGCATGCTACTGTAGAATGTTTGGTACTCCACTCTGGAATGCTTGCTCCAAGGAAGGCACTCGAAGGCAGTGGAGTCATGTATCCCTGCTCAATAGCTAGGTGAGAGAGGGTGGCGGATGGAACCAGTGAATGGCTTGATGCGCCTGAGCGCCCAGAAAGTAGAGCTCAATGTCAGGTGCCTTAAAGTTCCCCGTGAGAATGGAAGTGTCAGTGTCTGCCAGCTTATTCAGGGCCCCCTTGCAAGCCTAATGAGCTTGGTTTTAATTGCACTGAAGAAGGGACAGCCTGGGTGATATGGTATGTTGATAAATAGATAAAGGAACTTTGGCAGAACTGTAATTTTCATCAGTGATATCCTGCATGCCAGGCACAGCGGCATAGATATCCAGCGGGTAATCAAATGTGTGATATGTCTCGAGGGGTATGGTATGGCATATTCCCAGTGGTGTTGACGGAGTTTGGCAGCTAATGGCTTGATAGTGAGGGCAAATAGTAAGGATGATAAGGGGCACCCCCGACGAGTGCCCCTAGAGATCGGGAAAGGGGTGGAATGTAGGCCATTTCCTTGAGCGAAGGCCAAGAACTGGTTGTACAACAGAGCTATCTAGCTAAGAAAGGCCACTGGTAGGCCCATTCTGCACAAACCTTCAAGCAGGTAGTCCCATTCTAAAGAATTGAATGCCTTTGTGGCATCTAGAAATACAGCTACTGCGTTTGAGTCTAGGTCAATGTCCTGCAGCAGTGCGAAGATGGTTCGCAAGTTCTGCGAAATTGCCCACCCAGGTATAAACCCTGCTTGGTCGGACAATACTTGCCCCTCCATCAGCAAGCCTAGGCTGTTGGCTAATATTTTAGCTAAAATTTTAGAGTCGCAATTTATTAGGGACAAGGGTCTGTAAGCATCACAGTTGGTAAATACATAGAAAAAGACCTCTTATTTGACCTTTCCAATTTTACAATGGTAGTCACTCACATATAGACATTCCCCAAAGCAATATTACATTGCAGAATCAAATTTCTTTTTCATCTTTTAATTGTTTTATTTTTTTACACAACATTCATATATTTTTTAAGTGTCAATTGTGTATCATTTTTAAATATTTTCATAAAAATATTTCCACATGGAATTAAATTCAAACAGTCAATAAAATAGAAAAACAAGAGAATTTGCTCAGCTCCTTAATTTAGGAAAACAGTTTAGAGAAACTCATTTTTGACAAAAACACATTTGAAATACTCCCATGGAAAAACACCATCACCCTATCATTCTCACCTGTCATTCTACTCATAGATACCATCAGTCACACCACATAAGACAATTACTGAAATACACATCTGAGATCAGATCCTGCTTAAGTTTTAGTCCATAGATCTAAGGGTCTATAGTGAACAATCAAGAAAGTGTCTTATTCAATATGTTGACAATTGATTCTTCTGTGGATCTACCAGATGTGTAATCACTGGTCTTCGCACGTTTCGGAGACTAAATATAAATTTACTGTCTCCTTCTTCAGGACCAAGAATAAAAGAATTTCTTTATCACCTGTGCGGCGAAAACGGGGGTTCTCTGAAATGATGTAATAATAAATCATATAAAACTGGGGAATGTCAACGTTTTTTTAATAACTTTGTATATTGGTGCTCATGATTAAATAAAGCCCATACAACAAAGAATTTATGTGTATGGACAGCATCATCTTATCATCTCTGATAGAAATACTTCAAATGTCTGGTGACAGAAAAATATAGTACCAAAGATTAAAGTAACCCAAATGTGCTCCGAAAAAAGTGCAATACAAAAAACAGATCTTTTAGTAATGTGCTCAGTGATAATCACAACAGATTTAAAAATTACCCATAAGTTCTCAGAGTGGGACAGACACAGAATCAAAAAAGAGAGGATATTTTAGCAAAGGTGCCTACATGAGTGATATAGCGTAGGATTCTCTCTGGCTCAGAAAGGACTAATCCGTATTCCAGATTCGTGTCATCCAATGCACATACTCTTTGGAAATGATTCTGTTGTCAAAAATGAAAATGAGGCTTAGTTTTCTATATATAGTCCTGTATTTATATCAACACTAGGTTGAGAGACAAAATGGTTATATCTTACCCTCTATTTGATTAGCCTATAGAGGGAGCAATGTATCATAGCCGATTGAACATCCAGTTTTTTCTTTCTTTAAAAAGGACGTGACATCGCTTTCTATGAGGATATTACGATTCCATCTGTAACAGACAATTTCAACAATATTTTTTGTGAAAGGTCAAATATGTGAAGGACATAGGTTGGTGATTATTCTGGATTCCTACAAAGATCTTACCTAAATGATTTGTTCACATAATTCCACAGGGAATATGAGTAAAAACTTCTTATTTTCTCCTACAGAGGGTCCTATTTATAGGGATTTCAATTCGTAAGATTTAATTCTGTAATAGAAAGATCATGTAAGTGATCATTTAGGCTTGATTGGTTCTAGATAACAAGCATAGGCATATGTCCAGAAAAAAGTATGGTTCGGTATCAGTGAAGTTCCATACACGTTAATTACCAGAAAATGTTCAATATTAGAGTACACACTTGCTGGTACAGATGTTAAATTAATTTCTTGCTATATGTCATGAATGATAAGGTGCTAGCCTCAGATCTATCAGGAACAGTTCGGTGTTTCAAATATACATATAAAAATGAGAGATAGATCAGCCTATAACAGAGTTTAGTAGTGTGACTTTAGGCCCATTTGTTCAGAGCTCTAACGGTGATGTTCACTTCGAAAACACTAAGCCGATGTTTTACAATTATGTATCCCACACCGGATACCTATCGCATGTCTCCTTCTGATTTAGGTGCTTCTCATATTTTTGCTCTTCCATTATATAGAGTATATGGATTAACTATGAGTAAATCATGGACTCTGCTGATTGTATACAGGCAAAATCTTAACACGGGAGACAAAGGTACACTAGTACCTAAAATTACAAAATCTTCACCCGGTATTAAACGTAGGTGACCCCATCCATATATAACCCAAACTAGAGGCATGAGCAAGACCGCATTTGTTCTTTGTAATTCATTGTAACATGCGTCTTAGTAGCACTCGCGATGTTATATCTATCAGTTCACGGGCTTCTATTGTAAGAATATCTTAAGCGGTTGCCATCTTGGAGTAATACAAGACAAACCGCCTTAAAATTGAATATAGTTGTCTTATTACAAAAGTAGCCTATTGCTGTCCTTTCCACTTATGGCGACTTAATTATCATAAACCTACCAATGCCTTAAATTTATGTAAGAAAACAGTTACTTCTATATATTGAGGTCTTGCCAACAGTTGGGCCTGGTGAAGAAGAAAACTGTATCTCATAAAGAAAGCGGGATAAAAGATTTACATTATAAACTAGAAAAATTGCTGTCGCTGCTAATTTCCTTACCCAGTAGCTTTCAAAAGTAACGCCATCCAAGTCGCGCCAGTTCGAAGGGGACAAAAAACTATCCCGCGTGCGTTTTTTATATGGTGAAATCGCCTGCATCTGCGTCACGCTCGCGATGTAATGATAGTTATCAGCACATAAACAACATGCGAGGGGCAGTTACTATGGTCGCCATCTTAGAATGGTACACGGTATAGTCCATGTATCCGATTATAATGGGTCTAAGAACTTCGTATAGGTGATCCCAAATAATTAAAAGATGATTTTTCTTGATCTTACCTAGATATAAAAACTAGCCAATAATGAGCCATAATTGGTGAAAAAGCTGTTCGAATGTACATGAGCTATCCCGTGTATGTTTTTATGCGTGCATCTACATTGCACTTACGATGTGTTAATAGACGTAAATGCGCAAATGGCATGCAATGAAATACTGCTGTGGTCGCCATCTTAGAGTGATAATAAATACGAACCATGCTCAGATTATTATAGATGTAGTGAATATAATGTAATACTATATAGTTATAATAATACCGAATTGTCTGCGCATAAATCACATGCGAGGGGCTATTACTATAGTCGCCATCTTAGAATGGTATACGGTATAATCCATGTATCCAATTGTAGTGAATCTAAGGACTTCGTATAGGTGCCTCAAATAATTATAGGTTGATTTTTCTTGATCTTACCTAAATATAAAAGTTAGCCAATAGTGGGCCATAATTGGTGGAAAAACTGTTAGAATGTGCATGAGCTAACCCATATATGTTTTTGTGCGTCCATCTACATTGCACTTACGATGTAATAATAGACGTGAATGCGCAAATGGCATGCAGTGAGATACAGCTATGGTCGCCATCTTAAAATGATAATACATACGAGCCATACTCAAGTTATTATAGATGTAGTAAATATAATGTATCCTTTATAGTTATAATAATACCGTATTGGGCACACTAACAATGCAATGGACATCTCGTACTAATGTCCTCCATCAGGTTGAAATTAATTATTCATGAGTTTGAGATGTATGCACCAAAACGATGTGTGGCACTCTAGTAAAAATCCATAGTGCCTAAAAAATGAGAAAATGGTAGTAAGTAATGTTTTCAGTCAAATAGATACAAACACCTAAGGAAGGGGGAAATTATTTGATTTTGATTGTGAAGCTACCAATCGGGCCAACAGGTTGGTCCAGCTGATCTGCTCACAGGCTTTATACAATGTCTAATACTGTTGGCCATCAACATCAATTAAAACACAAAGTGAGGGAAAGATACCACCCTTATTGGTGATGATGAATACCACACTACAAATGTGTTTTGTTCAGAATCTATTATTTGCAAAAATTGGATAGGGCTATGGCAAATAATGCCAATAGCAAACCACTGTGAATTATCCTGTAACTAGCCAGATGATTTCCTCATTCAGGCCTTTATGTACAGTGTCAAGACAGAAAATCCAAAATGTTTAACGTTGTTTCCTAGTTTTCGTTGAGTCTTTTCCTGGTATCATTTTAACCTTTTCTAATAAAAGCCATTTCATTTCTGTTACCATATGTTGGTGATCTCGATAGTGGCTGACCAATGTTGCCTGTTGTTTGCCAGTTCTTATGGCAGATTTATGTTCTGAGAATCTCGTCCGAAATTCTCTTGAAGTTTCCCCTATGTAACCCAAACCACAAGGACATAGGATCAAATAGATGATATTGGAGCTTCTACAGTTTGCCATCTGCTGTAATTTACCTGACTTTTCTCCATATGTCCAAGTTTGGGTAACAATTGCAGAATCACAGGCATGGCAATTGCCACATCTGTGATTGCCTAGTGGTGGTGGTATTCCGTCCATGGTAGTTTGTCTAATCTTGCTCTTGGATACAAACCTACTGTGCACTAATTTATCTTTTAAATTAGGATTTCTTCTAAATGCTACTATTGGTTTATGTATTGGGTTTGTCTCTTCATTGATATTAAGAATTTTCCAGTTTTTATCCAGTATCTGTTTGATTTTATAATTAATACTAGAATGATCCACCACACAGACCAGTTTCTCTGAAGTTTCCTTGGGGCTGTTACTAATAAGGGCATCTCTGTTGTAATATTTAGCCCGTTTTAGTGACTGGCGTATTAGTCTCCTTGGGTAGCCTCTAAGTAGGAGACGCTCCTGGAGTTCTTTGGCGTGTGTCATGAAATCTGCGATGTTGGTGCAGTTCCTCCTAATTCTTAAAAATTCTCCGAAGGTAATAGAATCTTTTTGGCATGGTGGATGATAGCTACTGTGTTCCAAGATGGTATTTTTGGCTGTGGGCTTTCTAAACAGACTAACTTCTAGTTGCCCATGTTTGCCCATAATCCATATATCCAGAAATTCCACTTTATCCGCCGAATGGTTGCCAGTAAACTTAAGAATGTTGTCACTCAAATTAAGCCATGATATGAAGTCCAAAAGATCAGACTCAGAACCTGTCCAGATGAAAAATATTTCATCTTTGAAGCGCTGCCAATGGGCTACATTTTCATAGAATGGGGCCACATCGTTGAATATGTGTTTGCGCTCAAACTCACCCATAAAGATGTTCGCTACACTTGGGGCACAAGATGCACCCATACTAGTCCCCTTGATGTATTGGTGCAAGTTCTGCTTAAATTCGAAATAGTTATGTTGTAGTACGATCTTGAGGCAATCCAGAATAAACATGTCAGGTCTATCCCCAGGAGTCCTGGCCAAGAGAGCTGCCACTGACTCTATGGCCAGGTCCTGGGGAATGTTGGTATATAAGGACTCTATGTCAAGGGTTACAAGCAGTTGTGTATCTTGATTAAACGGTTTATGTTCCAGTGTAGCTATCATATGACCCGTATCTTTGATATATGATGCAAATTGGGTGGTTCAGGGACATAAAAAAGTGTCAAGATACTTTGACAATGGTTCTGTACATGAATTTATAGAAGATATTATTGGTCTGAGTGGTGGATCCAAAGTATTTTTATGAGTTTTGGGAACTCCATATAGCGCTAGTGTCACTATATTAGTTCTATTAAGAAAGTCTCATTCTTTCTGGCAGATAAGACCATTAACAAAGGCTTTAGTAGTGGTGGTGTCCATCAATGTTTTAAGCTGTTCTAGAGCCCTCATGTTAGACTGTTGATAATGTTCTGGTATTTGTAGCATGGAATTGGTTTTATCAGTATATTTGACTGTGTCCATTATTACAATTTCCGCCTGCTTTATCGCATGGTTTAATTGTAATGTGCGGATTATTCTGCAAAGTTTTTAGTGCATCTCTTTCGGTAAAAGTCAAGTTAGGATTTGGTTTAGGAATGAACTTGGTTCTTTTCTGAAGTTCTTTGATGATAGTCTTTTCAAAGATATTCACTTCAGGGCCCACCATGTCTAAGGTGGGCGTGAAGGTAGATGGAAGTTTGCAACCTGAATGGTTGACATCTTGTTCATTTGTTACTGTTGATGAGAAATATTTCGCCAATCTTATTTTGCGAAAAAAAGTGAACATATCATGATTAAGACGAAACCGATTAAGTTGAGTACTAGGGACAAAGGAGAGTCCTCTACTGAGGAGTTTGATCTCTTCTGAGGATAATTTATGTTTAGATAGATTGAAGATAGGTATCTGGTCATTATGGTCAAATGATGAACCTATGCCTTCCAATACTGATGATTTCTCGTGCGCATATAAGGCTGTGGATGTGGAGGCTCTGTCGGTTGATAAAAGTTTCTCTCTGGCCTCGAATATCTTGCTCTGGGTCTCCCTCTGCCCCTGGATAAAAAAGGAGAGTGCGACTGGGCTCTTTGGTATTGATTGGTAAAATGTCCTCTCCGATTCCTTTCATTATAGCTGGATCCATCTCCTGTCCCTTGTCCTTCAAAATCTGAATCAGATGAATTAGTATCTGAGAATGTTACTATTTTACCTTGCCTGGTCGGTCGCGGATTATATTGGTCTTGTTCTGATGGTTCTTCCTGAAAATAGTTGCTAGCCAAATAAGGATATATCTTTTCTTGTGAGAACCACCTTATATCTTTTCTGAGTTTATCTGTTTTTTTCTTTATGAGCTATTCTTCAAATTCCTGTATCTCCTGATTTATGCTTAGCAACTTTGCTTTCGCATCATCCAGGGCTGAACTTGCCTTGAGTTTGTCTTCTAAGTCAACAATTTCCTGATTGAGGATCACTATCATTTCTCGTACCGTTTCAACAATAAGTAGCATCCAATCTCTGGAGCAACGGTTAGCAATCTGTGACCATCGCTCAAGAAATGTGCGCAATTCCACAAATAATACCGGTAGATTTCTGACTCTTAGGCCAGATGGTATTGTTCCTGCTTTAAGATATTCTAGCCCGCTTTCTTTATGAGATACAGTTTTCTTCTTCACCAGGCCCAACTGTTAGCAAGACCTCAATATATAGAAATAACTGTTTTCTTACATAAATTTAAGGCATTGGTATGTTTATGATAATTAAGTCGCCATAAGTGGAAAGGACAGCAATAGGCTACTTCTGTAATAAGACAACTATATTCAATTTTAAGGCGGTTTGTCTTGTATTACTCCAAGATGGCAACCGCTTAAGATATTCTTACAATAGAAGCCCGTGCACCGATAGATATAACATCGCGAGTGCTACTAAGACTCATGTTACAGTGAATTACAAAGAACAAATGCGGTCTTGCTCGTGCCTCTAGTTTGGGTTATATATGGATGGGGTCACCTACGTTTAATACCGGGTGAGGATTTTGTCATTTAAGGTACTAGTGTACCTTTGTCTCTCGTGTTAAGATTTTGCCTGTATACAATAAGCAGAGTCCATGATTTACTCATAGTTAATCCATATACTCTATATAATGGAAGAGCAAAAATATGAGAAGCACCTAAATCAGAAGGAGACAAGCGATAGGTATCCCGTGTGGGATACATAATTGTAAAACATCGGCTTAGTTCTTTCGAAGTGAACATCACCGTTAGAGCTCTGAACAAATGGGCCTAAAGTCACACTACTAAACTCTGTTATAGGCTAATCTATCTCTCATTTTTAGATGTATATTTGAAACACCTAACTGTTCCTGATAGATCTGAGGATAGCACCTTATCATTCATGACATACAACAAGAAATTAATATAACATCTGTACCAGCAAGCGTGTACTCTAATATTGAACATTTTCTGGTAATTAACGTGTATGGAACGCAACTGATACCGAACCATACTTTTTTCTGGACATATGCCTATGCTTGTTATCTAGAACCAATCAAGCCTAAATGATCACCTACATGATCTTTCTATTACAGAATGAAATCTTATGAATTGAAATCCCTATAAATAGGACCCTCTATAGGAGAAAATGAATAGTTTTTAATCATATTCCCAGTGGAATTATGTGTACAAATCATTTAGGTAAGATCTTTGTAGGAATCCAGAATAATCATCATCCTATGTCCTTCACATATTTGACCTTTCACAAAAAATATTGTTGAAATTGTCTGTTACAGATGGAATCGTAATATCCTCATTGAAAGCGATGTCACATCCTTTTTAAAGAAAGAAAAAACTGGATGTTCAATCGGCTATGATACATTGCTCCCTCTATAGATAATCAAATGGAGGGTAAGATATAACCATTTTGTCTCACAACCTAGTGTTGATATAAATACAGGACTATATATAGAAAACTAAGCCTCATTTTCATTTTTGACAACAGAATAATTTCCAAAGAGTATGTGCATTGGATGACACGAATCTGGAATACGGATTAGTCCTTTCTGAGCCAGAGAGAATCCTACGCTATATCACTCATGTAGGCACCTTTGCTAAAATATCCTCTCTTTTTTGATTCTGTGTCTGTCCCACTCTGAGAACTTATGGGTAATTTTTAAATCTGTTGTGATTATCACTGAGCACATTACTAAAAGATCTGTTTTTTGTATTGCACTTTTTTCAGAGCACATTTCGGTTACTTTAATCTTTGGTACTATATTTTTCTGTCTCCAGACATTTGAAGTATTTCTATCAGAGATAAGATGATGCTGTCCATACACATACATTCTTTGTTGTATGGGCTTTATTTAATCATGAGCACCAATATACAAAGTTATAAAAAAAACCTTTTATTTGACATTCCCCAGTTTTATATGATTTATTATTACATAATTTCAGTGAACCCCCGTTTTTGCCGCACAGATGATAAAGAAATTCTTTTATTCTTGGTCCTGAAGAAGGAGACACGAAATTTGTATTTAGTCTCCGAAACGTGCGTAGACCAGTGATTACACATCTGGGAGACCCACAGATGAATCAATTGTCAACATATTGAATAAGACAATTTCTTGATTGTTCACTATAGACCCTTAGATCTATGGACTAAAACTTAAGCAGGATCTGATCTCAGATGTATATTTCAGTAATTGTCTTATGTGGTCTGACTGATGGTATGTATGAGTAGAATGACAGGTGAAAATGATAGGGTGATGGTGTTTTTCCATGGGGGTATTTCAAATGTGTTTTTGTCAAAAGTGAGTTTCTCTAAACTGTTTTCCTAAATTAAGGAGCTGAGCAAATTCTCTTGTTTTTCAATTTTATTGACTTTTTGAATTTAATTCCATGTGGAAATATTTTTATGAAAATACTTAAAAATGATACACAATTGACACTTAAAAATTATTATATGAAGGTTTTGTAAAAAAATGAAACAATAAAATGATGAAAAAGAAATTTGATTCTGCAATGTAATATTGCTTTGGGGAATGTCTATATGTGAGTGACTACCATTGTAAAATTGGAAAGGTCAGATAAGAGGTCTTTTTCTATGTATTTACTTTCTCCCCACCTCTTAGGCCTAAAATTAACTAGGGGATCCCTATGTTTCACATATAGAGCATCACAGTTGGTAGCATCTTTGCCTGGTTTAAGGAGAGATATGATCAGGGCTTGTTGTATGAATTGCGGGAGTGCTCCAGTCTCACTGGCCTCCTCATATACCTTTCTTAGAATAGGGACTAGTTCATCTACATAACATTTGTAAAAATCAGCTGGTAGGCCAGCATGCCCTGGGGGTTTGCCAGAGCGTAGCTGCATTGTGGCCTCTCGCACCTTGTCCTCTTCAATATCCGCTGCCAGAAATTCCCTGCGGCTGTCGTTAATCCAGCCAAGTGCAGTATCTTCAAAATATGCTGCCACATCAATCTGTCCAGTTCTGTACATACTGTACATGTTTTGGTAATGTGAAGTGAAGGTATTAAGGATTGTTGTGGTGTAGGGGTGGGCGGAATTTGCATAGTTGCCCTACGCAAATTATCGCGAAATTGCTCTAAATCTCTGCGAGCACGCGGAACTTTCGCAAAGACGTGGAGATTGCTTTGCTTGCCCGTTCGCGATGTGTTTTTGCGTGCTCACGGGGAATATATCTCTAACTTGCCCATGCGGTCTCTAATGGGCGTGACCATCTTGCTCGCGATGCTTATTTCCTGTTCTGGGTCGTATGACATGTTTGTGATCGCAGACTCTCGCGGGATAGCGTGACCGGCTACCAACAATCCAACATCTCGTGGCACACGCGGACGGATAGGAAAACGTGTCGGCAAATGCAGGGATCCGGTAAGATGCTACTGCGTGCGCGAGAACGCATTTTTAAAGTACGAACAAGAAAATACTTCCGCTTTCGCAGCGGATCGCGGAAGTTTCGACATCTCCGCGTTCTCTGCAGAGGTCTGCGTGCAATTCGCCAGCCTCATTTTCTACTCTAAATATGTTATTTGTAAACCCCTATTAACTCTGTTAGAGCCGTCACGGGTCTCTCACACTTCCCTTATGTGCGGGTACGAGTATATTTAGAGCGAAATAGATCTTCTCGCTCTAATGTGTCTGTATATTCTATGAGCAACTCTTTCAGCTGTGCACGCAGTTGTGGCATGGGGGTATCTGCTATGGTAGTCTCTGTTTCTTTAATATTTTGTTCCAGTTTACTTAATGTTTCCATGATATCTTGCAGTACTCCCCCGATTTTGGAGATGCATAATCCCTTGACAGTTACCTTAAAACGTTCCCATACATTGGCCAAGGTCTGCACGCTACCTACATTTTGGGGGAAGAAATCGTGGATCTCCTGCCGCAGCTCCTCCCGAAAATTAGCATTGAGCAGCACTGTGAGCTGGAGCCTCCATGAGCAATATGGAGAATCATTAGTAGGGTGTCAGAGTTTCAGCAAAATGGGAGAGTGGTCTGAATAAGAACGCGCAAGGTGATCTGTCTACTTTAACCATGTGCAAAGTCCAGTCAAAAGGAACCTATAATCGATTCTCAACCAGCTAGCATGCACAGAGGAATAGAAACTGCCCCCTTTACTCACAGGGTGCAGGACTCTCCAAGCATCCAACATATGGTTCTCTGTGACGATAGTATTTAGATGCTGCCCTGCCTTAGTTTAGGATTTGACTGTACCACAGGAGCAGTCGATGCTTGGATTTAGGGCAAGGCTAAAATCTCCCTCTCACACCAAATGTGTTGAGCCCACCTATAGTATGCAGCTTCATATTGTGTTAAAGAACTGCTCATCATCGACGTTTGGTGCATAGCAATTAACTAATGTCACAGCCTGCCCAGCTAACCATCCCCACATCATGCAGTACCTTCCTGGGGATCTTGGAGTGCGTCTACGGGAAGATAACTAACTCCAATCTTAATGAACATAGCAGTCCCCCTTGAATAGTTTGAGTATGAAGCAAGCATCTATGTGCAGCTCATTGTCTGGCATCTCCGGGCAGGGATCCTGGATCCAGGTGCGTTTCCAGTGTCATTGCTATTTGAACTTGATGTCTATCTAAGAAATGGAGTATATGCCTTCTCTTTTGAGGATCACGCAACCCTCTAACATTCCAGGTCAATAGCATGAGGACATGATTTGTAGGTGCTTTAGGTGTGCACATTTGTTGGTTTGCATAATTTTAACTGTGCAAATTCCTCTTTATTGCTGGGGCAAGCTCTGTCCTTGATGTGTATGTCTGTACTGCTGTTCCACCCACCGTACTCTACACGCAAAACACTGCTGTACACATCAACAAACAACAACCCCTTCCCTGACCCCTCCCACACCCACGGCCAATCCTGCAGGAGAATATTTTGTTCCCTTCTAAGTCTTCAAAACTCTGCCCATAGATTGTAATCATGGAGAAGTGGTATTGGGCATGGAGGCATCGATACTTTACAAAGCAGGATTTATGACATATTGGTAAGGTTCTGCCTCCAGGTTTAAAGGAGCAAACTTGCCTTGATAAGTGTGGGCCATAAGGGTAGAAATGTAGGTAAAATAAACAAAAACAAAACAATCGAACGCCAGCTAGCTTTTGGGGAATACCCATAGGGGGTTTAAACAAAAGAGCCAGATGTTCGACCCCGATTGCCAGTCGATGAGGGATATTTCTCAGTGCACATACCAAAGCATTTATAAGCGTAACTAACTTGCGGTCATGACCCATCTCCTTATACAACAGTGACAAATGTTGAACATAACGCTTACAGTGCAGCTCCCAAGAGTGTAATAAACAGCCAGACCGATTTTTCAGTCAGTGTTGAGTAGTGAGGAATTTGTCCTGGTTTCATTTGCGTCCCTCTCTGATCTGGGGCTGCAGGAGGATGACTTCTTGAGGAAGTCCTGTGCTTGCTGGGGATTGACGAACACATGTTGCCTGCCTCAATGGGTTACACGCAGCCTCGCTGTATACAGCATCGCGTAAGGGATGTTGGCCTGTTGGAATTTGCGCTTCACAGGGATGAACTTTTTACGAGCTTCTTGGACCTGCAATGTGAAATCTGCGAATATGGAGATGGAGTGATTATCATAATGGAGGTCTCTTTTTCATGTGCCAGGTGGAGATCAATGTCTCTATTTTTGTAATTCAGGAGACGCTCGATAATGGGCCAGGGGGGGATCCCGGCGGCGGTGGCCCATCAAGGGAGCAGTGGGCGTGCTCCACTATCAGAACCTTGGGGGAAGGAGGAGGCGCCAAACAATTCTACCAGCATGCGCTTGACGTAATCTTCCATCCGCCCTGTATCTGCAGACTCTGGTACTCCCAGGATGCTGACATTATTGCGACACGAACACGCTTCCAGGTCTTCGTTCTTTGCCACAATACCCTTCAGTAGGTGCTTCCTATTTTGCATTTGTTCTCCTCCAGTGGTCGTAGTATCCTCCAGCTGCGAGATTCTATGTTCTGCATCACTAATGTGCCCATCATGCTTTTCCAGCCGCTGAGTGATAAAATCCATGCATACATTCAGTGCCTCCATTTTGGTCTCAATGGAGTTGAGGCTCTGTTGCATAGTAATCAGCAGAGAGCATAGGTCTGTATCCTCCAATTGAGAGCTTTGCGCTGTGTTGAAGGTTGTATTTCCTTCTGGACCTCATGTGGACTTGCGCAGCTCAAAGGGGAATTTCACCAGCTTGCCCTCCTTTCTTCCCATGTTGATAGCCAAAGTATGGCAGTATTACACAGTCTCCCAATATTTGATACGGTGCATTGCTTCTTTCTGCTCTGTGTCTTTGGTGCTGCTTAAACTAGACTCCAGTCAGTTCATGCAGCGTGTTACTCCCTCTGTCTGGGGACACTCTCTGGGTTGCCCCGCGTCATTCACTTTGTATGGGGACACTCTCTGGGTTGCATGCTGGTTCCCCTTCATCCCAGCACACTAGGCCCAATAGCTCAGCTCCCCTTATTATGTGCGCTGCTGGTGCAATGTTCTCCTAAGCGTCACTGCCAAGCCCCATTATAACGCAGTCTCCGGTGCCAGACTGGCTTCAATTCAGCCAAAGGCCATTCAACCACCGCGGGTGGGCCAGCTAGCCGCAGTGCACTCCATGGCTGCCCGAGGCCAAGATGAGCCCCCGCAACATCCCCTGCAGTGTTCAGGCTGCGTCCCTCAGCCAGCGGGACCAATTCCCCCTCTCCTCACCTCATCGCCGCAGGGGCTGGCCCGTGTCTCAGAGGGGTTGCCCTACCTCCAGCCAGATCAACAAAGGGCCCCAGACCGCTGCAGAGCCCACTGGCCACAGACGCCTGAGAGGCAAGTCTCCAGCTCTGGCCGCGGCTCCGGATTGGCTATTAGCAGAAGGTGTAGCATACAGGGGGCTGCATATCTTATCATGTACAAAGTTGACACGCATCAGCCGCTGGTCACATTGCAGTCCGCTTCCTTACCAGGTGCACTGTCGGGGGCAGTTATCAGCACAGTCCTGCTCTGTGAGTGCTACAGGGTTCAGTATGGTTTTTCCAGCAATCTGTCAGTCGCCATCTTGTCTCGGCCTCATTCCTGTGATCAGTCATGCGTTTAGCTCTCTTATGGATTGTGGCAGCAGTTATTTTCACCTGATGCAATTTACACAAGGTTTATCCTCATCTAAGCTGCTTTTTTCATTTGTGTCATTTGCCACCTGCACCAGGATTCTATTGGATTTAGGCCCCGGACAGCAGGAGCCTCACCGAGGTGCAGCCATCTTGCTCTCTAGCGCCCCACCACAGGAGTACTTCTTGTTTGAACCTCTCAAACTTCCCAACCATCTAAGACTCTCCAGACGGTATACTGAAGAACTCCCATGCAATGTTGGCTTTCTTCTGTTGGGATTCTTCATCTATTAGATCTTCTCCCTCCACCTTCTCAATGTCGTGCTCTTCCTCCCGTTGCAGCTGATTGTCCTCTGCATCTCCTGATGCCGTTTTCTAATTGGAAAATTGAAAAACAGCAAGCTCTAATCAGAGTACTGCACTGCAGACACACCTGCTCAGAATGATTCCGCAATGAATGGAACATTCATGAAAACAATGATGTGTGTGGATTTCCTATTAACATATTTGAAAACTGTTTTATCCATTCATATCACTATCTTTTCTGGTCATGTGATCTTCGCGATTACACACCTAGTCGCGAACACCAGAAATGGAATCTAAAACTAGGTTTGAATACTGTAAATGTAAAAGCATAACTTTGCAGCTCTGGTATATAAGCACCTAATATCACACTAACACCAAAATATGTGTATATACATGTTTAAACTTTTCAAAACCATGCCATTGTTGCGATTATGAATATGGTCATGAAGACCAGCATCACTGCAGAATTAGAAAAATAGATTTGAACAACTACAACAACATAAGTTTACACATTACAAAAATACACCTCTGCTGTTATACATACTTTAGAATGTGTCTATACACTTTGCACAACACACTACGGACGTCATAGCAATGCCCTGCGTCACCGCGAAAACAGAAAATAATCTTTTATGACGATTTTTCTGGAAACTCACTACTAAAATATGAGTTTGAAAAGTACTCTAATAAAGCTCTAATGTTAAATATACTCTAGAATGTTACTATAGGTATGTTTTACACTTTGTGCAAAACACTCGATCTTGGTGACTACCAATGCCGTTGCGATGCCCGGCGTCACTGCGACAATGGAAAATAGTCTTTGAAGACGGCTTTTCTGGAAACTCACTACAAACATATGTTTGAAAGGTACGCTAATAAATCTCTAATGTTAAATATACCGCAGAATGTTCCTATATGTATGTTTTAAGCTTTCTACAAACTACGTACTCACTACGGACAGAATCACAAGGATGTCGGTATTTGTGAATATTAAAATGTTTTGTAATGGTGGTTTTCTCCTAAATTGATCAAAGAAAGAAAAGTTTACAACAATATTTTACTAAATATATAGATTTAATTGTACTTAAAAACATTCTTTAAATGTATTTTTGAGTATGTGAAATACATTTGCTGATCAGACATTCTCCCATGCTCAATGTTGTGCCGATTCAAGAAATTCTTACAAATGGAAACCATTATTATTATACTTTCTGATAAACCCATACCAAATAAAAAAATGAGTGGTTTGTAACATATTTATAATGTACCATATCCAATCATAGTAAGAAAAATACCAAAATATTAGACGTTACAATTAAGAAATAGAATTTAAAAAACCTTAGAAACTCACTGAAAAAAACAAAGGTTACAGGGCCGCTATAGTTCAGAGTTAGTATTTTAAAAAAACCTTAGAAATTCACTGAAAAAACAAAGGTTACAGGGCCGCAATAGTTCAGAGTTAGTATTTTAAAAAAACCTTAGAAATTCACTGAAAAAACAAAGGTTACAGGGCCGTTATAGATAGAAAATAGAATTTAAAAAAAACCTTAGAATTACACTGAAAAGAACAATAGTTACAAGGACGTTATAGTTAGGCTTACAATTCACTTGTACAAAACCAGATAAATTCAGTAGTTATAGTTAGCTGAGCTAACTATAACTTGCGCCCCGCAATGCAATGCTTATGACCTCACATATTACATCACTCATAACATGGTCAGTGACATCACTGATAACACAGAACACTACTGCCCTAATGAACTCCATCCATTCTGGAGCACCCTCTGACCCATGCCCCCACTGACTCTTCAACCTCGGAAGCAACAACATCAGCTACCAGCTTACCACCATCCTCAATGCCTTCATTACTACAGTCACCTTTCCCAATGCCTGAAAACACTCAGAGGTCAGACCCCTCCTCAAGAAACCCTTCGCAGAGCCCACCGATCTCCAGGGCAACTGCCCCATTTTGCTGTCCCCATTTCCTGCCAAAGTCCTGAAGAAAGTCATCAACCTCCAACTCACTAAACACCTGAATAGACAACCTAATAGAACTCTTCCAATCAGGATTCAGAGCCAGCCACATCACTGAGACAGCCCTGATCTCTGCAACAGATGACACCTGTACCTTACTCAACAGAGGAGACTCTGCTACCCTGATCCTCCTCGACCTCTCCACAGCCTTCCAAACGTCTCCCACCTCACACTCATCAGACTAGAATGCCAAGGTTGCAGACTGTTAGAGAGAAAATGGATGGCACAATATGACTCCTTGGAGAGGGAAAATTATAAGCTTTCTTTAATTAAATATAAATCACAACGTTCTATTCATCACAAATTGAAGCTGCCAAGAATTTGGTAAAAGAACTTCATAAGGTGATCAACATACTAACCAAACAACCTGAGTTCAAAAGTGACTGGTTTATCCATTCTTTTTCTGATAAGATTGCAATTCATTTTCAGAATAAAATTTACTTAATTTTTAATTCATTCAACCACTCTGGCAATCCTATTACTAGATCAGATCAATCTACCAGCGATAACATGGTGGAGCCTTTTAATACGTTTTGTCCTATTACAGTTGCTCAAACTATAGAGCTTATATCCACCATTAACTCTGGGTTTCCGGATGATCCATGTTCACCCTCAGTTATAAACAGGTCCCGGATATCATCACATTAAACCTTACCGATGTTTTTAATAATATGCTCAGAACAGGCATTTTTCCTTCTTGTTGGAAAAAAGCTTCCATTCTGCCTTTACTCAAGAAATCCAATTTAGACCAAGAGGACACTGCCAATTATCGACCTATCTCGAGACTCCCAATTCCTGCTCAATTAGCAGAAAAGATCATGACCTCTCAATTGAATCAATTTATTAAAGACAGTAACTGCTTGGATCCGAGCATAGCACTGAGACGGCTCTGATCATTGCCACAGATGAACTCAAGGTCATCCTGGATGGTGGTGGCTCAGTGGCTTTGATTCTATTGGATTTATCCGCGGCCTTTGATACGGTGGATCATTCCATCCTGATACTCCATCTGGAAGACATTGGCGTTAAAAATATGGCCCTAAAATTGCTTTCCTCTCAAACAGACAGAACACAATCAATATTGATGGCTACCAATTTGTTTAGTTTTACATGTGGAATTCCTCAGGAATCCTCGCTGAGCCCTACCCTTTTTAATATTGATGTCTCGGAATTGGCCCCATTGATTCAATTGTTTGGCTTTGCTTTGACCTCCTAAGTAGACGACACACAAATTGTGTGCTCGATGCAAAACACTTCCAATGAGACAAGTCATCGCATTCAGCAATGCATGGGACATATTAACATTTGGATGGAGAAACACTGTCTCAAGCTTAATGCAGGTAAAACAGAGGTGATATTATTTGGGAATGATCCTAACTTCTAGTCAGCTTCTTGCTGGCCGGTTGAATTGGGTCCCCTTCCTATTCCAGTTAGCAAAGCAAAAATCTTGGGAGTCATCGTAGATGATCACCTAAATGTAGGCAAACAAGTCAATGCAGTAATCTCGTCATCATATAACCTGCTAAGAATTCTACAGATGATAATGAATTTCCTCCACATTGCAGTTAGTAAATCAGTCATCTCCACACTCGTTTTTTATCAAAAATCAATTGCTGCAATGGTCTCTAGAATGGCTTACAAGCCCAATATTTGAACAAACTGCAAGTTCTTCAAAGCTCTGAAGCTAGGTCACTATTGGGACTTCCTAGACACAAAACTGCCTCCCAGGCACTGAAAGACCTTCACTTGTTGAAGGTCAAACACAGAATCACATTTAAAGCACTTTGTCTTACATACAGAACACTTCATGACTCTGGACCCTTGTTTTTGGAAAAACCACAAACCTGGTATACACCGACTAGAAACCTAAGATCCTCAGGGGTTTGTAAAGTTAATTTTGTTAGATTTAAGAAAGTAAAATGGGGAGGAAGTAGTTTTGTGGTGAGAGCATCAAGAACTTGGAACCTTCTTCTGCTACCCCTAAAGGCAGCCCCATCCCTTCTCCAATTCAGAATAAACTTAAAGACATGGCTTTTCAATCAGTAGGCTCCCATCTCAAGTTGACTTACTGTTGTTCTGCAGAAATTAGCGCCAAGACACCTCCGGGTATATGCTGCACTCTACAAATTGGGTAACATAACATAACATACCATCAAATGACTACGCCAGATTGGAATCTAAAACAATGCCCTTAGGTGGATGGCATCTTTCCTTGATGGGCAAACCCAGATGATCAGTCTCCCGCCTTCGCCTCACAACTCAAACGCACCATCTGCTGTGTCCCTCAAGGTTCATCCCTCACTCCTACCCTCTTCAACATCTACATGATGCCTCTAGCAGACATCGTCAGAGCCCACAACATTAACATAATTTCCTATGCCGACGACACCCAACTGGTCCTCTCGCTCTCAGCGGACCCCAACACCACGAAGTCTAACTTCCACATGTGTATGAAAAACATCTCACCCTGGATAAAGGACAACTGTCTGAAGCTCAACACAAACAAAACCGAAGTGCTGATTTTCTGCAGCCACACCTCCCCCTGGAAGGATACCTGAAGGCTCTTGGAACTCAGACCCACCCCCACATCAAAAGACCATGCCCAGAACCTTGGCATCATCCTGGACAACAAACTCTCCATTAAACAACATGTCAATGCCATCTCCTCAGCCTGCTTCCGCACTCTCCACATGTTCCAAAGGATCATCAAATGGCTCCCCATCAGCACCAGGAAAACAGTGATGCAGGTCCTCATCACCAACTGTCTTGCTCACAGCAATGTACTCCTTGCAGGCCTCACCAACGAACTCATGAGAAGACTCCAGACAATACAGAATGCAGCAGCCAGACCGATCCTGAACCTGCCCAAAACAACCCACATCACCCAGCACCCGAGAGACCTCCACTTGCTCTCCATTCAAAAGAGATGCCAGTTCAATCTACTGACCCACGCCTACCCAGCCCTCCACGACCAGGGACCAGCATACATGAACCACTGCCTGAACTTCCACCAAACATACAGAAACATCCACTCATGCCACCTCGCCGTCGCACAGACTCTGCACATCTGCCGCCACCACTAAGGAGGACACTTCTTCTCCCACCGTGCTGTCAAGTCATGGAACACCCTCCGTCTCCACCTCCGATTATCACCCTTACTGACAGACTTTATGATGAAACTCAAGACCTGACTTTTGACTGAGTCCCGCAGCCCAGTGCCTGGATACCCTCATGGGTGATAAGCCACACTATACAAGTACCGTATGATTGATTGATCTACGATGCTAATAATAATGGAAGTGAGCCACAGATATTATTACAAATGTGTCATGTCTCCCTTGTCCCTATATGTGCAAATACTGCTATGAAGTGATAAGATGTTTCCTACTAGTTATTTATAGAAAATGTACTATTATTTTTGTATTTATTGGGTATGTTGTAATGGGGATATCAAGAATTGCACTTTAAATGGATGAAACTTGACAATAAGATGCTGCTAGCATTTTGAGAAAATTGCACTGTCTTGCACTGGGACACTTTAAGAAAGGGAAAAACTCTTTTTGCACTTTTGCATGTGTACATTTGTAAATGTTAATTTCAAAAGATAACATTGGAAAAATAGAAACAATTGTGCTGGAGAGGAAATTGAAAACTGGAAATGTACAGATATGTTTATTCCACCGATGACTGTTTCCCTTGTTGATATCAAATTAAAATATGAAATGTGAAATTTATGTTAAAGACTTTGTAGATATGCAATACTAGAGAATGAAGGGATCAAAATAGCATAAGTGAAGAGCTGGATTATAGCACTTAGGTTAGCAGTCTGTCTAGTTCTGAAGGTAAAATAGAGGTAGGACTGCAGAAAAACTCTATGTGCTATGAGTGGGTAGGCCCGTTAGAAAGCGTTAGCCAAAACGAGATGGCTATCCATAATGTATAGTGCATGAAATAAAGAATAACACATGTATTTCAATATATTGAGGCCTCTGGACTGATAATTTAAAGTGGCACAAATATGGTCCGGCTGTTCTTCCAAAGAATATACGGTAAAGAGGATTCGATAAATAAATAAATATAAATATATATACACACACACTCACACACATACAAAGTACAGTTTTCATCTGTTCTCCTCAGTGTGTAAGTACCTTTATATTCAATTATAAAGTACCAGTCTTACACTTCCTTTTTTCACGAATGCATCAAAAATAATATTTTGTCCTCGTGTGACCATCTTTGTTGTTTTATTATCCTTCGGGCTTGTTTGTTTTAGTATAATCATATTAGCCATTGTACGGCTTTTCTGTAAATCCTGCATTGCTTATTAAGATCACATTAAATGATATAGTTGCACACTTAAAGCCTGCCTTTGAAACAGTATTAATGAATTTTCTTTGTTGAGAAACAAAACAAAAACACTAAGATGTATTTTTCCATTGTTTGTTTGCATAATTAATTGCTATTATCTAACAGAAAAGTATCCATATTGTGCAAGATAATAATTACTAACCATACAGGCTGCTACAGTATGCTTATGGTGTGCTACAAGTTTGCTATCATGAAACTTAATTAAAGAGGTGAATTCTCAAAGAGATAACCAATACAAAACGCAAACAAAACAAAATAAAAATTTTCAGCAAAATGATGAATTATTGTGATATATTGTTGAGTCCTCATGAGACAGACATGCCCCCCTGACATCTATGCAGTCTGATTAATGTTATTGGAAGAAGCAAAAATAAAATTCAGGCATTCGTAGCTTTGAAAGTTAAATACAGATACACAGTCGTGCATAAACGGACATTGGCAGGTTTTTATATATGAGCATTTTCTTAAGGATCCGTTATATATATATGACTCTGGCTTTCAGACATGTCCCTTTACTTTCTTTAGTATCTGGTGAATCAAGCAGGATCATAATAAGAAGACCAAAACATTAAATATATTTTAAAATCAGATGAAATTGACACTCAAAATTTAATTTCATATTGTAAGGGTTATTGTTGGTGAGATGGAAACATGTGCAATGAATAATATAGGATGAGTAATAAGCACATTGTCATTCACAAATAAAGCATGCACACTTCACGAGTTCAAACAAATATTGCAGTTGCTATTTTCTAATCCTTTCATAATATGGGAGAGGACAAGAATAAGAAAAAACAAAGCTCCATAATCATAAAAAAAGTTTATAGAGTGCCGCCCACCACAGAGTGAACCTGCGACAAAGTTGGTGTTAGTGCTTTATTTTACTCTTGTTTATTGCCTCAAACTTCTTTGTAAGAAGCACAAATTATTTCTAATATGGACAGCTATTTCTGAACTGTGGCATAGAACCTTGAGCTACTACCTGATGCACATAATGATGAACTGGAGCAGAAGCTATTGCAAAAGCATAAATTGAAAGACAAAATGAATATTTCTGTAAGAGTTTCAGATGAAGAAAAGGAGTTTAGTTGCATATGTGATTACCTTATTGCCGATTTGCCCTGAGCAAATGACTAGCCACAGGTATCAATTCTGTAATGTTAATGGTCATGAAGATCTTCTGAATGTTCCTTTTTGTTTTAGTTTTTTTTAAAGGATCACAAAACACAATATAACTATGAATATTTAAGAAAGGGTGTCCCCCCAAATAGATACGTATATTAATAAGTAAATAAGCTGATCAATGTGCACATTCAATGTAATAAACTTGTATTGTCATTGGCAATTGGTCTCGCTTTGCCATGGATTGTTGGTTGTGACCTTTTGCTTTGCCAGTGTTAGTAAAATTGCTCTGGCATTATCAATGCTAGAGTGATGTCTGGACATTTTGAAATAATATTTTCCATAATTGCAAGCTGTGTGTTATGTTGTGTGTAAATGCAAAATGGTGGCCGTCTTGGAAGTATAACAAAATAGGGTTTAGCTATCTTGCAATGTTATTAGTTCCTAGATGACCACTATGTAAGATGACCACTGTGGTTAACACAACATAGTGGGCATCTTGGAAATATAGATTAAAAAAAAATATATGTCTGTCTCTATCTCTTGCGCATGTGAGCATCAGAGATAGAGAGAAAAATAGAGAATAGAATGAGAAAGCGAGGCATAGGAGCGGGACATACAGTCAAATTGTGTTTAAATTACCACTGGAACCAGTCAAAGTTCTCTGATTTCAACCGTGGAATGATATACTAAAGATATCAAAATCAATTTGAAGTATAAGTACTTCAGGGGTGGTATAAACACAAGGATAAAGAGAAAATGCATCAAAAGCAGGGAAATGAAATAGAGAAGAAAGCCTCCAAATTATTAGGAATGGGTCATATGAAAGTCCACACTTTGTTTTAAGGTATTGTTTAGCATGCTGTCTTTAGCAAATCAGAGAAAAAATGACCCTCAAAACAGTCCATCTCCAATCAGAGTTTTCAAATATTAGCCACGGCTAACACCCACAGATAGTCATGAAACACCAATCTTTCCTTCTATTTTCTCCAATAATTCAATTCTCTGGTGGAGGAAAATTTCGAATTGTGAAATTGTTTCAAGATCCATCGAAAATTCATAAACAAATTATGGGATTTTCTCTTTCCACATGCTAGCAAATGTAGGAAGTGCAGCTAAAGTTACTAAATGATTCGTTTTGGTCACAATGTCTCAGAATTCGTTGATAATGCTATGAGCACATATTTAATAATACAAATTGACATATTAAGAACAATGTATTCTAAATTTAGATCCATTGTAGCCAAATACTCACAAGCACTTGCTAGCCCTATGTCAAATATAATCAACTACTTAATAGAGACACACCTCTATTACATCAGGGATAACCCACTGTCAATCTTGAGCACCTTTATATGGATTCTACAAAATAGGTGGATATACAATGCTCCTGACACCAAGGTAATAATAGTAAGAAGTCTTTCCAGCACCAAATGATTTATCACTCAAATATCAGCTTCAAAAATATTTTGGAAATTCTGCCATTTTTCTTCAAACATCAGTCTATCAGTTCTTAAAATACACACATATTTAAATTATTTAATTCAGCCCAACAAAAGATTAAAATTTAGTGGGCTGGGCTGCAGCCAGGAGCGCTACTTACAGGCATCTGGAGAATGGCCAGTAGATCATGAGCCACTGGCTTGAGATGCCTGGCTAACATTTTTGTTCTGAATAGTATGTGAGTATTTCCACACAGACTTTCATATTCTTCTTGGAATACCTGGACTCTCCCATCAAGCTCTTTGTTTATTATCTCCAAAAAATTAAATTTGTCAAGGGGCTTCAGAACATTATCAACAGTTGGTAACCTATGAGTATCCAATAAGACAGAGAAAACCTAACTTCCATAGATACTATGACTTTCTTCCAAAGTTTTTAACTGTAGATATTAAAATAAGTTATAGGAAAATCAAAATTCAGATTAAAGTTATAAAAAAGATTGCTGCCTTCCCTTAAATAAATTGTGACCAAACAATCTGAAACTAAAATGAAACCACAATCACTTTGCATAATCTCACAGCAGAAATGCCCTTTGGCAGTTCAGGTGTACACCAGAGCATGTTCAAACTACACCTCATGTGAATTCTCAAAAACAAGAAAACAAACTTAAAAATATAGAATAGTTACCATGGTTCTCTTCATCTATTTTTTTTAAACTTAAAGTGTTCAAATTTCATTAGAAACCATTTGACACATTAAAGATCCTCAAATCATTAAAAACAATAGTAATCCATTCCATCTTCCAATGTATTTTCTTTTGATTTTCTTTATGCTTATGGTGCCCCGTAAAGGGTAAGGGGGCCCTACCAAGCTTTGTTTAAATGTTGTGGAGGGCTACAGAGAGCAAAGCAGACACCTCTAACAATAGAAACAGTATGCTTTACAACATAAGGAAACTTTTTTTGATTTCCAAAGTCATCTAGTTAAAATTCATTTTTGGCAGGCTCTGTTTCCTGTGCCTGTCTCTATGGGTGTGTCTTTGTGTGTGTGTGTGTGTGTGTGGTAGATAGTCAGTGCTTAATTTGTAAAAAATATAAGTGCCAGGGACCTCATCAGGAGGAACATGCAGCTTGCACCCCCCATTACCCCGCCAGTGCAACCAGTGCAAGTAACAACACAACTGTTAACCATCACAGTCCTACAGGTGTGACTATTTCAGGCCTCCAAAGCTATAAGATCGGCCTGAGAGGCATGTATTTGTCCGTTTTAATGTATATTGAACTAATAAACAGCTATTGTTGTGCTTATCTCCAAATTACACAAACAGTGCCACCATTAGGCAGGCTGTCATAGTGCTAGCATTGACAATTAAGTGCTGGTGCTGAGCAACGGAAAGTACCGGCTCAATTTAAGCACTGTAGACAGTACATTTTAATTATTCTGTGTAATGTTATCAACTACCCCATCTAGTAAATTAAAAATGCATTCTCATCACCGACACTCTGTATAGCAGGAAGCATTATATTATTTGACTCATTTATTTTATGCTTTCATCAGAGTAACACTAGATAATTTAACTAAAAACATTGGGAATCTTGAAGATCTAGTACATACCAGCATTAGTAACACCCAGCAGCTCTCTGAGGGTCTATTAGACATGCATAAACATAAAAAAGGAGGTAACAAAAAGAGAGACAACTGTCAGCTGGCTGGTACCCTGCTTGATAGCAATCAGGAACAGACTAGAGGCTTACAACGCAGCCTAGTTCATAACCCCTCCTCTAATCTTGAGACTAATCCAACCATACACCCTCTAACCACGCCCACATCCATAAATACCGGGGGTCCAATCTACATCCCCCCTATTATTGGTAGGGGTTGTGTAGTTGATCAATGCAAAAATAACCCGGACTTACCACCTGCAGTGACCCCCTATGTAGCCGTTCTAACAAATGTACCGAGCCTCCCAAAGGGAATCATAGAACCCTGGGAGAGCTTAAGAAATAAGTCACTTCATTGGCTAGGCTCTAGAACCGGCCTCACAGAAAGGTTGTATGCTGATTTCAAGCTGGCCAGAAGGGTATCGTGGATCGGTAAGGGCCAGAAATTTATGAGAGGGGACTGCGTGATTCTGTCATTTAAAACTCCTAACCTGGTCCGGGAAATACTGCACAGAGCTGGCCCCCCTTCTACCATCACCCAGGGCATTAACTTGGTGCCGTTAGGTTTTTTTTACCATCCAGATAGCCTTAGCAAACCGGCCCACACTAGGGAAACATCTATTCCAGGCCCCCCAAGCCCATTTAACATCCCTGTTCACAACCGATTCGAAACTCTCTCAAACCTTAATTTAGTTGATTGACAACAAATGAGAGAATCTCCTCGTACAGTTGTAATAAATACCAAGGACCGGGTGGACAGAAAGAGCTTCCCTGAATTACAACCCAACACCATCCTAGAAGAGCCACTCGCACAAAATGATCCAGCAAGCACCAGCTCAGTGCGAGATTTGTTGGCTTCTTGTACCACGGAGGGAGCACTCAGCCCAGATCGACAAATTGGTCCATTGCAACCCCAAGATAACAGTGTAGGGACAAATGATCATGAAAGAGTCCCAGAGGTCAATAGCAAAATTCTATTTTGGAACATCGCAGGGCTTAAATCAAAGGTGGATAATCCCCTCTGGATCGAGTTCATCAATAATTTCAAAGTAATTAACCTACAAGAAACTTGGACGCAAAACCCATTACACATTAATGGTTATAAAACATTTCATACGCCAGCCATTGCAACATCACACGGGAGAGCTAAGGGGGGCCTCTCCACATATGTTTCTAATTTTCTTATTGTCGTAAAAACAGAATTCATTTCCACCGTTCCCCATTATCATTTTGTGACCCTCCACCTGAATAGTACCCTCTGCCTAGTAATTATAAATTATTATAATAATATCCTACCGGCTTTGATTACAGCTACCCTGAGGTCACTGAGCGATTCCCTGCATACACTAATTGCCCCATTAAAGAAGGAGGTGTTTGTGATCTGGGGTGGGGACTTTAATTCTTCTTTCTGTAAACATTTTGATGACGATGTATGTGGGTTAACGTATGGCAATGGGGAAAGTTTTGCTCATTTTCCCCACACACTATATGGGGATGTTTTAAACGATTTAATGTTTACTCTTGATTTGGGGTTTGCTAATAGATTGTGTTCCCCCTTGATTCCTTTTACCCCTACATTTTATGTCCGTGGTCGATTATCTACTATTGATTTTATCTTATCCTCATGCAGGTATTCCTCTTGTATCAATAACTTTAAGACACACGAGATAGCCCTAAGTGATCATTTCCCCCTTAGTGTTGATGTAACTATGCCTAATCAGAGCTGCAACACTAGATCAACATCTGCTGACAATGTTGACCACATTGTTGGCATCAGACAAAATGGGTTTGCATTAAAATGGTCCAACGTAAACACTAATGAACTTATCTTAAATATTGTCACTAACTGTAAAAATATGTTTCTGAAGTGCCTAGATGAGACTACACCTAGTATCGAGATCAGGGAGAACTTTCTGGCAATCTCGAAACATATAAAAGAGTCACTATCTGTCAAAAAGAATAAGACCTCGAGAAGCAAATCAGGCTGGTTTAATACCGAGTGTTCAGAAGCATATACCTACCTCAAAAACTGTATTCACGCATCATCCAAAAACACTGAACACATTAGGGAGGCAAGGCGAAATTACAAAACTGCCCTCAAAAATGCTAAGTCTACTCTAAAACTAAATACTTGGCGGGCATTACGTGACGCTGCAGATAGTCCTGATTTTTCTGCTTTTTGGAAAGTGGTGAATTCACCATTTATGGCAGATAAGCATTTGGCAGAATTGGAGGTCGCCATTTCGGAATCTGAATGGGTTCAACACTATTCCAATCTGTATAAGAACTTAAACCTAGAGGAACAAGGTCCCACTCTCAATACTCTGGATATAGCACACGACTCTAAAATGAATTTTACCTTAAATGAAATTATTGCAGCTATTGATTCTAGCCCTTCTGGTAAAGCCCCAGGCCCTGACGGCATTCCTGCGGACCTTTTTAAATCTAATACAGCACTATGGGGTCCACTTTTAACCCAGGTTTTTAATGCCTGTAATTTTGCCTTTTTACCAACTTGGTACGAATCCTTGATCGTACCTATTTTTAAAAAGGGCGACAGATCAAATCCAGCCTGTTATCGTCCGATATCGCTGCGGGACTCTACCACCAAGATCATTGGCCGGGTCCTACTTAACAGATTACAGACCTGGGCCGATGAACAAGATATCATTAGCGACCTCCAATATGGGTTTCGTGAGGGATTGGGCACAGTTGAACAGGGGCTGAACCTTCACATTTTGATGGAAAAATATACAAAGGCAAAAAAGGGCAGACTATTTATGACCTTTGTCGACCTAACGGCAGCTTTCGACTCTGTCCTGCATGACAAGTTGTGGCTGATTTTAGAAGGGCTCGGTGTCGATTTTTTAATCATTACTTTTTTAAGGGAACTTTACTCGGGGGCTAGGGCTAAGGTAAGATATGGAAGGAACGGAGAATGCAGGAGGCACTTTGGTATTGAGAAAGGGGTGAGGCAGGGTTGCGTCCTTGCTCCATTTCTCTTCACATTATATATAAACGGTCTGGAATGTATTTTAACCAAACAGTGTAGGGGTCTACCCAAAGCAGCAAAGTGTCCCATCCCGGCACTTCTGTATGCAGATGATGCTGTTTTAATGGCCTGTACCCCACTTGCTCTCCAGAAGGTAGTTAATTCTTAAACTAGTTTTATGTCAAACCTGGGATTGTCTATAAACTGCACAAAGACTTACACTATGAATTGCGGGGCAGGGACTAACAGGAGAGCTAAGACCATATTTATTAACACCAGCCCAATTGAGCAAACCAAAACATTTTCCTATTTAGGGATTTTATTCGAGAGGACAGGAAGCTGGACTGAGGCGATCAAGAGTAGACGACTGTTGTTCGCCAGGGCATTAGCGGCCTTGTCGAACTTCAGCCGAAAACTAGGAAAGCGCCCACCGGCTGAACTCATACACATCTATAAGGCAAAATGTGTTCCTATTGCCATTTACGGAGCAGGTGTTTGGGGTTACACTGACACACACAGCATGCAGACCGTGGAAAACAGGTTCCTGAAATTCCTCCTAGCAGTACCCCAAAGCACTACAACCTACATAGTACATATGGAATTGGGTATCCCATACTTGGAAGATATCATCAAGATCCAACCTGTTCTTTTATGGCACAGAATTTGGATGTCAGAGGAAACAGGATTTAATCGCTACCTACTGACTGACGTATTGAAATCTGACGGTGCCAAATTCATTAGGTGGCTGGAATATGTGAAAAAACTTATGCTCGATATAGGCCATCCGGAATTTTATATAGATCCAAGCACTATGTGCACTATTTCCAGGAAAGACCTTAAGGCCTGCTGTATGGATCATTTTGGCGAAAAAAGAATAGCTGTTGAATTAAAAAAACCTACTGCCCAAGCCCACTATTTGACCTTGTCCTCACCTACCATTCAACTATATTTATCATTAATTGATAACGATTTTGATCGTCTTTTGTTGACTCGTTTTAGATTTAATTTGATATTTAGACTTTTTAGTTTCCCAACGATGAACGACTGGTCTAGACATTTGTGTAACTGCCCTTGTGATGGTACTTCCATGCAATCTACTATTCATGTTATTTTATTTTGTAAATTTTATGAAGTACCAAGAAAGACATGGATTGTACCAGTTTTGAAGACCCTTGGTTTGAGACGTTGTCGTCCTGCCCTTTTAGCCTTGCAATTTTTAGAGAATGAATTCATCATTGCCACTGTTACTGCATTTCTTAATAATGTTTTTAGATGTCGGAAAACAATGATCATGTGATCTTCAAAACACTTATGTCCTGATTAGGATTTTATTGTTGTAAACTATATTTATTTCATTTTTAACACTGTACTTTGATGGTTAATGCATTTCTTAACCGAATAAAGAACTAATGAATGAATGAATGACTCATTTATTATTGGTTAATTGTCATCTACAGTGGCTGAACCTGCAATTCTGAAAAAATGCTGGAAAGAAGATGTGTTTCACATCACAAAATAATTTTTGCTTATTGGCAATGTATGTTTTTAACAAATGAAATACATATTATTTAAAAATGTATTAAGCCAATATAATTGTAGCTTAAACATTATCAAACAATATGATCAGGCTAGTTTGTAGCATGTAATGACACCAACTTTACATTTTATTTTATCCTAATTTACACACTGTAAAATGAACAGTCTAGGTTGTACAATAAAATCAGTGTTATCAATACTATGAATTGAAGTTAAAAAGCATGCCTTTTAAGCAGTTTCAGTCAGAGAACAATAGATATTCTACAAAGTTTTGTACATTATTATAACAGATCAATACAAGTTAGATCATTAGCACATGCTGCTAAAACCTGCTTACCGAGGAGTATTTGGGATCTGTGTAGACATGTGCGCATATGTGCCCATATACAGACATGTATGTATATGTTCATTCTAATAAATATATATTAAATAAGCTACAGTATTCTTGAGAGCATTGGCAACAGGTGTGATTTGACCTTCATCACTAGGATATTGCAATGTTTCTTTACAGCATGTCATAAATTGGGGCGGGTGAATAATCCTGCTCCGTCTGCGTAGTTCGCAGAGTTTTGACCACTCTGCGCTCCGTGCGGAGTTCCGAAAAACACTGCGAAGTGAGGCGGAGCACAGTTTTTTCTCTTGAGTGGCTCGCCAACCGTATGGCAAGCACTCGCTGGAAAAAAACACACCTTAGACCTCCACCTGCTGAGCTTTCTCATCGCGGGCGGTTGAGGCAGGTCACGACTGCTCACATTAAGAGATCTGCTATTTGCGTTGGGGAATCTGCCGCTCAAGTAGAATGTGTACTCGAGCAGTAGAATGCAGCAGCACCTTCTGGTATGACGTGTAGTGCCATTCACACTGATTTTACAGTGCGTGGCAAACTCCCGGCACTAAAAATCAGTGTGAACAGCGTGACTTAACAGACTTGGCCATTGGTGGAGCTCTGCGGATTGCTGCAGAGTTTTTCTGGCACTTCACAGATTTCTGAGGAGTAAAACTCCACCAACTACGCCCAGGCTTTGTCATAGAGGAGTCAAATTGAGAAAATTATGATTTACTTTGATGGTTCTGTATTTTCCTTCTCCTTTTCGTATATGTTGCTCATTGACAGCACATAAAAAAAAAGTTAACAGGTATTTAGGTGGGTGAGCCACCAAATACGTTTTACACTTGTGCTTTATTTCATGGCAGGAAAGCCATGCCTACAACTCAAATTTCAGGTAAAAAGGTATAACTAATTCCCTAAATATGTGGAAATGTCCACAATCATTATAAGGATTGACTGTTGCTGTTCCCAATTACCCTAAGCATACATTTTATAAATAGGTTTTAGACAAGTGCAACTAGTTTGCCATGAATTTCTACCAACATTCAGGATTGCACAACATTGACAATCAATAGATTTGTATGAATTCCTGGGTCTTGTATCCACCAACAAATCAAATAGGCACGTTTGTGACATAAACATAAGTAATTTTCTTAGTGTGATAGGATCATTTTGTTTTGAGCTTTTCTTAAATGAAGGAAATTACCAACTGCTAAGAATGTGCATTTTATGTGCCCTTGCAAGAAAAAGAGGAGCTAAGTGTTAGACCTGACACCCTTGAGTAGTTATCTCCAAACCTTTGTCTTCACCCCTTTGGTTCTGCTGAATACCACACATCACGCTAGTTTTCGACCTACATTTTCACCATATACGTATGGAAGTACTTTATTTTTATGATAACTGGTAGGCACCTTTTCCCTGAATCCCCAATCTAAAAGACACCGGCTTTCGATTAACTCAAAATGTAGAGATTGCTCCTCCCGGATCTCTAGTTAGTATTGCCTGAGCATGCCAACGTTCTAATCCCCCAATTCTCTCATGAAGCTGATTTACACCCTCCTGCATGTCCTTTCTTTTTGATATGAATAAACTGCAACATAGAGCTCCTTATGTACGCTTTCATAGCATTTCAAACAACCTGCAGTGGGGCCGTTCTGGTATTTAACCACCGTAGAAACTCCCTGAGTAACCCATATAGATGAGTTCCATAATGTGAATTAGAAAGAATGTGACAATGAAACTTAATCGGGTGATGCTCCATTCTACAAGTGGTTGCCCAAAGCATCAGTATTGGGTTATGATCTAAAGTAATCTTAGTACAAACTTCTATTTCTGTTCCCCGGATTAGCTGTCCCCCAGCAAAAATCATATAAATCCTTGAATATGGTGTGTGGGGGAAAAGTTTTAAGTATACCTTGGCCTAAAGGGATATTAAGCTATCAATACAGCAGTCAACCCATGTAATCGGACACATTCTAAAATAGATTCCCTGGTTTTAGCCATACAAGAGTGAGCAGAGTGATTAGTAGAATCTATCCCAAAATCGATTATACGGTTAAAATCAAGTCAAACATCCCCGGTTTGTCAAGATTTTGGACTCTACATAGTACAATTGACATATTTTTTACCATGCAGTACAAACTGCGCAATCGCTCACCACGCCCTCGAATCAGCTGCAATCTTAAGTCACCCCTAAGGTAGGCCCTAAAGGCTCATTGGACAGGGTGCATTGTACTTTCCTGTCAATGTTTGGCAGACATGTCAGGGATCTTGTGTCCCTTCCAGTGTGCTGCCAGTTCTTATTTGGCTGCTATTGTGGCAAATCACAGTTCAATCACCCCTTCTGAGCATCTCCAGCTGCTTGAATGGTTTCCCAAAATCACTGTGACAGGTTCTTGTGACAGTCGCAGACCTGTCACACCCTTTATGTGACTCAGTATCTCTTTGCAGAATACCTTTAGTCTGCGGCAAGCCCAACATATGCGGATCTTGGTTCTTTCCTTTCCACATTCTCTTCAGCACTTTCCATCTGCAGCAGGGAACATGTGTTTTAGTTTGTGTGGGATCATATACCAATCATACATGATTTTGTATAACAATTTTATCTTGTACACTTCTTACCATATTTGGTATAGGGTGCCAGAAGTGGTACTAATCTTTCTGATGTATCTCGGTGCCCAGTGTCCCATTTCAACATGTAAGCCTATTTGTGTTTATCTGGGAGTCCTTTTAATGATTTGTAGATGGAATAAAGGAAGCATCGTTATAATGGGGGGTTCGGATATCAGGTACCGTACCTCCATCATGGGTCTCATGTAATTAGATACATATGCTTCTCTGTGCCTATTCTGTTTTGAGAGGCACATAACATCCCACAAAGGTGGAGAGCAATTGTTTTTTTCTCCCTGTACTTTTTGTTCATATCTCTCAAGTCGGTTTTTATTTTGTCCTTCATCTGGGACCATGTACGTTTCTGTTGTGTTCTTATGGAAATTACCTTAACCCTTATCACCACCGTAAATGCATCCTACACTGTTGCAGCTGGAATATGCTCTGTGTAGTTAATCTCAACATACTCCTTTATCTGTTCTTTCATTTCATGGTTATGGAGCCTGTCATTTAACATTGTGTGCTCAAATTTCCAATTACCCCCCTTGGTATCTCCTTCCCCCATTATAAACCCCAGATTAGGGGTGCATGGTCTGAGATCAATATCAGGCCTATTTCTATTTTGAGGGTATTTGTATACAAGGTGTATATCTCCCGAACAAGGTTGATGCAGGAGAAACATCTGTGGCTATGGGAAAAGTACACATACTCTCATTCCCCCAGGTGGTATTCTCACCTGGGATTCAAGAGACCCACGCCCGTCAGTTGTTGTTTTGTACAGTGCGCCATCATACTGGTTGAGAATCTATCTTGTGGGTGTCTATCCATTTCTGGGCTGCAGACTGTATTAAAGTCTCTTGCCCAAGGGATTTCCCCTCTTGAACTTTGTTGGAAAATATCTGTGATCTTTTATGTGTGTTCTTCCTGGCCTGTATTTGAATCATAGGACACCACCAGAGTAATTTCTCTACCCAACATTCGATTCACTATCATGATGTATCTGCCTTCTATCTAACAAACCAGTATGTCCTCTACCTTCTGGTTGAGGAGTTCACTCAGTGCTAACATTACTCATTTTGTTATTTTCTCTCTTGATGTAGTGACACTTGTGTTGGGTATTGTCTATGGCAAATCACCTTTGTGTTGTTTGCCATTAAGTAAGTCTCCTGAAGGTATACAATATCAAGGGCCTTATTGCATATTGTACTCCAACCCTTGTGGTGCTTAACCAGGGTGTTCACGCCTCTAATGTTCCATGATAATACCTGCACCTTTATTATTCCAATTAGTAGATTCTCCTCGACCTGTCCTCCTCATGCTATGTGTTTATGTTTTCCCCTTCTGGTACATTGTTATAACATTGTCTCCCAAGCGATATATTTATCCCCCTCCCTGTCATCTCCCCTCAACCCTACAAAACAAAGTGTACATGAACAAACTAATTCTGAATGCGTAATCTAATTATCTGGGGCGGGAAATAAACACTACGACCGTGGTTCCCACAGTCTGTGTATCGTTAGCAGTACCTTCCCCTCTCAATCCTCCACCTAGCCTCTAGGATCCATGTAGTTCTCCTCTCGTGCCCCTTGCAGAATTTCATGGTGTTTTCCCCATTTTACCTCCCCATTGGGCTCTCTTCTCTTTCTTCTCCCATTATTTGCCTTTATCCGTCATTGAGGGGAGGCCACAAGTGCTGCTAGTGTCCTCGCCCCTCCCAGGGATGTTCAGCATTTGGTGCCCCTCCTCCACCATTATTATTGATCTTGTTTTCCCATTCAGAGTGAACACCAGGCCAAACGGAAATGCCCATTTATGTCAAATCTGTCAGTTGCACAGTTCTGTTGTTCTTTCCATCACATCCCTTCTACTTGACAAAGTACTTGATTTGTCCAGATATAGGTGCATGGTACACTCCTCCCATTCAACAGTTTCTTGTCATCGTAATTAACAGTGGATTTTGCCCTTTAGATTTGATGCAGCCAATTTCGTCACGGTGTCTCTTGGGTGAAAGCCAGTTTTCTGTTTGTGTGGGACATTTCTGGGCACTCTCATAATGTGTGTTTTTGGTGGACCTCCTTGCCCAGTACATAATTAAACAGAGTGATACACAATGGTTGTTTACACAGAATATTGGAACCAAAAATATCATGGGGCAATATATCATGTCAAGAATATCGAGGACAAAAATTTTGTGTAGGTAAGTTTCTATAGGTAAGTACAGTTTTACTATATATGCTCAATATATTTGTACGTTGATGATTAAGGCTGCGCGTTGAACTATGCTCCGCTCGCGAACCCGTCATTCGGACGCGCGAGATGACTTTCGGCGGCTGTCTTGGTAAGATCGCGATCCCGAACATGCAAAAACTAAGGGTGGGCGTAGTGGGCGTAGTAGGGCTACGTGAAGCAGCACGTAGTGTGCCCAAATCTACGCACACTACGCGCTTCGCGTAGCCCCACTACGCGCCACCCACCCACCCTACTTTTAAAAGATAAAATGAATTTGTAATAAAGCAAATTAAAGGCACTTACCTGACGCGCGGCGTCTCCCGGGGCTCCCTCTTCCTGTTTTTCAATTTTCCTGACAAATGCGCATGCGCGGACGCCCGCGCATGCGCATTTCTTGCATTTCTTTGTCAGGAAAATTGAAAAACAGGAAGAGGGAGCCCCGGGAGACGCCGCGCGTCAGGTAAGTGCCTAATTTGCTTTATTACAAATTTATTATAGCTTTTAAAAGTACGGCGGGCGGGAGGCGGGTGGTGGGCGGCAGGCAGCTACGCTTCGCCCACGTAGTGTACGTAGGCGCTGCCTGCTTCGCCTACTTCAAAAACTGCGAAGCAGGCAGCGCTACGTACACTACGTGGGCGAAGCGTAGTGTCGCGCCCAGGGTTAGCAAAAACTACAATCTGGCGAAGAATATCTCTCGAGCACCATAAAACCTTCTCGAAAATGATCATTTTGCTCAGAAAAACTCCGCAGATTGTGATTTGACTGTAGTCTTTTGTGCAAGGAGTCCTTTTTTTTGTTTTACTCTATTTTTCAAGAGGAAGGAAGTGCCCCTGACTCTCCAACTTCCTGTTCCTGTCCAGCAGGCTCCTCCCAGTGCTTTGTCCATGTGCTGTTCACTTTCATTTGGATTTGGAGCTGGAAGGATCACTTTTTGTGTCTGTCTGCTGCATCATATCATTGGATTGGATTTCTTTGAGGACTAAATACATTTCAAGCAAGCCAGACATTGGATGGAAATGGAGAATAGTACAATACATGTTGCCTCTAACAGTCCCTCTATGAGAAGTGACACGTGAGTACAGCTATCTTCCGTTTTGTTTCCAAGCCGAAACTCATCACTGTCAGAAGGCTAGGCATCAGATCTGACAGCCAAAGAGAAGAGCAAGACAGGTAATGATTATTATGAATGATGGCATGCATTGCATTGGATGCTCGCTGACTTTGATGAGTGAATGTGCATGAAGTCTAACTATACTAGTTTATCTACAAAGTAAAAGTGACTCAGGTGACAGTCAATGTTTCCTTGTTGTTTAATAACCACATTGTACTCCTACTACTGCAGGTGCTGGCCAATATCCGTTGCAATTATGTAATATGGAATATATTATGAACTTAATCAGTCACTACAGACTGAGTTGGTGTTGGAGAACACGTACCACACGGTCATGATGCTGACCATACTATCTTTGCACACAGTCAGTCAGTTGGATCAGAGATAATTGATGGAATAACTGCATTTCATGGACTGCCTTAAAAGGTAAACAGTTTCAACAAGAACCACAGCAGACCTTGGCTACATGTCTGTGTAGTTGTGTGGACTGGAGTAGAGTGTAGTGGTATGAGGGACAGTGGAGCATTGATTTAGTCACTTCATTTGGAAAATGCTTGGTTGCTGCAGTGCATATGCCTTTTGTCTGGCTCTGTCAAAATTTAAGGTAAATGGGGGTAGGGTGCCTGGCCTGTGCCGTGGTTGGCCTGTTCTGTGCTGGCTCCTGTCCATTGTTGTTGTAGCTTAATGCTGTAGAGTAGACACTATGTATCCAAGCCGCCTCAGTCTGAAAGTGTTCTCACCAAAGTCTTGTCTTCTCTTCTTGCACTCCACTGTAATTGAGTTTATTTTTTTTAATTCAGTTATTTTTCAATACCCCTTCTGTTTTTCCATCTACACTTACAGGCCGGCCTTTACCCTGTGCCATAGTGGGAGAAACAATCACACTTACCTTACCAATCCGCATCAGGCAGACAGTGGTACCCAAGATTGATGTGCGGAGTGTCCATGGAAGGGAGAACCAAGATGAATGACGAGAATGATGCAACTCCACATTTGGACCAGGATAATACAGTGACTTTAGTATCATTCATCATTCATCTTTAAATATATTTGATTCCTTTTTTCTCTTCAATCATTACGACTTTGTGTTGTGGTTTGTTTGGTAATTGATCCCTACAACTATTTTTTCATTTCCTTTGCTAGCTTGAAAAATAAAAGTAAGCCCGGTACAGCATGCAATTTGGTTCGCTCTGAGGGCAGACAGGCAAGGCAAATTTCATATTAATAATTTCAGCCCTGTACAGTCTAATTGTGTAGTAGTAGTTAGCAAGTACAACTCATTAACCATCAAGTTCTCTTCATCATCATGCATGCATTTCCTTTTTCTCGCTTTATAGATTTCTTTGATAATGGATAATGGTCGTCTTCCAAGATTGTGTTTTACTTTTGTTGTTTCCATGCATACTGTCTGTTTTTCTTTATCAAACCTTTCCCCAAACCCCCTTCCCATCCATTCATCAATCCCTAACCCTCTTCCCCCGGGCTGTGTGGTTTATTTTGAGGTTTGATGTGACTACTTTAGATGTACACCAACAAGTGATCACACGCTTGCTGGGGTAGATGTGGTGAAAGCAACACTAATTGAATTTCAAGGCAAGGCAAGGATCTTCTTCTGCTTGCCCGACCATGCTGTACTTTACTTTGTTCTACTACTCCTCCCACAGTCTGTCTCAGTCAAGTGACTTTCTTTTTCTTTTTTCAAATGATATTGCCAGTGTCTACTACTACCACCACCACAATAATGGCATCTTCACCATTCATTTGGGAAACCAACCATGCAGCCATCACTGTGCCGAACTTCATTATCATCAATCACAGGTAAGATACGTTTGGTGGGAGGTATAATGAACTAGGAGGAGAGACTGACAGTACTAGTATGACAAATAAAATAACTCAGTGAGGGGTACTGCATCTATCTGTTTGTGTGTTACAAAATCGACAGATCTTTTAAATCAAACACTGGCTGCGGGCGTGCAGCAGCAAGGAAACAAAGTAACAAACCATGTGACGTAAATTGAATTTGTAAAACAGTAACCCACCACAAAACATTAACATCATATGTTTAAGTAAATATTATATAATTTAATATACCCTAACAAAAATAAACTATCCCACTCTGACCTGACCCACCCCCCTCCCTAACCCCAACCAATGTCCAAAAGTCAAAGTCCAAAATGTCCGTAAAAAAGTTAAACCCCAATGCCCAAAACCCACCCACCAACAAAAGGAATTAAAAAAGGGGCAAATTGACAAGGTCCTAAAGTCGGCGGGCTTTCAGGTGTTTGTCCACAATGATTTTGACATGCTCCTCTAGGTGCTCCTCCAAGCTGGCCATCCGACGGTGCATCTGGCGGCGAAATGCCCTGCAGTTACATACATGGTGGGGGGCAGCAGAGCTAGATATAGAGGCACGGCGGCGGGCGGCTGCCGGACCACGGCGCCGTAAAACTGGAGGCAGGGCCTGACTGGGGCCCGGGGCATTGGAGGAAGCTGCAGGCGCCTCCTCCTCCGCCTGAGCCACCAGCCGCCGATATTCCTCGCAAATGGCCTCCAGTTTACGGCGCCTGGCCCTGGCTGCCAACTCCTTCCTCGAAGGTTTTGGTTGGGAAGGAGTATCTATATCAAGAAAGAAAAAGAACATGTTGTAACCAATACTCTTAGCAAAACAGAAACACAAAATTCATTCAACACATAGTGGCACAGTATCACTAGCAAGCACAGTATATAACATTTGTGATATTGTGGTAAATATCTATACTCCTACTTCCTCGGACTCTAACATTTGTGGGAGTTTCCGACATTATACTAGCACTATGTACTCCAGTACACACCAGTCGTCTTGTTCTACTTCTTATCTCTAGTTTAGTGAAATTACATAACCTTGTTGTAGCCGGCATGCCAGCTCAGTCAGCTAAGCTTGCACCCAAGAGAAACAGATGTGAGTCACAACATGATGCAGACTCATGTTAGTTTTATTTACTACTACTGTCTGCAGGTTGGGAAGCTCATATTTTTGTATTACGGGTGGCACTGGCCATACTCTGTCTGTTACATGAGGGCAATTGCTCAATTTCACTTTCACCCTGCCCTGGGTACTACAAAAAGGCTGATTATTTATCGGATTCAATGATCATTGCTTATATTATAGATGGTAATACGACATCAGGTCAGTAGCGGTCGGTGGTGGGAGTGCTGCTGGGCGGTGACGTGGGAAGGTACAGGGTGGGGGTAGTAAATGAACTATGGGTTACGGTCAATCACAGGTAATTAAACAATACATAAAAATAAATAAAACAAATTTTGTTGCACGCACTGCATCGCACAATGAAAATCATTTTATTTATTTTTATGTTTACTTACCTGTATTTGGTCGTAATACATAGTTTACTTCCCACCCACCCTGCCCCTCCTCATGTCACCGCCCGCCAGCACTCCCACCACCGACCGCTACTGCATAGGGTACTTTGCTTTCATTGATTGTGTAACCAACAGATAGGCCACCCTTTGCAGGCTGGCTGACACAATCGAAAATACATTAACATAGGTAGGGAGTGGTCCTCGGAGTCAGAGGAAGGTGCTTCGGCTTGATAATATATATATATATATATATATATATATATATAAGATGTGCTTGCAAACTACTGCGAGTCAACTGTATTCTGAAAATACTACTTATATTCCCCTCCGCTTTGCTACTCTGGCGCAGTTTCTTTTACATTTTCTTCAAAGTAAGACTCTCCAGTGACAGTCTCCACCTATGCTGTCTATTGATGATAGTACATCCAGGCATACATCGATTACAGTAAATGTCTATCCTTCTTTTATATATATCTCTTAACAAACCTTATTTGGTTTCACCAACAACCACCCATGCGTCCGCTCCTTCCTTGCTTGCCTTGGGTTTGAGTTTGAACCAAACACCGCTGATTCTTGCTATCTAGTACTATCCACCCATACTGTGTCGCCCAACCAGGCAGGCATCCTTTCACCTTCCACCCATCCTTCAATAACCCATGCATCTGATCTGATTACTATCAGCCACCTATGCATGCTTCCAACATATCCTTCTCTGTGAGTCTGTCATATTATCTCGCCCATCCTTCCACCCGTCTTTCCCTCTTTTTTCAACACATCCATCAAGGTCTTCTGATCTGAGTTTGTCTTCTCCATAAAACCTTCACAGCTGAGTTGGAGTCAGATAGAAGAGGCCATTGGTTACTCAACTCATGCTGCTAATACTAAGTAAAGGGTGTCTTCTTCAACCGTTGTATAATGTTCACTACAACTTAATAAGTCGCACAGTACAGTGAGTGAAGTAGTGAACACACTTCCATCTAGTAGTAATGTCAAGAAGTAATGAATATAACTTACCACCACCGGCCACTGCTGCTGGCTCCCCCCTGTACCTCCTGCAGGTGCCGCCTGTTCTCCCGCCCCTCCTCAATGGCCGCATCGCCGCCGCTGGCCCCACCGGCACTGGTGGTTGGTAGTATGCCTAGAAAAAACATTACACATTTTTAGATGCCTGGAAACCTCCCCCTATTTTATTAGTGTTCACTTGGAAGATTGAAAAAAAAGTTAATACAACATACATCAGCACTAGAGTAGTACAGTCAGTAGACAGACACTAGTAGTGTTATATGGTTCCTAGGGTCATCTAGTCCTACTCTACTCTTTTGAAAGTTAGCCTGAGCCATGTGTAACCCTTTTATATTCATCATGTCTACTGCTCTTTTTGCGTATATTTAATTATACCTCACAGCTTATTGACATGTTCAGTAGATGCCTTTGAGGCCACAAGACGGTTGCGTACAAGTGAAGAGGTCGAAAAACAAGCCACTTTGTTATGGAGTTTGGTTAGTCCGTATTGCTTAGCCATCACATGTACATGTTAAACTTTTTGCCATGACTGCAAAATGCTTGCATTATTGCAGTATACTATCTAACGCGCAGCATTTTTCTCATATAATAGGCAGAAGATTCCCTTCTACAAACCAGAGATTTGCAGAGCTTATTATGATGCATGATGTAACCAGTATTTCTACGTTCTACGGTGAGGGGTCTTCCAGAATTCACACAGATCTTTTGTCTTGTTCTTGTTGTCCTGCACTTATAAATGTTTATCTTATGCTTTTTGCTGCTGACGATGGCTGTAGTAAAATTTCATAGAACGACGTACAGAGCTTGTTACTTAACACTTTTGAACTTACACATAGACTCTGTGGTATTTGGTGTGGTGAGGTGGACTTACACAAGTGAGTGAGCAAAAAAGTGTTATTATGTTCTGGGTTGTCTGTCTCAGTCATCATCATTGTGTATCTTCTTCGTGTGGGGGGTCGGGAGTGGGACCTAATGTGAGACACTCTAGCTAGTTAGTCAGGGGATCGTGGGTTCTTCTGACTGCGGTGTGATGAGTAAGGTCCAACCTCCCATCACCAACATCCTATTTTGTTGTGCTTAGTTCTGTATGTGGCTCTGCAGAATCACTACAACAGTGGTAGTATGTACTATCCGATCCAAAAAACTAGTCAAATATCTGGTTGGGCATTTTGTTTGTGGGAATTGTCAAAGCCTCAACATTAAGAAGATTAGAAGAGGACAACCCAAAGGACAGGACACAGTGGCTAGAGCTATTGGTCAATCTGAGTTTTATTATTCAAAACCTTCAATAAATAGTGGCCAACTGAGCAAGCTAAGCCACAGACAGAATATTATTAGTAGTAGTAGTACAGAGAGTCATAGCAGAGGCAGTTAGAAGGAACTTAGTTAGAGGCAGGGATAACCAGAATTTGGAAACAGATAGTCAAGGTCAAAGAAGCTTTTGTAAAAAATAGAATTAGAAAGTGGAACCATAATTTATAGTTTGGAAAAAAAAGATGCAGTAAAAGTTAGGGAAATATAATTGTTTATATTAACCACTGGAGGACTTACTGGGGCCAGCAGCAGGCGCCTCGGTAGAGGAGCGGTCCTCTCCTGTTTGTTGTTGTCCCTCCGACCTGGACCCTGTCTTCTTGCCCCTGGGTGGTGCTGATGTTCATGTAAGATATAATAAAGAAAGAGACAAACATTAAGGAGTGCTGTTAAACAAATAAATCATTTGGAACAATAAGTCAAAAAACATTTTAGGAAACAACAATTGCAATAATATTGACCTATCTAATCAGATGGATCGACTACTGGGCTGCTTGCTGGATTCTCGGATCGACTACTTATTTATGAACACTCCAGTGTTCCATAATTATTCTGATTACAAATACTAACGAAGCCTAGTAAGTACCACCTGACCTAGACCACCTATTCCAGACGGGCCAATTGTTCACTAAGTCTGCATTTCCATTTTTTTTAGCCATCAAATGCATAGATGAGATGCAGGACACATGCATAAAATTGTGCATACACGAAATTGTGGGTTGGTTGCATCTGATCTCAATTATTAACTAATACTAACTAAACCTAGTATCCAATATCCATTCACCACTATTTCACAGGAGGACAATGGAAGGACTAGAGTCTCTCTAGCAATAGCATTACCTAACTTCAGTTCTCTAAAATAAACTCTTACATTATTCAGCCCAAGCTAGCGCAAAGTTGCAAACAAGTAAGAGTAGCACCGAGCACCTGGATCCCACAATCACAGAAGATTTTGAAACGTAATTTTCCAGCAACGCGTTAGCACGGAACAGTAATCTTGTTATTCGTCAAAAATGTTATTTATACACAATAAGTTACTCACCAAGCCCAACGACCTCAACACCTAGCAGGTCCAACAGGTCCTGCTCCCGGTCCAGGATGTCAGACCACCGGTGGGCCAGCTGATTATGGGTGCACCGGACCCCTGAGCACCGGAACACTGCCCGGCGCACCTTCGCCCACCGACGGTGATGCTCTTGGGTAGCGTACCCGGAGCCGGGCCTGCCGCCTGTTGCCAAGGTCAAGGGGAGGTGGTGCTGGATGAAAAAAACAAGGGCGGCTACCTTCACCTCACCAAAAAGTTGCTGGGCCTGTACCCCTGCAGGACGCATTCTGACGCAAGTCAGGCGGCTCTTGGGCGCAGGCCCCTTGCCCTTTGCGCTAGAGCTAGATGACGTGCCCTTGGCCATGGTTCTGGGGTGGGTGGGAGGCGGAAAAGAAAAGTTGGAAGGGAAAAAAAAGTTAGGGGGAAGAAGTAAGAAAGAAGTAATAAAAGTAAAAAAACACAGTAAAAGTAGAAATAAAATGCAAAATATAAACTTAGGGAAAGAGAGAAATAGAGTGAAAAACAAGATGGCCACGCCCATTCGCGACCGCGTGGGTAAGATGGCGCGATATTTCTCGCGAACATGCAATAATCGTCGCGAACAAGTAAAATGCGCTCCCGGACATGACATGCGCATCGTGAACACGCTATACGCGACCCGGAACAGGAAATAAGGCATCGCGAGCAGGCGGGACAATTGAAAAACAAGATGGCCGCACCTATTGGCGACCGCATGGGTAAGATCGCGAGATATTATCCCCCGAGCATGCAAACAGCTCCCCGAACACGCACACCGCGCTCCCGAACAAGAAAAAGGCATCGCAAACGGGCGCCCCAAGCAACTATGTATGCTCGCGAAGCTACGCGTAGCTCGCGTAGTGCAAGAACATCTTCGCGTAGCCCGACTACAAGAACTACGCCCAGGGTTATTGATGATATGTATCTTCAAGGTGCGTCAATGTGGCCTTATGAATAGTAAATCTACACTTACCTTCTCCATATTTTTGGTCCTCAATATTCTTGACACAATATTCTGTCCACAAAACATTTTTGGTTCCAATATTCTGTTGGTGATCCACATAATGTGGCAACACCTGGACCCTCAATGTTTTCTTGTGTATTTTGAGCCGGTATGTTATCTCTTCGGATCTATGTTCCAGGTCCTGGAATTTCTTTCATAGATCCTCCATCTCCTCGTCTATTGGACAAGCTAGCGTGTGGGTTTCCTGCATTTCCATCTTGATCCTTAAATTGGCGTCTTCGTTGGCGCTGTTCCTGTCCCCCAGTGAAATATTTTTTTTGTGAAGTCCCCTAGTATGCTCATCTTTAGAGAATGTATTTGTTCTGCTAACAATGTAGATATCATACTTAGCTGAGGGATGCCATCTCTCTTGATCTGCCTCTGCTTCATTGATTGTGGCACTAGGCTCTCTTCCTGTCAGCACTGGATGCTGAGGCAAGTGGAGCTACTATCACTAGTTTTAGCTACCTATATCCAAGGTGGGAATTATCATCACTACGTGGCAACCTTAGGTCACCTCTCCCATAGGGATTTATGAATGTTTCCAAGCAGACTGACTTTGTTAAGTGCTCTTCATTCTCTGGATTGTTTGCAGCAGCGATTTAGGGTTGAAGGGTGTTGATATCGCCTTATTTTTTCTTTAAACGTTTTTACTGGTGATTCCTTGATTACCACAGTGAGAATCAAGTAAATGTACTTATTTCAATTATCTAAAAATATAAATACAAATGAATGTGAAATGTACAAATGCAGTACATATTTATTATTTAATAACAAATATTTATTATCCTATTTAAAATTGACCAAATAATGTAACCATAAATGGTAATGAGAAACATGTTGACCTATTGATCCCCCTAGCACATGCACTCACATAACTAACGGTGAAAAATGTGCGGATTATATTTTTTGTTTTAACCAGGATGGTGACCATGCTTTATTAAAATTATTTAGTGGATCACCTACCCCTGTTTTAATATACTCACTTTCACCTCATTTGCACTCACTTTTGTAATTAATTCTCCCCCCCACACACACCTCACTCATCGGCGTTGGAAAAAAAGATGTCCGCTAGGAAGGCCCCATTAGGTGCCTGATCGGGCATAGCACCTGCCGGCCCGATAAGGAGCAAAGACCCGGTGATGAAGCAAGACACCCGCTTGTTGGGTGTGTGAGGGTCTTCTTTTCCAAAAAAAGGAGTTATCTTAACTCCTGTCTTTCACATCAGTTCCCTTACACCACCTTGGTACCCCCTAGTTAATCTATCACACCTTGCGTCCACTTTAGGAACTGCATACCCTTTGCTTTCACTCGTTTTATTTTAAGTCCCTTCCACCATTACTTTCTGTGGGAGGGTGTTGCAGTACCAGCGGTTCTCCATATGTAGTTCTGGACTTACTACAAAAGTGTGTTAAAACAAAAGTGCAGTTTGTGAGTAACGAAAAGTAGTAAACCTACTTAAAAGTATAATATTTTGCAAAGTGTAAGTTACCTTTATGAATCAGGCCCTCTATGTTGTTGCTTAGTCTAGTTGGCTGTGATGCAGAATGAGAATCCTTTAGCTAGTTCACCAGTATCATTCAGAATAAGTAGAACCTTGTTTTTCCTGTGATGTCTTTCCTGTTAGTGGTGAACCACATACCGCGTCCATTAAGAAAGCATTTAGGAGAACTCTGCTTTAAAGGTATTGAGCTATTTGGGGAGGTAGAAGGTGTCATGTTTATTACTCAGATAAAGAAATACATTCTAAGGATGGAAAGGAGGGGTGTTATTTCGGCTCTGTGCTGGCAGACACCATTAGTGATTAATAGCTACAGGGGCTAGGGCAGTAAGTATTCAACTATTATTGATCAGAAGGTAGGTGATGCTCAGTCTGATCAAGATAATAAATGGGGATATGGTCCTTTTTCCAACACTGATTGCAGCGGTGTTGACTGAAGAAGGCAAGGTAATTAGCCTACCTTGTGTGGTATGGGAACTCAGGTAGGAAAGCTATAGAGAGGATGCAGGGGATGGGCACAGTTAGATAATTGCTTGCAAATTAATCAGTTGTGTGGCTCAACCATTGACTGCTCTATGTTGGCAGCGCCTCCGTGTTTAATTAGTGCCAATGCTGCACCAACTAAGAATGCCTAGCAGTAAATAACAAAAATATAAAGACACATATTGAAGAAAAAAAATCACAACCATTTAATAATGAAAGCATGAAGAATAACAATATCTTAAAATATTTCCATTCTCCTCCCGATCATTCATCGTTTTTCTGATCCGTTCACAGCCATATCACTTCATTTATACTTTTCAGAACAGGGAATTGTTAACTACTTTATTTTTAAAAAGTCAAGTAAACATTTCAACGTGATACTTTGGGTAGCTATACATTTTACATTAGTTTAATTGTATATAGGTTTGGGAAATAATTTCAGCTTGTCAGGCAGAGTTTGCAGTGTTTGGCCATTTCATGTTACGCCTGTGATACAGAGCTCTGGCAAAACTCCACCAAATGCCGTGCAGCAGAGTTTTGTCTTGATCAAATGCGATATCCCAAACATGTGGGGAGCATCCCCAGTCCTCAATCCGCACTCTAATGTACACTATTCAAATAAATTCAAAAGGTAATCTGTGTAATTCCAAGAAATTTCTTGTATTTTATTTCTTTCTGATGTTTTTCTCATTGCAAACTCAGAATTGTATTATTATTCTAATTTTACAATTCTTCTCAACGCAAATATGCTAAATGCATTTCGGGCTGTGCCTTTCATCAGGGGCTAAGTCCTAAAAACATTGAAGAAACTTCACTCAGTATAGTTCATTCAAACATAGAAACAACGTCACTCTGTATAGAGCCTTTACAATTGTAAAATCATTATTTTTTGTCTTGCACACATCTCACAATGTCAAGTTGCCAAGTGTGAGCGTAAATTAGCATCCCCTAGCACAATTTTCAGGTGCTAGAATGGCACCCGGTGAGATTTCCTCCACTTGGGTCAGGTGGTCGTGACCGCTCGATGCGAGAAAGCTGCTGCTCGAGTACAAAATCTACTCAAGCAGCAGCAAAGAAGCAGTGCCCTCTGGTGCACCACATGGTGTAGTTCACACTGGTTTTGCAACACAGAAGAAGCTCCAGGTGTTAAAGATCAGCGCAAGCAGCTTGATTTGCCAATTTGCATCTGCTCATGGAAATCTCTCTTTTTAGGTAATTCTGCTAAATCTCACGGAGTGAAAATTTGCATGTTTAGCCCAACCACTGTTAACTATTGTTTTTCAACGTATACATAATTCTGTGGTGGGTACTGAGATTCTAAATATATGTCTCATAGTTTGTCTTTGTCCTCAAGTACTCCATACCGATGCTTCTGCTGAGGAGGGCAAGGACAAATTTGTTTGGAAGGAGGAATCGTCTGCTGAGCTGAGTGGTAAGTACCTTTCCTTTCTCCATGATACCTACCTCCTTTTTTAAGATATTCCTTGCTTACTTCCAAGCACAGATATCGGTCCTTTTATACAATACTCAGCCTCCTATGTTTCTCTCCCAGCCTCTCTATCATTGAAAGTAATCAGTCGAAGAACAGATGCTTTGCTCATTTCTTACTAATAGCTACCACTACCTCTGTTCTGTCCGAGACAGCCCACAAATTACTATTCCATGTCAGAAAGTGCCATATTACTCCCACAACTTAAATGTCTACTTTTTATGTACTCCATTACTCTTCCATCTTCTAACATATTTTGATTGATAATCCAACCTCTCCATAGACACAACTAAATCTAGGCCAAGTCATGACGTTTTATTGGAACTTATATTACTCAACACATACTTGCTCGATGACAAAAGATGTTTGGAGAGAGTGGGCTAGCCATGAATGTACAGGTACAGGTAGACTTGAAGGGATCCCTCTAGGACCCCCATAATTGTAAAGGGTTAGTGCATCAGTATACTGCCCCCTTAAATCTTATTTTTATTTTTAATTCCTGGACAATGAGACCAAGTCCCCATGTCCTGTAATGGCAGCCCCAACATCACTGTTTGTGTTGTGGCCAGCCAATCAATTTGTTCGATCCAGAGAAACTGGTACCAGTCCCATGGGACTGAGATGGCAATGGGAAAGCCCTCTTGACCAATCAGATCACTCTTTTTTTTATTTGCAGGACTGCAAGAGTAACACAATACTACTGCAGGACACATTTTACGGGCAGCAAAGCTAAATTTCTCAAAAACAGTTGAACAGATTCACACCAAATCTCAAAAAGTACACTTTCTCAGTAAAGATCTACTTTTTAGCCAAATGTGGTATAATTCTGTTCAGCCATTTTTTCAGTATTGCTTCTCAAAATTCTTAATGAATTTTGGTAGGGGGAATCATTTTTTCAGCCCCCCTGTCTCCCCCTTGACAGATCACCCTGAAACTTTCCAGAAAGGAGCTCAGGAGAGAAAGGTTTTCTTTTTTTCTTAAGTTTCATAAACATTTGTCAAAACCACCAAAGTTATTAGCCAAACAAAAAACATTATTACTAAAGTAACACAGACCTAACTATAAATACATATTGGTGACTCTATGTATCCCTATACATACATGCATATATATTGCAATCACCACTGGGCAGTTATATATTAGTTCAGATATACACATTAGGCCTGGGCGGTAAATTCCGTTCCGCTCGCGGAATTTGCGGAATTTGGGTAATTTCGCATTCTGCGGAGAACGCGGAATGCAGAATTTTGGGCAATTCCGCGTTCTCCGCAGAATGCTTTGTGGAATTGTTTGCTTGTTCGCATTCTCAAAATGCTTGTTTATGAGACATTTCCCCCCGAGCACGTAAACAGCATTCGCGAACAATAAAAAAAGCATCACGAAGAAAGCAATTCCCCGTGTTTTCATGGAATTTCTACATGCTTGCGGAGATTTTTTACCGTTTTGCAGAGCTTTGCATAGCGCAACTACACAAATTCCGCCCACCCCTAAACATGTATATATAAATACAGTGACTGGTTATGGAGACATCTACATTGCAAGTTGCTTGGCGATTGGTGAAATGTTTTTGACAAAAAACGCTGTGCACTTCTTAGTCTCAGTCTTAGAGTAATGCCAGTGTAATTAAGTTTCATATCAGGTATCTGAAACATATTGTGTGTTTGTTAAAGTGTGGAACTTGGCATCAGGTCTCTGGGCACTCTACCATTTCTAACTGTCAATTACCTGGTCTTCGCGGAAGCAGAATGGTTGATTGGTCCCAATGCCTGCCCACTGGTGCCACCGCAATTGGATTCTTCCTACAGTTACATCAGCGTGGCGGAAAGGGGAATGGGACAGAGAAGAGAAGAGACAACTCCAACCTCAGCTAATTCTCTCTCAGTCTCCTAGGAAGCCTTCTTCATATATTCTTGGAGAATCAATTGGTTCCTGGATAGGAGAGGACCTAATGCACAGAGGGAAGAACAAGATAGGAGCAAGGTTAACCTCCTACACTACACTTGCTACACAGTGTTACTCAATTCTCACTCTGGCCTTCCCTACCAGCTTTAGCAGGAGAGTTAGCTTCTCTTCTATTAGTGCACAGTTTCTAGGTACTAACTTCTGCATACAGGGAAAGCCTTCCCAGACAACGATAAGCAGTTTATATTACAATAGTCAGTCAATTCTTTTTGTTGGCAAAGAAGAGTTATTTTCCAAATGTATATCTGGACATGTATAGAGCTATTGCACTTGTGTGGATCTGGAACAGTTTCTTTAGTTTTGCCTAAACGCGCAAAAGGAACATGGGAGGAACAGTATGGAGGAAAAGAAAGAAAGGATGCAGAGGGAGGCAAGAGATAGCATTTTTTATCCAAAGGTGTAGGAGTTGATAGCGTTCTGTTAATGAAGTGATAGAGTCACTGTAAAGGCAGCAGTGGCAGTTCAAACAACAAAGGTAGCTTACTTGATTTGATTTGATAAGTTTACTTATAAAGTGCGTGATTGCCCGAGGGCGTCTTAGCGCTACTGTTTGATGCGCTTCAGGTTATTGCAGAGGAGCGAAACTGGCTTAGCAGGGATACAGCCAGGTTTTTACTGCCTTTCTGAAGGCCAGAAGAGACGGGTGACTTTTTATTTAAAAGGGTAGAAGGTTCCATAACTTGGCTGTCCTCCACAGGAAGCTTCTTCCTCCCCACCTAGCCTGCTTGAACTTGGGTACTTGAAGAAGTTTTGTGTGAATAGATCTTAGACTTCTTGCTGGGACATACCATTTGAGGTGTGTCCACAAGAACTGTGGTCCTGAACCATGAAGTGCCTTATATGCCAGACACAACGATTTAAACTCTAACCTTTTGTCCACCGGTAACCAGTGGAGGTCCCTTAGTCTGTGGGAGACTGATTTGGATCTGGGAATGTCCACCACTAGCCTTGCTGCTGTGTTCTGGAGACGTTGAAGTTTCGTTAGGTATTGGGCCTGCATATAAAGTATTGCCGTAGTCCAGTCTGGACAGGGCCAGCGTCGAGACCACTGTTTTGCACGAATCATGGGGAATAAAAGGACATATTCTTCTGATCATTTTTAATATATACCAGATGGTTGAGGACAGATTATTAATCTGGGAGTTAAAGGTCAATTTCTCATCAAATATGACTTCCAGATTTTTGACTTTGCATACTGGGATTGGGCAACCGCCCAGACTGTCTGGCCACCATTTGGGGGACCAGAAATCCACTTTGGAGCCCAAAGCATAACCTCTGTTTTATCGCCATTCAGCTTTATACAGTTAAACTGCTTCCATTGAGTCACTTGCAACATGTAGTCCCTGAAGCGGTCTGCCGTTTCGTCTACTTTGCTACTTACTGACACCACTACTTGGGTGTCATCAGCGTACGAAACCGTCAAGAACTCACATTGCTATGATCGAAGCCAGGAAAGCAACATAAATGTTGAAAAGAGTAGGGCTTAAGGAAGAGCCCTGGGGCACTCCACACGGTAACCTGAAGGAATTGGATGCATATTCTCCCAGAAGCACTGAAAAAGGTCTGTCCCGTAGAAAGGATGACATCAACGTAAGTGCAGAATCTTGGACGCCCAATTCTTCTAGACGAGGTAGGAGTATCTCATGGTTCACGGTGTCAAATGCCACCGATAAATCCAATAGGATCAGTGCGGCCTTCCCTTCCGTGTCCAGAGTACTCCTAAGGCCCTCAGCTGCCATGACCAGAGCTGTCTCAGTTCCGTGCTGCTCCCTAAAGCCATACTGTGATTGATCCAGAAGATTTCTAGATGCTACGAAATCTGTCAGTTGCTTGTTAAGCAGCTTTTCCAACACCTTAGCTGGGAAAGGTATTCTGGAAATTGGGCGATAGCTGCTGGATTCCTTAGGGTCCCGATTCGATTTTTTTAGGAGTGGAATAACTGATGCTGTTTTCCAGGCATCTGGGAAGAGTCTTGACTGGATTATCTCTCTGAACACAAAGTATAACTGTTCACTAAGTAACTCTGGGAACATATGCATTATTTTAGGCGGACATGGGTCAGTTGGGTCTCTGTACCTGATGGTCTTTACTGCCTGGCTGATCTGTTCAACTGAAGGGGGTGTGTGAAGCAGAAACAAGTTTTAGGGTTTGATGTACCCAAATCCGGATCAGGATACTTAGGTAAGGTTTCGGTGTTATGGTTGGTCTTAAATAGTTTGTACACCCTAGTGACTTTGTCCACGAAAAACTGTCCTAATGTATTGCAAAGTTCGATGCTACTTTCCAACTGATTCCCAAATGGGAGATTTGCAAGTTTTTTATCTGTCACAAAGAGCTCCCTGCTGGATTTCTTAGCCTCATTGATTTTTCTAGTGAAGTAGTTGCTTTTTTTCCCTATGACCAATTTTTTATATATCAGTCAGAGTTCGGGCATAATCACTTTTCAAATATTTGTCTTAGTTGGTTCTCCATTTTCTTTCTGCCCTTCTGCATACTTGTTTTTGAGCCCTGAGTTTTTCTATGAACCAGGGTTCTGAAGGTTTTTTCTTTTGGGTATAAAGTTTTTAATTGGCGCTACCATTTTTACCGCTGTCTTAATCCAGGAGGATACCCTCTCAACGGCCAAGTTACTGTCCGGCGCTGGTTCAGGTTTAGTCCTAAGAGGTATTTCCTGTAATGTGGTGGCGTTAATTTTGGCCCATTCCTGGTAGGTGACTGGCTTCTGACTATAAAAGAGAGCTGGCTGCCCTTGATTCACAGTTACAGAAAATAAAATAGCTATATGGTCAGACCATGGAACAGGCATTATTTCAGTGATTTTAAGGTTAGGGTTGGAGGAAAAAATCCTGTCTAGCGTGTGCCCGGCCTCATGGGTGTCCTGTTTGACAATCTGGTTCAGGGAGAGCCCGGGCATAGCATCGACCAGTGTGGCGGTGTTATTGTCTGCTGATTTCTCTAGATGATAGTTAAAATCCCCTAGAATCGTAAAGTCTGATCCTTGCAGACTTGATTCTAAAATAGGGCTTAGAATCTGTAGCTGAGGGGTTCTTGCCCTTGGAGGCCTATACAGCAAAAGGCCTCTTAATATGTAGTTCTTCGTGAGTGCAATCTGACACAATAATAGTTCCCAATCATGGGAGCTTCCCACGACAGAGCTACGGGCTTGCAGCTCTTCTCTACATAAAATCGCAAGCCCCCCACCCCCCCCCCCCGCTTCCATGTTCTGTCAGCCCTAATGGCGGAATAGCCTGCTGGTAATGCTAGGGCAATATCCAGAACATCTGCCCATGTCTCTGTGATAAAAGCCAAATCGAGTTTATGTGCCTCTAGCAATTCCGCTATCTCCATATTATGTTTTACTAATGATCTTGTGTTGATTAACACTGCCTTGAAGACCATAACTTCCTTATTACTAGTGGGAATGCCCTGAGATTCTAGCTTATTTATTCTCATAAAACTGAATGGCAGTTTACATTGCTCACACTGCTTGTCCTCTTTCTGCAGATTCAGACATTGACAACAGTGATTGGCCGCTAGCTTATGTAGCTCCTCACTCGTGTATGATATGCGACAGGCTCCTGGAGCAGGGGTTCTGGCCCTAGGCACGGGCCAGGCACGGACGGGTGCAGACGGGCTTGCCTTTGGCATGCCTTAGGCGCGCCGATGGCACGCCCGCTGCGCGCGTCCGCTCTGGCATTGATTTAAATGGGCTGTGCAGCGTGAGCACTAGCCCGCTCACCAGTGGGAAGCCGAGGTGACAGGAAGTGAGGAAAACGTGAAAAAGCCCTATGTTCACCGTCCATTCAAACTGCACTTGCCGCGATGAATCGGGGTACTGGTGGGTTATTAGGTAAGTTTGAAATCACCAATTACATAGTACACAGAATAACAATTGTTTAAAATCTCAAGTTTAAAAAATTTGGCGCAGTTTAAAAAAACGCTAACGCTGCCTGCAGTATCCCTACTGTACTTGAGAGTGATTTTCAAAACAGGAATTCAGTTACTTATCAGCAATAACAACCAGAGGGCAGGAACTATCTTGAACTGCTCCAGACGGTAGTCAAATCAGCTGACAGACTACACGTAGCGGAGGACGGGCAGAAAATGAAGGGACTCTGAATTCTTCGGAGTCGGGATAACTCTCTAGTCAGCTTGCGATGATACTCTGTGAATGGAGATAACCATCTCAGGAAACTGCTAGGCAAACTTGGATCCTACCGCTACCTCACTCGTACATCATGAGGAGGAGCGGAGACGAAACGTGAATACTTCTTCAAAGACGAGTTGAAGTGCACAGCAGGCAGCATGCGCACACCACTTGCCGTCTATAGCCCCGGGAGAGTTCCAAATGCAATCAAAGAATCCTGATAATTTGGCGGCCATCTTGTAACATACTAAGAGCGCTGAATCTAAAGGTTTTTCCAAATGTTGACCAAACAAGGTATCACCACAACTCTAACCTTTCTCTTCTTGACTTTGCTGCACTTACTCTGAGGAATTGAAATTGCATTAATATGATTCCTGACACTAACAAGTGCTAAAGTGATTGTGCTCTCTCCTTTAAAAATGGCAACATTGACTTACACTCTATTGGCACATTTAATGTACTTATAAGTCCATAGTAAAGTAGTACTGCTTGTATCCAGGGCCTGTAAATTAAATGTTTCTAGTGGGCCTGCAGCACTTATTCTGCCACCCACTTAAGTAGCCCTTAAAACAAGTCCAGGTCTACCATTGCAGCATTTATGCTGTTTTAAACTGCCAATTTGATCATTGGAAAATAAACCTTTTGGGAGACCTTAGTCACCCTAGATCTCATGGAGCCTGGGTAGGGGAAGGAATAAAATTTCCTGGCCCAGATGTAGAAAGGCATAGAAATTTCACCCACTTCAAATGCTGGTACCAGGTATAAATATCTGAGCTCCTGAGCCACTCATCGGTTCACGCCTGGAACTGTGGTAAACCCTAGAAGGACTGCCTTGCACTCCAGAGAACTGCTTTGCTGCTTGAGGCCCTCCTTGTACCACATAAAACTGCCCTGCTGCTACCAGAGAACTGCTCTGCTGATTAAAGCCTGCCTTATACCCTCAGAGGACTGCCCTGATGTTTCAGGACTGCCTTGTAGACTGAGCCCAAGTGTACCAGAGTGACACTAAGGACTTGTTGGTGGCCACCTGTTTTGAGCAACAGGGACCCAACAAGCTGCAACAACCTTGAACACACACCTAGACCCGGCCTTAAGTGAGTCCTGCCCTGCAAATTGTTCCACAACAGTCCTGGACCCTTGAACAGGGTGTTAAAGGTGCCCAACCAGCGGGGGCACTAGAGTGCCTGGCCGCAAGATGGCCGCTACTTGGTGAGGCTTTGCCAGCAGGAGGATATTATCCAAAATGTATTCTATTTAATTAGAGGCATTAGGGATTGCCGGGTGGTGTCTGCATGTCTGGACCATTGCTGTGCTGAACTAGCAAAGAGTTCTGCCTTGAGGTGGCTGGAAAATGGTCTTGTGGCTCGGGTGATTGTGGCTTGGGTCAGACCCATGTCGCAGGCGAAAGATCCCCGCACAGCTGCTGGCACATGGTGTGAGCATGCGACCGTGTGATTTTCTCACTGACGACCGGCACCCGAGGAGAAAGTGGTACAGGATCCTATCTGCGGTTCTGCCGGGTGAGTGAATTTGAAATGGCGAGCAGCCCGGCACCTAAGAGGCTGATACAAGGAAGACCGCAGCCTCTTCGCCTACTACTATTGAGACTGGATGAGCTCACCTGGCGTGGCTGGGGCTGAGCAGCGGTGACTGAGGAGGGCTGCCAAATATTACATCCTGTGGTGACAGATGTACGGGGGCCCCAGGGTACCACAAGGCATATTAAAGAGCCTTGTCTTAGCGGATCACGTGGATCTATGAGCAGTCATCTTGCTGGCTGTGGGGACTAATTGGACTCCAGTAGACTGGACTTGTTCTGAGCGCAGAGACGGAGACTGGCCGAGTGGTGCAGGCTGTGTGGAAGCACTTAAGGCTGCTTAGTGTCCTGGAGTCTGCATGAGGCACTTGCTCTGAGGGAATGTACACAGGTGGCTTGGGTTGCTCCTGAGGTCCAGTGAATGCACATGTGAAATTGGATGGAGCACCCCGGCATTCTAGACAGACTTTCATTAGCGCTAGTGCTCCTCACCAACTGCAGAGATACACAGCAAACAGGTGGGTGGGGAATGGCAATTTGTACTTATGATGGATCACTGAAGTACATAATTACCCATTTGCTAGGGGCGTGGAATGCTTTTTCCCCCTGCAGCACTTTTTGCAGGTGAGTTGGGACCCTGGTGGCTATGGTGCCCGACTTAGAAGCTCAGAATTTCATAGGCCCATTTACTGTCACTGTGATCAGCTTAATGAACGAACACCTGATGATGGGCAAAACCAAAGCTAGGCAGTCTAAGCTCTCCTTTGAGAATTGCAAGCACACCCACATAACAGATACACCTCCTGATGATCACCAGCTAAGTCAGGGTGATGGAGAGGGCTCAACTCTGAAGACAGACATCTGCATTATGTTTCTAGACCTCACGCAGAGCCTGATTGCTATTGATACTAAAACAGACCTCTTGACAGACAGTATTGACTGCTTCAAATGGGAGAAAAGCTGCTCCAGATGAAAAAAGAGCTAGAGTTTATCCACAACAATAATGAAGACTTGGAGGCACGATCAAAGAGAAATGATTTACGTATCCTCAGGGTGCTGTAATTGACTGTGATGGGTCGCATGGAAGATTATGTGGAATTGATGCTCCGACCACTGTTTGGAGATGACTTTCCACCATGCTCTTTGTTGAAAGGGCTCAATGCTCTCTTGGCCCATGCACCCCCCCAGGGTTGCTCTGGCTCACCCGAATATAGCCCAACGGTTGAATTATAGAGATAGGGACACTGCTTTGCCCGTGCCAAAAGACTAGAGGCCACTCCATTACCAAGGAAATGTGATCTCCATCTTACCACATTTTACAGTCGTTGTGCAGACTGCTAGATAGGACTTTCTGCCAGTCAAGCTTTTGCTTCAATGAACAGATTCCAAGTACTCTTTGATTTACCCGGCCAAGCTGCGTATATACCATTAAGGGAAGATTCACTACTTTACAGATCCAAAGGCAGTTGCCAAATTCATCAAAAACATCTCTGTGCCAGAAGTGTGATTGCCATCGGTGCCATGAGATGCTGAGTCAAGACATGTGAGCGAAAATGACTAAGGAGATGTGCCCTCGGCGAACACTATCTATGGCTGTAAGGCCTGGCGGTAGACGTTGGGCCCTATGCTGATTCCTTCTTGGATCACAGACCACAGAAGTGTCTTCAACATGTACTGCAAGTGGACGTGCCTGGGCATTATGTTCCCCCTTGGTTATGCTTGGTGAGATGTTATGTAGCCGGTAGATGGCAATGCCCATCTGTTGACCCCGCAGGGCCCAGCGGACACCACAGAGTGATAATGTAGCAGGACTTGTAATAATGATGAAAACAATCACTTTGCCCACTGGTCCACCTGGGAGGGCCTTGGGTGCCGCAATGCTGTACTTCTCTGGCCCCCTGGTCTGCCCTTGTGGGATGAGTCCCTGGTTGTTCACTTCGATTATTTGTAGGGTGTCACATGGCAGGTGGGTTTGGAGTAATTGGCCCAATTGAGGGGCCAAAGTGGGAGGTGGGTAAAATGTTGAAACCATGTTGGTGGCAACTGTTTGGCTTCAAAATGTTCTGTTGATCTTTCCCTTTACTGCCACTCAGCACACCGTTGTAAGTTTACATGAGCTGCGACTCATACATGTCCATCAGGATGTTCTTTCATACTTGCAGACACACAATGTCAATATCTGTATGCAAAAAGAGCTACATCTTATGGAGGGCATTCAGGCACTCCTGTGGGCAGTGTGGACTGGAGAACATCACATTGCATATTATTCCAACTATGTATCGCCCGGGGTTGGCAATACAAATTCAAAAGGGCTTACCATGGTGCACACACATGATTTTGTGATTGGCCATGTCAGTATTTCCTGATCTCTAGTGTACTGCAAGACCACCCTGTCAGACTCCTTTCAGTGTACAGTCCCAATGTAGATGATCACTAATTCTCTGCAGAGGTTTGGAGACCAGTGGAGGAGGTTAAGGCCTGGAACACTTCTGTAGAGAGGGGACTTTGACATGGTTTTGAATCCTGAGGCTGACAACCCTAGTGACCCCCTCACCTGAGGGCAGCTGTGCAGGTGCGTCTGCTAATGGATGATAATGACTTCACTGAATTTTGATGCGCACGGCATGCAAACAGTGCTGAGGGCACATGCATCGCTGTCATACACACCACATGGTCACACTGATTACTGACTGGCTACACAGGAGATCAACACAGGATTTCTAGTATCACTGTCTGGCCATGCTCCAGTATTGGTCCCAGCTCGGGCACTGTGGGACCAGGCATTTAGGGCAGAAGTTATTTCAGCCATAGTGGAATACTTTGAGTTCAGTGCTGTTCCGGTCTTCTTTATGGGAGATCTTCAAATTTGTAATTTGGGGAGTATGTATAGCAAAACAGGCTGCAGTGTCACATGCCCTGCACGGAGATCTTGCATGCTTGGAGGGGCAGATCCATGAGTTACACCTCCAGTTTGTCTTCTACTTTGGCATAGATCAACGGCAAGATTGCAGAATATGAGGCAGCAGCACTGAGGTAACTCATTACTTGGGTAAAAAAGAGAGTGCAATATGGTAAGGGTGATAGGCCAACATGCTGCACAGACCATGGGCAAGCAATTATCCAGCTGAACTGCTGGATGACCAATTGAAAGAGAATGTTTGTACTGAAGCAGTAAAGAGAGTGATGAAATCCTTTTTCTCCATTCTTTAGACGTCAGACCAGACTGTACCCTCGCCGGACCTTGCTTCCTACTTTGATTCATTTTTACGGTTTGTAGAGGGACACAGGAGATTCCTAGATGAGCCCCTTTCAGTGGAGAAGGTTATTAATGTAATGTCTGGAGACAAAGCCCTGGCCTAGACAGCCTAACTGCCGCCTTCTATAAAGAATATGCCCACTTACTGGAGCCACATCTCCTTGGCATGTATGAGGATTCTCTTACTGGTGGTGTTCTCCCTCTTCCTGTGGGAGGCACTGATCGTAATGATACTCAAACTAGTGAAGAATCCTAAGCGATGTGAGTTGTACCAGCACTACTATGATGAACATGTATTTAAAATACTTGCAAAGCTGATAGCCTCGCGACTTCTCCTGTTTTTGCTGATTATTGTGTGCCTGGACTAATCGGGCTTTGTTTTCGGGAGGCCAATGACCAACAATATGAGTATCTTCTTTGGCCTTATCCATACTATTGACCCTGATCCTAGTGCAGCTGCATTTCTTTACATGCCACTAAGGTGTTTGATTTGCTCAAATGGCCCTAACTCTTTGCCCAATTCTCACTGTTGGAGTTAGCAACAACTTCAACAGATTAATTAGACTTCTATACACCCAGCTCGTGGCCCCCTTCACATTATTGGGACAATTACTTCCCCCTTTTCAGTGTCAAGAGGTACCAGACAAGGGTGCTCTCTATTACTCATACTATTCACCATAGTCACAAAGCCGCTTGTGGCTCAACTGTAGAGAACCACTTCCATTGGAGCTTGGCATTTATGCCTCACAGAATTCTTGTATCAATGTATGCAGACAATATCACTCTGTATGTTTGTGAAATTCCCTGACCAACTTAGACCCAATCATTAGAGAATTCATCAAGTTTGGTGGTCTATCGGGTATCACCATGAATGGTATTCAGTCAAAATATTGAAACTAAAATATAATCCTACCAAAATATTGCGATATGGAGATATCGTATGCAAGAATATCCTTGTCATGAATATCTATTTTAAGGTAAGTAATATCGTTTACAAAAATATAGCGGCTGATTCACAGAACTAATCTAAGACAAAATCCTAAACCTACTACTTCTGGAATTCACAGAAGGCACTTACGATTTTTGGTATTCAAAGAAATCACTTACGTCCGCAGTCGGGCCGGAATCTCCGCATCCGCACCGTACTCTCTGCACCCAGACCGTACTCTCTGGCTAGGGCCGTACTCTCCGGCTCGAGCTGTAATCTCCCGCTCGGTCCAGATAAGGTGTAATCAATGGTCTGGAATGCAAATTTCACAAAAAGGAACATTAGGAATGAGTGATACATGGTAGAGGAGGTCATGAAAAAAAGTTTGGGCAGGGAAAAGGGTATGGGCAGTGTTAGAACTGGGGATCTCTAGTTGGCAGAGGTAGGTACCTTTGACCAAATAGGGACCCTTGCTTCTAGTCAGGGCAAGGGGGTACACTCCTAATATAACCCCTGCTCACCTCCTTGGTAGCTTGGCACGAGCAGGCAGGCTTATCTCAGAGGCAGTGTGTAAAGCATTTGTGAACACATACAGTAATCCAGTGACAACACTACAGATGGACACCACACAGGTTTTATATCAAAAATAAGTATTCTTTATATAGACTTATCACACTTTAAAAATGGTAGAACTAGCTTAGTTTTCTTAAGATGGTAAATGCGACACTTTAAGTTCAATGTACCTTTGGGTGCGTAACGCTATACAACAAAAGTGTTGCAGGGAAGGTGATGCATCGGTTCCTTACACGCAAGAACGGTGATGCGTCAGCTCCCTACTGATGCGTAGGTGATGCGTTGGTTCTTCTCAGCGTGGGGAGGTGATGCGTCGGTTTCTTACTGCGCTTCCGTGGCGATGCGATCCGCAACGCTGTGATGCGATGAAGATCCAGTGCGATGAAACAAAATGGCGTCTTCTTCTTGATGCGACACGATGCGTGCACGCCTCATGGCCGTGCTGTGACTCAACATTTCCTCTGAGCCGTGACAGGCCCGGCGACACTCTTCTCCGGTGATGTGAGACGCTTCGGCAATGCGATGCGACAGCTGCAGCGGCGACACCCTTCTTCAGTGATGCAACGACAGCAGCTGCGGTGGCGACACGCTTCTCCGATGATGCGATGGTGTCTGATGCGACGGTGAAACTCTTCTCCAGTGATGCGAGACACTTCGGTGATGCGATGCGACAGCTGCAGCGGCGACACCCTTCTTCAGTGATGCGACGACAGCGGCTTCGGCGGCGACACACTTCTTCTTAGTGAGTCGCGCTTCCAGCTCTTTGCGACAAGCAGTCCCTCATAAGGCCCAGCACAACAGCACATACTTCAAAAGAACTTCCTTGGGAGCTGGTTGGTGAAGTCTATTGTCCCTGAAACTTCAGCAGGAGGCAAGCTCTATGTCAAGCCCTTGGAGATCCTTCACAAGTTGAATGAAAGTAGCACAAAAGTCCTTTCTCCTTTCTTTGGCAGTCAGGCAACCACTGTAGGCCAATCCCCCCAAACATCACTCATCTAGGGATAGTCTCTTCCTCTGGTTCCTCTCCTCAGCAAAGGTTCTTCTTGTTTCCCAAAAGTGTTCTAAAGTACTGGGGTCTGGGTCCACCCTTTTATACTCATATTCTCTCTGTTCTCTGAAGGCAGAGAGGCCTTTGCCTGGTCCAAACCAGTTCTGGTCAGTCCTGGAGCACTTTGTTGACAGAACTCCTTCTTTCCTTTCACAGTGTAGGCCAGGGACATCAGACGGACCACAAGAGGTGGAGCCAGCATTGTGGAGGGAAGGCACATCCCTATTCAGTACCCAGGTGCAACTCCTCCCACCCATCTACATGCAGATCTCTCTATTCAGCCCTGTGCTGACACACCCTGTCCCCTGGAATCCCCCAGCCCCTGTCACTCAAACTCCAGACAAGGAATACACAACCTAGCAGAGGCAGGCTTGGATAGTTAGGCAAGAAAATACCTACTTTCTAAAAGTGGTATTTTCAAACATAGAATGTTAAAACCATCTCCACTAAAAGGTGTATTTTATCATTCTGAGTTCAGGCATACCAAACTCGAATTTCTACCTATTTCCCTGAGTTAGTTAGGATTATACGATGTTATAATCAAACTGCCCATTCTGGCCTATGGGGAGCAGGTAGCCTTGCAATAGTGAAAAACGAAAATGGCTGTAATTCACTATCAGGACATGCCACACACACCATGGCATGTCCTACCTTATACTTCAAATGCACCCTGCCCTTGGGCCTACTATAGGTGTGTCTGATATGAAGAAAAGGGAAGGTTTAGGGACTGGCAAGTGGGTGCACTTGGCAAGTCAACATGGCAGTACCAGACTGTACACAGGCTCTGCAATGGCAGGCCTTAGACACACTTTTCATGCTGCTTCTGTGGGTGGCACAACCAGTGCTGCAAGCCCACCAGCAGCATTTGATTTACAAGCCCTGGGCACACTCAGTGCACTGTACCAGGGTCTGACAGGTAAACCAAACCAGCCAATCATGCAGACACTAATCCATAGATCAATGTACCATAGGGAGAGCATATGCACTTTAGCACTGATCAGCAGTGGTAAAGTGCCCAGAGTCATAAATCCAACAAAAACAGGTCAGACAAAACACAGGAGGAAGGGAAAACGTTCAGGGATGACCCTGCAAAAAGGGCCAAGTCCAACAGCCAGACACAACATGATAACCCAGAAAGGTTTGCTCCTTTGCATCATGGTACATGCAGTGCACAATTTTCACAATTTGCTCTCCCCTCGGTGTTGACTGCGGTGTTGGCACTAAAGTCAACACTAAGGGGAGCGTGGTGTAGTAACAAAGAGCGAAATTCATTTTTCACTGCTGTGAGGTCTATTCCTCTCATTGGTTAGCATTAAGAATTTGTTAAAACTCTTTAAAGCTGTAATTCCTGATTAGAAATGAGTAGCTAAATCATGTTTTTTCTTTAGTATGGTAATGATATATCCTGGTTAGTGGTAAAGCTGTATTTAACGTAACTATTTTAGAAATGCTCTTTTAGAAAGCGGACATTTCTCTGCTCTTAACTTTACACTCCATGCCTTAAAGCTTGTCTCTAATACACTTCTGGGCTGGGTGACAGCTACACTTGCATCCCCCCCCAGACAGCCTTAAACACAGGAAGAATGGGTGTGACAGAAGACTTGTCTGCATTCATCTGCATTCTGATAGCCTTCCTGGGAGCTGACACTTACATCTGAATAGGTTGTGCCCTGTCTCACACAAAGGAGTAATTACCTCCCACAGATAGACAGGCATACAGGTCTGGGATAAAAGGGGAACTGCACACTTCAAGTTATGTAGGTAGATATAAGTACAAGTGCTCTGACCCTTACAAGACAGGACACTACCGGATCTGTGAAGAAATCTACCAGGAGTAAAGACTGCTGTGCTACAAGGATTGCCACTTTTCTTGACTGACTGATAAGAACCTGGCTCACTGCTGTGCTGAGTTGTCCCTGCTGCTTGCTGATCTCTGTCCTGCTAAGGACAAGGACTGAACGCAGCTCACTCAAACTCAGAGTGATTCCAAGGGCTTGTTGGCTTGCCTTCTGTTTTCTGAAGCCTCAGGGCCATAAAAGACTTCTTGCAATTCTGCTGGTGATTTTGGACTCTGCCATCTGTACATCTACCCTTGTCTGAGGTGCCCTCTCCAATCCTGGGCCTCGGAAGAAGGCTTTGCGTCAATCGGAACTGATGCATTGCTTTCTGATGCTAACACAGCAGCTGTTAGACGATCGTGACAACGGACATTGCGGATCAATGACAAGACAGTGCCTGTATCATGCAGTGGTTTGTCAACAAAACTTCCATTAACGGCAAGGATTGGCACCAATGTTCTTCTCTATCCACGGGATTGAGGACGACTAGGCAACTCCTCGTCTCAAGTCCTTGACGTTGACGCTTTATCCATCCAAGTTACTTTGGCAGTGGCACCTGTCTGAGTCCTGTAGCTGGCCTGCCCTCGATCGTGGACAGCCTGAATTTTGGATTCATCCCGGTGTAGCAGGACCTCAAGTAACCTTTTGGTACTATTGACTTCTAAGCTCTATTTTTGGTTAATTCTTTAAAAATGTATAACTCCAGTTCTATTTATTGGATTTTTGTCATGTTGGTCTTGTTTTTTTTATAATAGAACAATGTATTTCTATAAATCAGATTAGAGTCTTTTTGTGATGTTTTCATTGTGTTACTGTGTGTACTTTACTTATTGCCTCCTAAGATAAGCCTGATTGATGTTTGCCAAGCTTCCAGAGGGTGAGCACTGGTTATCTTTTAGTGTGTACCTAGCTTACCCTGACTAGAGTGGTGGGTCCTGCCGGGGTGCATACCTCAGTCAACCAGGAATCCCAGTTCTAATAGTTATTTACTAGACAATATGGATAAACTTCGTTATAACCCCACTTTTCCATTCCTTGATTATTAGGAACATATTTGTTTGTATAATAATTACAAAAATGAATACAAATAATATCTATGAGATTTCTAAAACCAGAACTGGAGCACTGTAGTCTTGGTGACATGGATTCATTTGTTCAAAGTTCTGCTATCAAAAATTACTTGTTTTTTTTATTGCATGAGTTCAAGAATTATTGTATGTCTAATAAAACGTATGTATTGCTTAGGTTGTGTAACTAGATAGATTTTGTCTATACATATGAGGTGTATGATTCAATGTCCAAATGTAAGATGATGCTTGTTTGATAGTGTTTCCTGTATGAGTTGTGTTAATGGGAACATTATGCCAGAGTGAGTATGTGAGAGATTGTGAATACATAGTGAACATAGTGAGTTGTGACAGACAACAGTTAACATACTTGTGTGAATAGGTTGTCATTAGTATAGAGGTTTACATTAGGGATTAATTGGATAAGAGTGTGAAGAGAATGAACTAGTTATTGTGTTAGAGAAAGTATTGGTACTTACCAGTCTTCACTCCACCTGTAATTCCCATAATGCCTTCAGTCTGGAGTATAGACAACACCTTCTCTTCCTAGAGCATGCGGTTGTAGGGGCATGGGAGAACCTCCAACAGATGCCAGGATGTCTTGGTGTGACCTTGCACTAGGGGGACAAACTCTTGCAGATGTCCTCATGTAAGCATCTTGTGTTGGAGACAACATTCACCTTATCCAGAATTCTGTCCCACATTTGTCCCCTTTCACTAATGGTTGTTGTCTGGACAAGTGCTCTGAACAACAGTGACTCAACCTTAATTGTCTCATCCACCATGACAGTTAACTCATTTTCAGAGAACTTGGATTTTCTTCTCCCAGATATTATCCAAACAAAAGAAGGCTTAAGCGGGCTGCTGGTGTTTGTGTTGTGAGTAGTAGGTAGTTTGTGTAGTTTGACGAGTTTCTTGTAGTGTGAGCTGCAGGTTTTATTGAGCAGATTTTGATAAGGTATGTGTGATACGTCTGCCTGATGAATGGATCACTCCTTCTGTGACTGAGAAATTACTATCCATCTGCCAAACTCTTAAATCATTCCCCTTTTTATGGAGCTGAAAATCCTCCAGTAGGGCATCCCTAAAGATGTATCCGATAAAGTCCTTTCAAAACCAACACCTTTGTCACAAGGTCCCACCGATACTCCAGAGGTTTTGGAAGTCCAATAATGTATTCAGTCACAACTTTTTTGAGAGTTTCTGGAGCAGTTTTCTGGTCACTTCTATAGTTTCAGGGATCACAGTACCAACATGTAGTGGTCAGATCTCACACCAAAAAATAGCCACTAAAAGGCTCCAGTTCAGGTCTTGTTGCCAATGGTCACCTGGGCATAAAACGTAAAAGACCACTTGAATCTTGTTTGTCCCTTTTGGCATACAGAAGGTAAGCTAATGAATGCTTGGAGTCTTCTTCTTAGACCTGGGCATAAGTGGGAACAGGTCCAGCTCTTTAGTTCTCCCTACAAGACTCAAACAGCCAGTCAAGTCTTCGATAGTTCATCAGGAGGTCAAGAGTGTGTTCTGATGAGATGTGGGTGAGGTGCTACATTTGTATGTTTCACTAGCCACATGGTGGGAGTGACGCCCAAACACTCCCTAACCAATGAGGAAAATGTTCATAAGAGCACAAATTCACACTTTTGCAGCATATCCTGCTAGCCTTACTGCAAAGTATCAACACTGTACTAGTCTAGTCTAATCCAATAAGGCACAATCCTATTGCCCTTGGAGGTGGCTGGGGTGTCATCCAGGGGCAAATTTAGTGAAATGAGCAGCATCTTATTCCTTAGCTACACTAAGCTGCTTCTGAGACCAGCTCCCCCTTCCACTCGGTTGGTGCCAACCTGGATACAGAGAGTACAGGAGAGAAAAGGCTTCTCTTCTCCAGCACTCCTTTACACTTATCTATGAATGAACATTACTCCTTCTTGTCCCTTTGAAGTTAATGAAGTCACTGAACCCTCACCAACTGCTCTTCTTCAGCTAATATGATTCATAAATCTCGTACTTTTTGGGATAGTGAGAGCTTTGGTTCTGACGGTGCACGTATCATATTAAGGATACTGGCTGTTAAATTACCATTCTCTCTGTGTAGCATAATTGCTCGAAATGACACCTTTTGAGTACTAATTTCGTTATATACGTGTCAGGATATTTGGATCGTTTTTACCTATTATTACCTTGGACTCATCGTATTTTAGAACATGGATATATCATTCCCTGTCTTGCTAGATGAGGACTTTGGATGATTTTATTCACCCCAACCTTGAACACAATCTGATTCTGAGCGTGAATATATTGTCCCTCGTATTGTTATATGAGCCCTGATGAAGTTCCCTCAGTGGATCGAAATGCGTTGGCTGATACCCATGTTTTACTATCAAGAACAATAAAAGGATACTGCTTGGATACATTTGGAGGACATTGACTCGGTTTTTGGTGCACCTTCCCTTTCATGCACAGAAAAATGAAACAGCGCATATGTGAGCACCGGAGCAACATCCGGTGCAAGAAGAGTACAACAAAGATCAGAGAACACTTTTTGCAGATGAACCACACCACGAATGATCTGCATTAGATTATTATTGAACATATAAAACCAGGCAGCAATACCCAAGGAGTCCTGCTTGAGAAAGACCAACGTTGGGTCTACCGTCTTTCTAATCACAAACATGGACTCAATAATATCATCTCATGAGGCTCAGTTTTAAGATGATAGTGGCTACACCCCTGTACTGTCTATGATCCACCTGAACAATTTAGGGCTTCCAGAACCCATACTCAGCTTGTTTAATATGCAGTAATTTTACCACTACACCTTTTCATTTGGGGAGATAAATAAGAATCATCATTAGAGCACTCTCATGTATGGCCCCAGGCTCACACTAATGCCTTTTACTCATGGGTGCTATACTTGGGTTGCCTGGGATATTTTCTAATTACTATCATCAGTGCTCCTTTCTCCTTTTCTCCTGACACTGCTCATTCGTACAGTCTGACTACTTACCTCTCACTGTTCCCTGTTACGATTTGATTTAGATCAGGTGTCACTATTTAGTATTGCTGTACGCAACGCCAGGTGCCGATGCTGACAGACATTGTATGGCATTGACATGGCTGGGTTCTGAAACATTCCACCGTGCCGGTAGTATCAGTTGGCACAGATTGAAACCCCTATTTTTTGTCACTGTTGTTTTTTCCACCTTTCATAAAGTTTCAATACCATAAAAAACACCCCGCTACTGTCGTCAGCATTTCATCCTTTTTTGCAGAATGTAGTCATACGCGCATACGCTCTGATATCATCAAACCCGTGCCTCTGGGTGCACGATCCTAATGCGGCCTGTACTGCTTTTAAAGCCGCCTGGGGCAGGACTCCATTATCCTCGGGGTCCTGCTGACTGGAAGATCCAGGTGCCACACGGGTGTCTGGCTTTGGTGTAGTAAGTACCTGACCGATGTTCCAGCAACTGGAGGTTACATATTGACCGTTTCTTGTAGTAATAATGGGCCTTAAACTTTTTGCACCTCCACAAAAATAAAAAAATCCGGTCCGCTGTAATTAGGCGTCGAAGCACACCAGGCAAGCACTCATCCTCTCTGGTGGGAACCCAATGATGAAGCATATCACCAACTAGGTTGGTGAGTGAGGGTTCTTCTATAAACAAGAGTGACTCCTCTCGCTAGCTCTTCATATATTTGGCTTCACTCTTCTGTTGTTTATTTGCTATTTAATTAGGGGGACCAAGAGTGGCTCCATTGTTTTCCCTCTCTCTCTCATTGTTTAAAGATAGTTACAACAGCTCACAGAAACACAGTTGATGTACTCAGCCTTAGTCCCACTGTGGGTTAAGGGGAATGCTAGGGGAAAAAACCTGCTGCTAGTTGAACAATATTAGAATACTTATGTGTGAGCATGAAGACCAAATAATTTAATATCATTACTGACCACTCATGCCAGTCGTGAGTGGGTAGAGGAAGGGGTGCACCCCAGCTTAGACAGACATTTCCCTGTAGTAACTAATGGACTGAGTAATCGATTTTTAAGACATTTCTCTCATGGGTCACTCGAGCCGACTGTCACCACCAGGGTGACTTCAATGTAACTTGTGCATCTTTAAGCAAATTTCTTTCGAAATGGGACCTTTTGATGTTTTGAAGCTATCTTATGTGATGTTTCACTTGACACGGTACCAATGAGAGGCCTTCTCGGAGGTGAATTGCAACTTCGCCTAGGTAGTGACCTTCTAATGAAGATTGCCCCATCAATCCATGAGAATATGTTCCACATTTTATATCTGTGCATTTTATTAAGGACTTATATTGAAATAGTTTGTATGAATGTATTCATCCAACGCTACTATGTGGTATTATTATTTGATGTGGGAGACCTTAAGAGTTGCATGATCTGCATATTGCAAACACCTCTAAAGTTGCTCTCACTTCGCTACATAATTTCCTTGTCCCATCTGATATGGTCACAATTCTGGCAATGCCAAAAGAAGTAGACAGCGATTAGGGGCCAGCCACGCTAAACTCTCTTCACAAAATATTCGGATCATATTTAACAAGACAAGATTTCAACACTGAGACAATTACCCTCAATTTGAGTGCTCTCCTAACGCCATTTCGGTTTCAAGGTGGTATTATTGCATTGGTCTCTGAGAACACCTCCTCCAGGTTAAATTTAGAGTTATTAATCCATGGAAAAAGTCCCCAAATTTCGAAATAGCATGAAGACATCAGGGCATAACACTGATTTCCGGATGCAATTTGTAATTCCATAGGGGCCTACCGTGATTTATTTTAATACTACAGTATTACCACAGACTACAATTACTGATGTCCACATAGCAGAGCTGTACAGTGTGGAATTAGCGCCCTGCGATACCACAGGACATATATTGCGAACAAGATGTAAGGAGAACATGCTGAAGCTTATAACTTGGTCTGTCAGACAACTCTGTTCTGGCCTAATTTAAATTCACTGCTTCATAAAGATACTTACAGGGATGAGTCCGACAGCAAAGCAAACTTCCCATCACATTTTTGCAACACTGTAATCTAGCATCAAAGAAAAACAGGATGTAGAAAACAATGGCACGGGTTTAATTGGGAGTTGAATCGCAAGCCCAGAAGCCATTTATGAGTGGGAAGACAGCAGCGCGTGCTTAAGGACCGAATTCACTGCAGCACAATGCAATCATGTCAACCTTACTCTGCAATTCAGGCATTTCTTTGTTTCGAACAACAAACTCGGCAGCTGCGCCAATTTGGAGTCTGAGATGCACAGGACAACATGAAAAGAAATGTTGGCGTTAAACAGAATGTTCAATTAAAGTTGTCATCTTCTCTGTGGTAGATTAACGCAAGGCCCCACTATTCGGCATGAAGAGGGGCACGTTATTTTATCTTGCAAAACTGTAAATTATTGTCCTGAATTGATGTTCAAATAACAAGAGCATTTAATGAAAAAGGAAGGCGCCCTTCACAAAATCGCTTAGAGGATTTTTTAGTTATTTTAATTATGGTTGTCTGATGACCTATGCCATTTTAAACGGAATGATGCCATCAACATAACATTTATACATTTGGAGTGATGCACATGCATAAGAGACAAACATTAGCAAAGCCAGTTGGTTTGCCTAACCTCATTTTGCTAAAACATACGAACAACATAACAAAACATACCAGCAGCAAGTATAACCTCATGGTACTATGTTTATTTCCTATTATTTTATCACATTGTGTAAGGCTGTGTTTATTCAATTTGAATTACGGATATTGGTTTAAAGTTATTACTGTATGTATCAAGCAAACTAGAAGTCATTGACCTTTTCAGGATTACATATATATTAAAGTAAAAAGTTTGAAAAGTTCAATGGTTTAAAAAAAAAAAAAATAATAATTCTTTTGAAAATTGAAGACTGACCAAACTGATCAAACTAAAGCATTTAGTGTGAGAGATTTCTCTTGGAATTCTAAATCTAAAACTGCAAAATAGTGGCGTCTACGTTTGGTATATATAAAAACATTAGAACAAATGTAAATCAACGCACCTCACCATTGCTGCTGGGAATTTTAAAGATCAAGGGGCATATGTATCAAAAACCGTATTTGCGATTCTCAAATAGCGATTTTTTGAGAATCGCTATTTGAGAATTGCAAAACGGGATGTATTTAAAAATTCGCACATATTTTGAGAATTCTTAATATTCCTTAATTGCGATTAGCAAATTGCGAAATTGCAATTAAGGAATACCTTCCCATTCATTCCTATGGGCCAGGAGGCCCATAGGAATGAATGGGAAGTCATTCTCCAATTGCGATTCGCAATTTGCTAATCGGAAATTGAGAAAAATTTCAAAGGTGCAAGGGTGTCATGATGACACCCTGATGCACCCCTGAAATGAGCATGTGTGCGCATATGGCGCACATACATGCCATAAGGGCATGTATGTGCGCCACAAGGCACTTTGAAAAATGCCAAAAAGTGAATTTTTCAAAGAAATCGCAAATTACCACCAACTTGAACTTGGTGGTAATTTGCGATTTCTTAAGGTGAACTCGCACAACGTGGGTGCTTGTTACATAGCATTTTGCGATTCCTTAAATGCTTACGCAAAATTAAGGAATAGCAAAATTAGCGATTCCTTAATCATGCGATGCGAAAATGGCTCATACATCGCGTTTTGCGATTTTGTATTTGCAAACGCAGTTTTTTAGCGATTCGCAGCGTTTGCAAATACAAAATCATTTGATACATATGCCCCCAAGTAACACCGAAAATAAACAAACAGCCCAAAAATGAGAATGTATCTCTAGAGTTAATCATGAGGCGATTTGAAAAGTTCTCTATCTAAAATATTTTAGGTCCTGCATAACAAAATGGCCCTGATTTATTTACATGTTTCACTTTAGTAACAAAAACCCAGTGCAGAGCGTTGTGATGGTCTTTGCTTTCCAATGCTGATCCAATGCTAATCAGGGTTGGAGTCAGAAAGTTGGCAGAGTGATACAAAAATAGCGGTATGTGCTACTTTGAGCTGCTTTGTGTCAAGGGGTCTTACATAAGTGTTCCCATGTAACCACCCATATGTTTTGACTGTTGGTGGTCAGAACTCATGGAGTTTCACTCCGCAAAATTCCATTGAGTTGCAGAAAAACTCCATGAGATTCCAACGGGTGAAAAATATGCAGCTCACCCTGAGCGCACTACAATTTGCACTGGTAGCGTGAACAGTGTTGAAAATCAGTGTGAATGGCACCATATGTTGTGCAAGAGCACGCAGCTATTTAAGTTGGTTTTGCTGCAGTTTGAGTGGAAAATCGTCTCAAGGGGCAGCTTATCGACCGAGCTGCGGATCTCTGACCACAGCTGATCGCGAATGCCAGAGACCGTCCACTTTAGGAAATCATGCTAGGAGACATAAAATATCTCTCACACCCGCCAGCCTGTATAGTCTTGAGTCTCATGGGGGAAAAATTCCACCACGCGTCGATTGGCATAATTTGGCCAGAGCTATGCATTAAAGAGAAACGTGGAGTCACAAAATTCCACCAATTCCACTGAACCCTAGTTTTGACACAAATTCCTGTCTACTAACAACCAAAGGGATTTGCACCAAATCCTCATGCTTTCTCGAGGCAGGCATAATGGAGGAGAAATGTTTAAATTTGTTCATTCATTTTGCATATGTGCTGCGTTATTCAGCTTGTACAGAAAGTTGGAAAAGTATTAAGGCATAGTATTTTTCCTGGAAAGTTCCCCTTCCAGTGCAAAATATATACTTAACAGATGGTGCAGCAGTGTGTGAGTTAGCCCATGGCAGCCTAAAGTGTACCAGTGCTGTAGTAGTGACAAACAGCACTATACCTTGGTGCTATTTTTTAATCTTCCTTTAATGCGACATAGCACAGCAACTATGAATGCTGTCCTGCATTGAGTTACACTGACCGCATCTTGAGGCCCTTGGATTGCCGTCGGGTTGTCCTTTTGTTCTTCTTTGCCGTCTTCCAGCCAGCAACTCGCCGGACCCGCTGCGCGGATCCCGCAGCGCGCCGGACTATCGCAGGAGTTGCCAGAAGTGGCTGCCTGATACCTGGGGCGAGTGTATCCTGACCAGGGCTGCGAGCAGCGGGGACTCCATTGCCCAGGAGTCCCTGCGAGCCCAACCAGTCACACCTGGGCTGCTCTCCCTGACCGCCATGCCCCCCCGCCCACGGGAGTAAAAGCGGACTGTCGACCTTCCACCAGCGGGACACTAACCGCATCTTGAGGCCCTTGGATTGCCGTTGTGTTGTCCTTTTGTTCTTCTTTGCTGTCTTCCAGCCAGCAACTCGCCGGACCCGCTGCGCAGGTCCCGCAGCGCGCCAGACTATCGCGGGAGTTGCCAGCAGGGGCTGCATGATACCTGGGGCGAGTGTATCCTGACCAGGGCTGCGAGCAGCGGGGACTCCATTGCCCAGGAGTCCCTGCGAGCCCAACCAGTCACACCTGGGCTGCTCTCCCTGACTGCCACGCCCCCCCGCCCACGGGAGTAAAAGCGGACTGTCAACCCTCCACCAGCGGGACACTAACCGCATCTTGAGGCCCTTGGATTGCCGTCGGGTTGTCCTTTTGTTCTTCTTTGCCGTCTTCCAGCCAGCAACTCGCCGGACCCGCTGCGCGGATCCCGCAGCGCGCCGGACTATCGCGGGAGTTGCCAGAAGTGGCTGCCTGATACCTGGGGCGAGTGTATCCTGACCAGGGCTGCGAGCAGCGGGGACTCCATTGCCCAGGAGTCCCTGCAAGCCCAACCAGTCACACCTGGGCTGCTCTCCCTGACCGCCATGCCCCCCCGCCCACGGGAGTAAAAGCGGACTGTCGACCCTCCACCAGCGGGACACTAACCGCATCTTGAGGCCCTTGGATTGCTGTCGGGTTGTCCTTTTGTTCTTCTTTGCTGTCTTCCAGCCAGCAACTCGCCGGACACACTGAGCGGGTCCCGCAGCGCGCCAGACTATCGCGGGAGTTGCCAGCAGGGGCTGCCTGATACCTGGGGCGAGTGTATCCTGACCAGGGCTGCGAGCAGCGGGGACTCCATTGCCCAGGAGTCCCTGCGAGCCCAACCAGTCACACCTGGGCTGCTCTCCCTGACGGCCACGCCCCCCCGCCCACGGGAGTAAAAGCGGACTGTCAACCCTCCACCAGCGGGACACTAACCGCATCTTGAGGCCCTTGGATTGCCGTCGGGTTGTCCTTTTGTTCTTCTTTGCCGTCTTCCAGCCAGCAACTCGCCGGACCCGCTGCGCGGATCCCGCAGCGCGCCGGACTATCGCGGGAGTTGCCAGAAGTGGCTGCCTGATACCTGGGGCAAGTGTATCCTGACCAGGGCTGCGAGCAGCGGGGACTCCATTGCCCAGGAGTCCCTGCGAGCCCAACCAGTCACACCTGGGCTGCTCTCCCTGACCGCCACGCCCCCCCGCCCACGGGAGTAAAAGCGGACTGTCAACCCTCCACTAGCGGGACACTAACCGCATCTTGAGGCCCTTGGATTGCCGTCGAGTTGTCCTTTTGTTCTTCTTTGCCGTCTTCCAGCCAGCAACTCGCCGGACCCACTGCGCGGGTCCCGCAGTGCGCCAGACTATCGCGGGAGCTGCCAGAAGGGGCTGCCTGATACCTGGGGTGAGTGTATCCTGACCAGGGCTGCGAGCAGCGGGGACTCCATTGCCCAGGAATCCCTGCGAGCCCAACCAGTCACACCTGGGCTGCTCTCCCTGACCGTCACGCCCCCACCGCTCATTATTTTCTCTACTTCAGGAACGTAGTTCCCCGCTGCGCGGGAGCGCCCGGGGCTAAGCCCGGGCAAAGGGCGGGCCGTTTGAGGCAATTCGAGGACGGGAGAGACCGGACCGGGCCATCTCTCTAACTTCCATTCATCCGGAACTTACACTAAAATCGTACGTACTGTTACCTTATTGACATTGCACCTGTGAGTTCCCACAGATTCACCTTTACTGACTATCTGTTTATGTAAGACGTTAACTCCTTGTATTGGTCTAACAGGAACAATGGTCTTAACTAGAGGAAATAAAACCAAAGTATCAGGGGGTGGGGGCAAGCTTTTAGGTCCCATGGACGACTTCATCACCAAGGCAAACTCATTCATAGACCAAAGTATTAGTCTGATGGAAGGTAGGGTGTCTTTGGATTTAGCGCTTGCTAAGAGATCCTCCATGGGCAACTTAGCGGATGCAAGAACCCCCGTAATAGACAACAACTCTGGGCGAAGGACGCTTTGTGAGGGTAGGCGTAGCCTACCAAATAATGTGGACCTGTCGGCCTCCCAGCTTTCCGATCTCCAGATAAGCTCAGACTTAGAAAGGACATCAGAGCTGATACCCCAAATCACACCGGATGAAACAAGGCAAGCAAGAGGGAGGAGGGAGGGCGCTATAAGGAAAAGAAAGAATGATCTGAAAAATCCCAACCCCAATGAGATCAGTGACACGCCTAGTAGGAAAGAGAACGCACCCCCTAGAGCTGAACAGGTAGTAGATTTTGTGATCATAAATCAGTCCGCACATGATACTCCAGACCCCATTATCCTGGAATTCTCCACTCATTCACCCTGTAGGAAGGAAATAAGCGATAGCAATAACTCACAACTGCTAAATAATATTGCAGATCTATTGAAATCTTTCCTTGCACCAGTAGAAGCAAGAGTATTACAGATAGAGAACCAGCTATCTAAATTTATAAACCTCACAAAGTCCAAGCAAGTGCCGGGGGCCCAAAAAATGGGGGGAAACAAACAGACTCTTCTCAAGCCCGCAGCCATACAAAAGAATGTACCTATACCTTTAAATGTAACACCTAAACCAACACCCCCTGAAACATTAAATATTAACAGAGTAGCGAAACCTTCCACTAATGTTATCATAACCTTACCCCAGGGTAATGCTCTGTCAGCAACAACACCGGCGCCTAAAACATCGGCACCCAAAAAATCGGCGCCTAAAACTCCGGCTCCCAAAACACCTGCCCTAAAAACTTCGGCTCCAGTATCCAACAGAGGTGACCCTAGGAGACGTCCCGAAGCTCGATTCGCTGTTGATATGCCACCGGAAGCATGTCCCTTTGTAGTTGTAATGACAGGTGTGCCCGAGTTAGTGGATTACAATGCAGAACCTACGTGGTCACTGAAAAACAAGGCCCAACAGTGGCTAAATACCAATCGCCCTATTCCAGCAACTTGGCCATGTAGGATTCTGATGGTACGTAGGACTCCCTGGGTGAGAAACGGCAGAAAAACAATACCGGGAGATTGTATTGTGATTACATTCGAAGACCCCCGAGTGGTAGATTATATTTGCTCTTGGGAGTACCCGAGTGTAAATGGAGGTACAGGCACCAAGCGACTTTCCTTTTTCTACCCTTCAAGACAATGGTCCTTTTAATGATCATGACAGCCCCTGGGAAGTAGCAGCGCCCCGTCACTGTGAATATGGCAACCCAAGGCAAATAGTGGGCCCTCGTCACCATGATTATGATAGTTCCTGGCACACAGTGGGGCCACGTCATCGGGGAGGAGGATGGGATGATTGGGGTCCGCACACACAGAGGACGGCCTATAGAGAGCTGCCTCGCTGGGATGCCTGGTCCAGCATCCCGACGATGAATAGGTTTAGTGGCCTTGAAACGGTCGACTGACCACTAACGGCGACCGAATCTACTAATCCTAAAACACCCCATTTAACGCCTAATGTAAAAACAATTTGCCTAGCAAATGAAGCTGCGGCGATTAACACAGAACTGCAGCCCCTACCTATCCTCTTCTGGAATGTTGCGGGTCTTTGCCCCAAAATTGAGGATGGGACTGCCATGAACTTCTTGGAGCCGGGTAAAATCATCTGCCTCCAGGAGACATGGTCCATGACGGAGCTCCACCTCCTGGGTTATAAAACATACTTCATCCCAGCTCTGGGCAGTGGTGCAGGCAGACCTAAGGGAGGGCTGACCACGTATATTGCAAATACTGTGAACCACTTAAAGGTATCCATAGTCGATTCTGATCCAAATTTTCAATTACTTTCCCTTTCTTTTAAAAACAAAGAGTCTATCCTTTTGCTCAACCTCTACAATAATTTAGAGGAGGACCAATTCTTGACCTTTCTCTTTAACATCCAGGAGAAACTAACCCATTTTTATCAATTCAAGGCAGGAAAAGGGGTGGTTCATCTTCTATGGGGAGGAGATTTTAATCTGCATCCATGCCCACATGCTGGGAAAAATCGTTGTGGGATAGTGGATGAACATGATGCTCCCCTCATGCACTTCACCCATACCAAGGTGGGGATTGCTATGAACAACGTGTTATCTGACTTGGAACTCTCAATAGCTAAGGAGAAAATTTAGGCTCAAACTTCCTGCAACCAACATATGTGGGAAGGGGATACAAAATGACAGTCGACTACATCCTCCTTTCGCCTGGATTGTTGCGCAGAGCTAGGTCCCTTGAGGTCCTGACTAACACACTAAGCGATCATTCTGCCCTGAGGATGGATCTTTATTTAATTAACTCTCAACCCTTAACTGCAGTCATAGCTAAAGCTCTTGCCCAGAACAAATTGGAGTTAGGTAAACAAAATGGATATACATTAAAGTGGGGGAAGATAAACCCAGCCGAAATTACTGAAAAATTGGTAAAAGCGGCACACTCAAACATAATTAAATGCCTGGATCTACTAGAAACGGATGAAGAAGTCCTAAATAATTTTACCCAGATATTAGAGAAAATTAAGGGACTTCTCACAGTAAATCCAAAGAGCTCGAACCCAACTACTAAAGGGTGGTTTAACCATAGTTGTACCGTGGCCCTAACTAAGCTAAAGGTGGCCCTGAATAAAACAGTCAGAGATTCGGAGCAGAGCCAACTCCTTAGACAGCAATATGGAAGGGCACGTAAACAAAGAATACAAGAACTAAAACAGAAACTATGGGACGACCTGCACACTAGTGCTGTCTCTAAAAACAGTGAGGCTTTCTGGCGAACACTCAAATCCCCCTACCTAACAGACGATAACAGTCCCAAGATAGAACTGGCCATAGAGGAAGATACTTGGGTGTCCCACTTTTCTAAAATCTTTAAAAACACAGTAACATCAGTAGGGACAGAAATCACACATTCAACAGTTGAATACCCAATATCCCTGCATTTTGACATTTCCGAGGTATTAGTGGCACTGGAAACAAGTAAAAACGGGAAAGCCCCAGGCCCATATGGGGTCCCAGTGGATCTTTTTAAATTCAATCTGGATCTCTGGGCCCCCATTCTCACTAGAGTGTGCACTGCAGCCGCAAAAGTGGGACTGATAAAATCCTGGACCAAATCTATCATGGTCCCAATTTTTAAAAAGGGGGATCGTCAGGACGCCAAATGCTACCGCCCCATCTCACTGCTGGATTCTCTGGGCAAGGTCGTTGGCAGGGTGGTGCTTGAGCGACTCCAGCAGTGGGCTGAGGAGGGAGGCATTATTTCCGATCTCCAATTTGGATTCCGGGAGGGGTTTGGAATGGTGGAGCAGGCCCTCAATCTTAGTCTGATAGTGGGTAAATATATCCAAGCAAAGAAGGACACGGTCTATATGGTGTATGTAGACCTGTCCGCTGCTTTTGATTGCGTTTCACACGCAAAACTCTGGATGGTTTTGAGACAAATGGGAGTGGATCCCCCTCTTTTAGATTTTTTGAGAGAGCTCTATTCTAAAGCCTCTGCGAGGGTGCGCTTTGGCGTGAAGGGGGAGCTGACAGCGTCTTGTGGAGTGGAGCGTGGAGTCAGGCAGGCCCCCTTTCTCTTCTCATTGTATACGAATGGCTTGGAGGAAGAGATGTTGAGGGGGGGCCAGGATCTCCCGCGGGTAAAACAGCGCCTGATTCCCGCTCTGCTCTATGCAGATGATGCTGTCATTTTGGCGCGCACTCCGCGTGAATTACAGAAGTCCCTGAATAGGTACGCGGATTTCATGGGTGGGCTGGACCTACATGTGAATGTCAAAAAAACTTTTGTCATTGGAAGCAGGCAGTAGGAAAAATCGAGCAAAGGATATCTATCTCAAAGACCAAAAACTTGAGGTAACTGCCCAGTATCCGTATTTGGGTATCATGATCGACGAAAGGCTGAACTGGAGGCCAGCAGTAGAGGCCAGGTGCCATCTTTTTAAAAGAGCCATAGTGGCCCTGATGAGCTTCTCCCAGAGACAGGGGAGGAGGGCACCAGTGGAGCTACTAAAAATCTATAGCGCCAAGTGTCAGGCGATTGCGCTGTATGGGGCGGGAGTCTGGGGACACATAGATGTTAGCGCCCTTCAGGTGGCAGAAAACACCTTTCTCAGTTTCCTTTTAGCTACACCGAGACGTACATCAATCTACGCATCCCACTTGGAACTTGGAATCCCTTACTTAGAGGATTTGTTAAGGATCCAACCATTATTGCTCTGGCGGCGCATTTGGACCTCTGACAAAAATGCGCTGACACAGGCAATCGTGGCGGACTCAATGGCTCTTGATCAATCCTTAAAAATAACATGGCTTCGGTATGTCAGAAACTTCCTCAAAGATCTTGGCATGGAGAAGTATTATCTTGAACCCGAAGATATTATTGATCTACCAAAGAGAGCGTTGAAACAACTGGCTCTGAGTCACCTAGAATCCCTGAGGCTGACCTCTGAGCCGACAAAACCCTCGGTCCTCCATGCCAACATGATCCAGACCACTTACTTTATCCAGCCTTACTTAACACTACAGATTAGTACGTATGATAGAATGTTATTGACAAGATTCAGATTAGACTTTTTTCATAGACTAGTAGCTTTTCCCGAGAGAAATAGGTGGGACCCAATTCTCACTGCTTGTCCCTGTGATGAGGAATCAATACAGACTAACTTACATACAATATTGCTTTGTAAATTCCATCATCCACACCAGAAAATGTGGCTACTACCACTATTAAGGTGATGGGGACTTAGACAATGTCGCCCCGCAATGCTACGTCTCCAACTGTTAGAATCTGAACCGGTTTGCTATCACGTCCTTAATTTTTTAAAATGCATTATGAAGCATAGGAAAAATCTGTAAAAATTATGCTGGATCTAGTCCCAGACGACGTAACGAAATAACTTGATTCTTTGTTTTTAACATATTAATCTGTGTCTGTCTGAATTTTATCTTGTAAGATGATCTCTCTTTTAATATGAAATTGTATTATCAAATGTTGCTTTTATGGTTTTCCTATGTGTAAAGCCGAATAAAGAAATTATATATATATTGAGTTACATCATAGTAAATTTTCCCCAACATTCTATTTTCCTATCATTCTGCATAAACATATTTTATGCTGCTAAGCTCCAACCCACACACCGTAGTGCAAAGGTACATATGTTCTGTTAAGCATAGTGTTTGTACCAGCAGTGTGCTGTACTACATGTGTGCTGTACAATAAAGATCACATGCAAAGTTTGGAATGCAGTGTTGGAAAGTGGATTATTAGTAGGTGCAGGTAGCTACCTACATCTAATAAAAACACAGCAATCACAAGCTCCAGTTGAGTCTCAATAAAGTAATCCTTGCTCAATTCTTGATATCTTGGCAGGCAAACATTCAGGCTTAATTTAGTAGAAAGATGTGTAAAGGATTTAATATCACCAAAACAGTAAATAGGTAAAATACACAACCCCAAAAAAAATCCACTAGCAATTTATATCAATAGAGAATACTTTCATCTTTAAAATTACAGTCAAATAACAAAAGTCTAATGTATGGAACTGTGGATATAAATTGGGAAACTATAAATAAAAACTGTGCTTTCTAGTGCAAAAAGTGTTAAACACCAACCATGGTACTCTGGTCGCGCTGGATCTTGACAAAGTCAAAGCTTTAGGCTGACCACTGTGGAGGGCGGGTCGGATACGATGAGCAGTTGGGCTCGGTCAAGTTTTTACCTTCTGCCTTGGTCATTTTTTTGGAGCTTGTTTCTCGGTGTGGAGCGAGCGGGTCTTCATCCCGCGATATTCTTGGGGCTGAACGATGCGCTGACTCGTGACTTTAGGTGCTGCTTTTTTTTGGACTGCGAGTGGTGTTGCTCTTTTGAAAAAATTGGAAACATGAAAATTCAAACTTAATTTGCCATGAAGAAGTCCATTGTTATGGACGAAATGTGATGGCTGTTTTTTCTGTGAATAGGTTAAGGTTTTTAGAAGACTACGAAAATAAAGAGAAGAATTGAATGTATTCTGGAATTGGTTTTTGAATTTCCTGTACTTGATATTAGTTGTGGTGTACCTCTATTTTGTAAACAATACAATGCCATTTCTTAAAGGGCTGCAACTTGACAGCAGGGTGGATTTGATTTTCAATACAGTAATTTCTTAGGGACATGAGCTAGGTCCGCTGTCTCTTTCTTGGTTGTAATAGGGAATTCCACCCTTCTAGAGTGGGATGTTACAAGAGTTTTATAGACTATTGTAGCCACATACACCAGCCAATAAAGCCTCTATCCTTGTTCAAAGCCCTCATTTTTGATTTGGGCTCATTACCCTACAGTGGGTCTTTTATGGCCTGTATATTCTGCTTCGATAGATTACAAGGATATTTAAATGCTTTCTGTCATCACAAACCAAAATAATTTTACATTTTGATAGTTTGCTGCAGTAAACTATTTTAACATGAGACTGACCTTTCATTGTTATGTTTAGGCCATTATATAAGACTACATTCAGCCATGATAAACAGCAAAGACGTTTCTAAAAAAGAACAATTTTTTGTGTTTTAACTTTTGTACATTTTTTTATTTTTCGGGAATTCAATTTAACGCTAACATTGATAGTCACACACCAACTTGTCTCTAATGGAGGCACTTTGTTCTACCACAATAATAATCTTGGAGCACTTGCTGAAGTAAATTACAATATTGACAAATGCAGGATTTACATAAGCCTTTGCTAGGACCTGAGATGGTACAGCGTCTACTGGTTGCACAGAGGTTCCAATGATATATGTTGATGACTACTCCTCATCTCACCTTTGCTCTGCATAAGCTAGATGTTTGCTGTTCCAAGCCTTGACATGTTTTTGTCATCCCAAATTGTTGCAAATGGGTTTCACCTGTAAGAAATTGGGTTGCTGGTTAACTGGGGTATTAGCCCTGTTCAAACAACAGCCATATTCCAAGAAAATTCTCATGCAATTTTTGACAAATAGAGACAATTCTAATAACTTATCTGACACCAAAATTTAAATAATCCTATCAGTAGAACCAGATGTATGATTTTTTTTAGTAAAAACTAGCACCTAAAAGATCAAAGTGCCAACCATAGACATCTAGTAGTACGAGACCAGCTAAAAGTAAAACATTATGACCAATGGCAACGGAGCGCATATCGGATAAAAGACGTGGATTGGGCCAGGTCAGTACTTACCTGCGAACTTAGAAGAGTTTAAAAAAAAAATGCTTTGAGAATGTAAAATTGAGAGGGGCCAGGATGCAGGCGGTGCGTCATCATCGAGGAGTCACTGGAAAAAGTTCCAGTGAATATTTCTAAGTTTGTACTTAGCCACTTTTATGGAAGTGTAAAATCTTCAGCGGAATGAGGTAGGAGACTGTATCTGAAGACAATTGCAAGAGGTTGGATATCCCTTTGGGGAAGGTTTGCTTAACACGATTTACTGCTGCAGAGAAGAAAGTTGTGTGAGCAGCCATGAAGTCAGGCCAACCAGCGATCTTGGGCGGATAGACAATCAGGTTGGTCCCGGTCATTCCTCATTCTCAAAACAGTTTTTAGCCAAATAATGTTTAAGTCCCAAGTGTTTGATTTTGCTATCTGGGGATCTTTAGCACCACAACAAAGGGTCACTGACTGGAGGCACACCACTTGGGAGTTCAGAACTCACTCAGGCTGTGACAGGAGGCCAGCCAGTTATCCCTTGGAATAACTTCGGTAGCCCTGGGTTAAAGTGATAAAGCAGGGCTTATGCAGTAGAGCAGACCTCCAAGACTTCAAGACATGCTCGAGGCAGCAAAACAGTTCTTCCTGCTGCAGAAAAGCAGTCTCATTGAGTACACAGCAGGCCACAGCAGCAAGCAGTCCTTTTGAGAGCCCCTTCGCAAGTCCAGAAACTGAGCTGAATGCCCTATTTCTGTATCTGGTGTCATCTTTGAAGTTGGGGGAAGTTTCTAGAGGTTTCTCTTTGAAGTGCTTGGAATTTCCTACATCCTCAGCCCTTGCTCCAAGCTAACTGTAGAGGCAATGTGGAGGTGGCAAGTCCTTTGTGTGAAGGCACAGCACAGCCTGTTTAGTTGCAAGTTGGGCTGTACCCAGCTCTTCCCCCCCATCATTATGCCAGCAGATGGCCCATTCTGGCACACCCAATCCATCTATTGTGTGACTGTCTGGGAGGAAAAAACAAAGTCCAATTGCAAACTACATCCAGTCATGTGATCTTGGACAGGCTGTAGACACCAAATAGTTTAGGGCAGGAAAATGCTAACTTGCTAAAAGTTGTAACTTAAAATGTGACTTTACCATTAATGATGATTTTTAATTACAATTTCATAGATACAAAACAAAATGCCTACCTGTTTCCAATCAAAAGTTAGCACATGTTAAAAGTAACCCAGTGGTATCCTTTGGGAACGGTGGGTCTCACAGTAGAGAAGAACACATTTAGCTGTTTTTCACTACCAGGACATGTAAACCTTAAATGTACATGTCCAGCCTTTTAATTTCAAATCACCCTGTCGTATGGGCTACCTAAGGCCTACCTCATGGGAGACTTATATGCAATAAATGGGGAGTTTAAGGCTTAGCAAGAGGGTTATATTGCTAACTCAACTTGGAAGTTTAAAACTGCATTCAGGCTGCCTTGGCAGGTCTGTGCCATGTTTTAGAGGCTACTTAAGTTGGTGGCACAGTAAGTGCTACAGGCTTACTAGTATTAGCAAGTAAGTGTGCCTGCAAGGGATTTATTAAAACACATATTTATATTCGTTTTCCATTCAATGTTGGCAAGCTCTGCCCAGTAGCTCACTCTTCAATCCTTTCAAATTCGATTTTTACAACTGCACCTATTTTTTGTATTAGTCACATTCTTCTGTGATTGTTTGGAAAAGATGCAACAATGAGGTGTTTGTAACATCAAAATATTGTAACTTCTGGTTACATTGTACTATTTTATGAAAATCTTTTTACTTTTTTGTACCCTTTTTAATATTTTGTCAATATAAATCTATCTCTTTTGAATAAATACACACGTGTTAGATTTTTTTCTTCATATTTGTTCACATTGAAATAAGTAAAATCGAAATTGAAAGTATTGAAGTGTGTGCTACTGGTGTAGTGGCGTTCCTAATTCCCTAATAGGCTCTGTGCATTAGAATAATATACCTTATAGATTTGGCATAGGACTGATGTCAGTATGCCCCTATCGAGTATATTAAACTTAATTAATTTGTGCCAGCTAACTCAGAAGCCACTAGAAACTCCTTGTAAACAAGAAGGGAGTAGTTTCTGGCTACCGCATAAACATGACAACTTTGTTTCCCTTTAGAATCGGAACACTCTCAGAATCGTGGAAACAACAGATAACAGTTTCACTCAGCTAATCATGCATGCTTAGTTTCTTCAGAGTTACACAGAAAGAATAGACGGGCATTTCAATAAAATAATTTATTGAAGAGTCTTGTTTCTCGTGTAAGAGATATGAGCTGTTACAATCGTAAGACAGTATGCGAGATATATTATGTACACAGTAAGCAGTAGAAAGAAATAATACTGAGCTTGCATTAGCTTTTAGTTATGACCCATATATTCATATACATAAAAAACATAGGCTAAAAATGCAAGTACTCATAAGATGCTTCTCTAACTAGTTCTACCACAGTATACCGAACCTAAGTGTAGTACAAGGTAAGAAGTAGGTGATGTATTCTAGAGTATGGTAGGCTATAATATGGTATGCTATAGTCTGGTATGCCAAGTCTGGTATGCCAAGAGTCCCTCTAGGTTCTATTCAGCTCCATACCTTGAGAATGAGAGAGGTGGGAATCTCTTTCTGGGTCTCGAACTCTAACACCCGTGAAGGGAGTCAGAACACTAGAAGCTGGATTATCTGTGAGCCGGGATGACAGTGTCTCTTGTCAGTGCGTCTGGTTGGGACACGGGCTCCTCTAAAGTCGAGGTCTCCTCCTACTTGCTTGGGCAAGGGAAGGTATATTTATACCTGGTAGGTGCATTGGAATGTTAGCATTGACGTAAAGTTGGGCAGAGGAAGACGTCAGGAATGAACCCTTAAGGAATAGCGGTTCATGCATAATAAATGAGTTCTTGGAGAAATTAATAATCCTGTGCTAGGGGAACTCCCAAGAGCTTAAGGGTCTGGTTTCTAAGAACTCGTTGTGACTTTGGGGTGTACGGATGTAGGTGACCATGCCTGTATTTTGATAGCATGGCTAATACCTAAATAAGGACTGGGATCTTATGACTATATAAGGGCAATGCGAATTGTGCCTATATAAGGACATGTTTCAGGAAAACCTATATACAGACACCTAAAGTGGAATACAACACTGGGTAGAGCTTGCCAACATTGAATGCAAAATTAATATAAATTTGTGTTTTAATAAATCCCTTATAGGCACACTTACTTGCTAATACTTGAATTGCCGAAGCCTCCAAGGGTATGTTGGGCTTCCCACTCTTCCTTATACAAACTTTTGTGCAGGCTCAATAGTATCATTTAATTTACAGGCCCTGGGTATATGGTATACCACTCAGCAAGGGACTTATAGGTAAATTAAGTATACCAATCAGATGTACACCAATTTAACTATGTTGAGGGGAGTGATCACTAGCATTTTACCACTGGTTACCAGTGGTACATTACACACAGAGTCCTAAGGAAAACCAAAATTAATTTCAGGAAACAAATCGAGGGAAAGAGTCGAAACGTTTGGGGAAGTCCAACCCCAGGCTGACAGGTTTCACAGTGCTCATATAGTACTTCCAGATTTTCTTGATTTTTATTCACCCGGTTTTGGACATTTGTTGGAACTTTACTGTAGATGAGTCTCCATACCTGAGTCTCACTCTCAATATTTTATTTTGGTTGGATCCCCCCCCCCCCCCCAAAAAAAGAGAGCTCTCCAAAGAGAAAGCCAAGATCAAGCACACGATGTTAACACACACAAATGCTAATGCAAATGAAGTTGAAAGGTGAAAACTTCCTGTAAATGTAGCAAGACACTGATTACAACATCAGAAGTTTTTCTTTTCTGTCATAGATACAGCAGTATCATATTCAGGTACCATGTTACAGACACACCACAAAACTCAAAAACTTAACATCGCATACACAAGCCATGTTCCTTAATTCTTCATATGAGGAAACCTATAGGCTCAAAGTTAAATGAAAATCACTCTTACATACCAAACACAACTTTTAAAAAATGTATGAGTCCTGCGGTATTCTCTTGGAACCTGCAGCAAGATGGAAGCCTCATATGGGACTCCTGTTGGCCCCTTTCTTTGAGACTATCAGCCTCATGAGAGTACTGTGATACTTAGGGGAGGTCAGAAAAAATGTCATTGATATCAACAATTTGGTTGATAGCTTATAAGACACGATTGAAAATTAAATAAAAGTGATGACATAATATGCCTACGAGACTGTACTTTAATTAAAAGAAACCTTAACATTCTGTGAAAAAAACAAAGATTAAACCAACTTTAGATCTGACTTTATCTTAAAAATCCCCTAAAAGTTCACTGAATAAAGTAAAGCTTAAAGTGATGTTAGCGCCCAAGGACTGGTCAAATCATATTTTTAACCCTATTGTAGCTGGGATTCTCAAAACCCTGTGGTGTTGTCAGGTCAACTGACCTTTGCCACCATTTTGGAATGGAGCTAAAACACAAATAAAAGTCATGCATATCATGTACTGTCAGGTTCTTAATTATCAGTCAATGACGAGAAGTTGAAGAAGTTTATAAAACCTTTATTTCTCTTTTGAAGAGTTAATATATGTTAATCATTTTTTTCCAGATTAGTCCAATTACAGAAATCGAGAAAAGGTTTGATTACAGACAGCATAAATCAACAGACTGTTCCATAAAGGAATTAATCACTGATCTATCTAAAGAGACTAACCTAGTCCAATAAACAACCTGTGAAGACTTTCCTCTGGAAAAGAACAAGATTGTTGGAGCATAGATAAAGTCTTGACTTTCCACAAAGGTTTGTTCTGGAAACTCAGTCGAGTTCCCCACAGCTGCCTAGCAACCTTTAAAATAAATCAGAGATAGAAGAATGATTACAGCAGTAGTACTGATCAAAAAGAGTCAGGAAAAAATGTCAGCAGTAGCTTTCAGTAACAAGGAGAACAATGATCTGAATGATGAAGTGTCTGAGCTCTCTAATTAGGAACACTTGATTATAGTATGAAATGTGAAAATTGTGTAACAAAGCTTAGTAGGTGTACGTCATCTTCAGCTAATGAAAACCACTTTATGATCTGAATGATGAAGTGTCTGAGCTCTCTAATTAGGAACACTTGATTATAGTATGAAATGTGAAAATTGTGTAACAAAGCTTAGTAGGTGTACGTCATCTTCAGCTAATGAAAACCACTTTTCCAATGGAGCCATCAACATCAGTTGCTTCTTCTCCGGATTCCCATGGTAAACATTCATGCCAGTACATAGTTTAACTAATGTTGCAGTGCTAGATATATGGGAGAAAATTCTCATGAAAACTTCCATACCTAAGCAGCTTTCAGTGTCCCACTGTGTAGACAAAGGACTAGCCAAATGTAATTAAAAAAAATATTTTAACAATGTCCTGGTTAAACATACACATGATATATCTCATTTGTTCTTTATTCTAACAGTCTATTCATTATAAATCCACTGCAAAATAATTGTTAAAGCAAGGTGAGCTAATGTGGTTTGATGAAGCAAAACAGTTATAATATTAAAGGCAGCACATTCTTTAGTAGAATGCTGGTGCCAGGTAAAATATTCTAAAGAAACAGCTATGAGGCTGTGAGCAGGAGTGGAAAGAAAATGGTTTGGGCCTAATTAGAGAATTACATTGATAATGATATCCAACTGCATTTTGCACCTCAGGTTATTTATACTAGGCCTGGGCCAAAATTCCGTTCCGTTCGCAGAAATTTCCGCATTCCGCAGCTTAGCGATAATTTGTTTCTTGCTCGCGCTGTAAAATAATACATTCTAGCGTGCGCGCGATCGCCTTACCTGAATCCCCACGTTCGCCGACAAGTTTTTCCCGATCCGGTCGCGTTCTCCACGAGATGTTAGATTGATGGTAGCCATTTGCGCTGTCTCGCGACAGTTCGCGCCCGCAGTAACGTCATGCATCGCGCGATCACGTCTTTCTTCTCGCGATCATGCACCGCAAGACAAGTGAAAACAAGATGGCTGCGCCCGCGAGCAACCGCATGGGTAAATTGGCGAGCCGCAACCACGCAGAAAATACCGCGAACGGGTGGGAAAAAACGTCCGCATCTTCACGATATTTCCACGTGTTTGAGGAGATTTTTAACATTCTCCCGATAATTTGCGAAAGTGAATTTCTCAAATTCCGCCCACCCCTAATTTATACTACACGTTCTTAGCTGAGTTTTAACTACGTTCTAAAATGTAATTCTAATATGTTATGCAAGTCTTGTTCGATTTTTTAATTTATTTCTAACAATCCCTCCCTTCTGATGAATTTTAAATCATCACTGTAGGAAGCTGGGTTTCTGTTGCAGTAACTCCCCTACTTTTTGCCAGACTATTGATGCATTGTGACTTGATGGGCCCTGGGTCCCTGAAAAGCAGGTTCCCAGGGTCTGTGTTATTTCCCAAAAACTGTACCTTGTACCCCCAATTGGCACTCTCTGGCCACAGGTCAGCCCCTGGTAAATGGTGCCATAGGTTCCCAGGGCACTGTGACCTGTGGCCTCCCTTAAAGGCCCTGTACTTTTACACTCACACACTGCCTTGGCAGGCTGCGTGTTTGGATGCAGAACAAAGTGAAGAATTGGCATTAAACACTGTGTGCCATGCCTGCAACCCACTGCCCTGGCATAGATAAGCCACCCCTCTAGCTGGGTGCACTATACCAGTGGTGAGGATACAGGTGCATGAGCCCTGTACCCCTACAGTGTCTAAGTCAATTCGTAAACATTGTAAGTGCAGTACTGCTATTAAGAGTATATGGTGCTGGGAGTTTGTCATTACGAACTCCACTGTACCATAATGGCTTTACTGAAAACTGAGAAGTTTGGTAGCAAACTTGTCAGCACATTAAACCCACACTGATGTCAGTGTGGGATTTAATGAAAATTGCACTTTGAGGGCATCTTAGAGATGCCCTCTGAAAAAAGACCAGCCTCTGGTGGGTTCCCTGACTGGTACACACCTGCCTGCCACCACAAGACATGTTTCTTGACCCCTGGAGTGGGCTCCTTCACTCCCTGAGCCCAGAAACAAAGTGTTCCTGGGCGGAGGTGTTCACACCTGTTCCAGGCCAGGAAGAGCCATCTGTGGCTGGGGAGCTACAAAGGCCTTGTGCGACCCCCAGCCTCACCTGCTATCAGGAGTAACCGTGGGCGTAGTTTGCAGAGTCGCATTACGCGGCACTACGCGAAGTGCAAAAAAAACTCCACCGCACTACGCAGAGCTACGCGAGCGGCAGAGTACGATATAAAAATGCAGTTCACAGTGATTGCACAGTGCCGGATGCTTGCCCACACTGTGCAATCATTGGGAACGGCACCATGCTCAGTGCAAGGGTGTGCTTTCCTTTTCTGCCACTCGAGTAGATTTTTATTCGAGCTGCAGCTTTCTCGGATAGTTTCTCAACGCGAGCTTACGCAACCACTCGCACTCAGAAACCTGAACCCACCGTGTTGAGAAATCTCGCTGGGATGTTGATTTTCCACGCTTCCACAACCTAATACTTACCTTCAAACCGATAACCCTATTTTCCTCCATAGGATAACATTGACTGTTTTTCGGTCAAAAGATTTTTAAGAGTGGAGTTGGGAAATCTATAAAAGGTTTTAAAACTGTAACCAAATAACAAAAACGCTTTTACTTACCTGTTTACAGGAAATGTCACACTGCAGTATCCAGGTATATTGCACTACGCAAGAAAAGTAATCTGTAAAGTAATCTACTTGACATTCTACTAAAAAGCCAATACAAAGTATATGTACAATCTTTCAAAGCATTGCATTACTAGTAGTTCTACTGTAATCAAATCAAAAATATATATACAACTGCAATACAAACTGTTTACAAACTGCATTGCTACTGTAAAGTATTTATTGCTACCTGTTCCAGGCTTGCTTGGTCCTAAAAAATGAAAATAACTAAAAGAATATTTTTATACAAAACCAATTGGTCTGTAGTTCAGTCTTTGAGTGTGTGAAATCATTTGCTGATTGATTGTGTACAACAAATGCTTAACACTACCATCTGATACAGCCTTTCTGCTCGGCCACACTACCACAGATAGAGAGTAAGGGGCTATCTACCTTTACCTCTGCCTACCTTTAGGGTTCCATTGGACTCTATGCACACTATATCACACTTTGGTATAGTATATACAGAGCCAGCTTCCCACAATCACACAACTTTGTTTTGTATGCAAATTCAATTTTCAGACGGCACTTTCGTCATCAGACGTGTCTCGTCTTTTCCTTTTTATACCTTTACATCTTAAGGACTTCATATAGTCATAATTCATGATGCCATGTGTGAGAAGTTGGCCTGGTATATGCTGTCCACTAATTAATGTGTGCACCCTGTACCAGTCCAAACAACCCTTATGGTGATTTACGAGGTCAAAGATAACCATAGAAAGCTGTCCAAGTGGTAGCTGTGTAGAGCAGCCTTTAGGCATAGTCTTGAAGGAATGTTAAGCAGCTTGTTTTACCAGAATACAACATTATAGTATTGGTTAAATGAAAGGAGACCCGCACAGTAGTTATAAAAATGTGTTTTTATTGATGTAACACTCTTTAAGTACGACACAGTACCTTCTACACGAGGATACTCACAAAGCACACAATACTGTAACACAGAAACAATAATAAATAGCACTAATACAAAGTGGACACAGAGGGAGATCAGACTATTTACTAAAATAGTGGTATAAGAACCACGACTCAAGTCAAGACAGTGTAGTGTGGGAACACAACCGCGTGCTACATACAACTCTATGGGAGAGTTGCGGTGGAAGTTTTAAAGTTTAAGGACCCTTCTAAGTGGATTTCGAAGAAACCCCATGGAAGTTAGGAGGTTGGAGAGCCACTCCACCTCTGAATACTAAGTACCAGAGTTACCTATCCCAGGGAAGCCAGGTGCATAGGTCTGAAGTGGCGTCGGAAACCACCGTCAATCTCTATGGAGGACTTCGAAAAAGAGCCACTGCTGGGAAGAAGAAAAGTGTCCGTCGGAATCCAAAGGTAGATTCTTGGTGAAGAGTACCTGAAAGCAGCGAGGACAGAGACTAGTTTACTCAGGAGTGACCAGGGGCTCGGTAGATGGATGACCACTGATGTCAGGTGATTCAGGTGCGTTGAGGGGGATTGTGACTCTGCAGCCACTGGGACCAGCAACGTTGAGGATGACCAGGAGCTGGATAAGAGCTGTCCTACAAAGGATATCAAGTACTGAGGGGTCAGGGTCTGGCTGGGGCACCAACAAGCCTTGGCAAGGGCAACCCACACAGAAGGCCAAAGAAGGTTATGGTTCGGACCAGCAAAGTCCAGGAGACTCACCAAACACAGAGGAGTCTGGGCAGGCCTGGAGCAATCAGGAAAAGAAAATCAAAGTTGACCCTCAAGAAGATCCACAGGCCAGAGGCACAGGAGTCGCAAGGGGACCTTGAGCAGTTTCACAAAGCAACAGCCCATGGAGCACTCGGTGCAAGGAGGCTGGAGTTCTTTGATGCTAATGGTGCCAGAGGTTAGGGCTACTCAGAGTCCTGTGCACTTGTTTTGGCAATGCCAACAAGCATATGCAGATGCAAAAGTTCATAGTGCACAGGGGTACGGGTATTGTAGTCCCACAAAGGATTTTGGCCTTGAACTCAGTGAGAGGGTAGCTGGGACCTCAAGGGACTCGCAAACCAACCTTCTGTGTTGCTGGAGCCTTTGGAGTCCGTAGAAGCTCAGGACCAGCAGACCGGTCAGTTGAGATGTGGTGCCTGCGGTTGCTGGGAAGTGACTCCTTCACTCTAAGGGAGATATCTTCAGTTGTCCTTGATGCTCCTCGGGTCTGCATGGAGCCTTTATGGTGCACGGGCACAGATGATGCTTCAGACTGAGAGGGAGAGGAAGTCGGGCCCAAACAAAGTCAAGCAAAGCCCAGAGTGTCCAGACGGTCTAAGTTCAGTGGTTACTTGTTCAGAATCTTGTCCACATCGAATCCAGGGTCCTACAGCCAGGTAAGTCCTTTTGTATCCACATGAGAGGGTTGGACAGATTCAGGGGACCCTCCCAGGGGAGGGACTGGACAGTGGGAAGGTTACTCCCATGTCCTGCATCTAGTTTCATGCCAGATAAGGAGCCAACAGCTCCCAGGACTGGTTTGAACTGGACTATGCACAGGGACACCAAATGTGCCCCTCATGCAGACTTTCAGTCACTGGCAAGCGCACCCACCCAGGCCTAATACACTAAATCCTGTCTGGGAGGCGGTCACACCTCCCTGTGACAGGATGCCTATTGTTCTGCCTTCCCCTGCTCGAGCTTGGCTCAGCAGCAGGAGGACAGAAATGTGTCTCTGGTCGGCAGCAACCATTTTGGGCTGCCTGGGACTAGAAGGCTACTGGGAACACAAGGGACCTCACAAAGCTCTTTCTGAGGGGAGGAATCATACCCCCCACACCAGTTACCAGTGTGGGGGTAGGATTCCACAATGTTTGACACCAAACACAATAGGGTTACTTTCAGCCATTTTAGAGGTGGTCATTGCGCGGTCGCATAATGCCACTCTATATGTCCTAAAGGGCTGCAGCACTAACAACCCTGGGGAATGGACTCCGTAGGCTGCAGGGGTGTCCTGCTCATGCAGTGGCACCCTCTCACTTAGAACCAAGCACCCTGCCTTCAGGATTGTCAAGGCCTGTTATATGGGTGACTTCTAGGTTTTAAGTGTATTGACTCTTAAATATAGTAAACCTATATTTTAAGTCAGTGGTGCATGCACTAACTTACACAGGCTGCAATGGCAGACCTGTAGTTCCATTTTGCATGGCCTCTCATGGGTGGCATAATACTAAGGGTGGGTTGCAAATTCCGTTCCACTCGCAGAAATTGTGAAATTTCGGCATTTTCGCGTTCCGCGTGGAACGAGAAAATGTCGAAACTTACGCGATGCGCGGCGGAACGGAATTTGCTGCCCACCCCTAATTTTATCCTCTGTGAGGGGGTGGGAGGGGTCCCGCTAACCCCCCTTCAAGTTGCTTTGATTGGAGCCTGCTGCATGGGGGTGGAGGGAGGGTACTCACAGGAAAAGGCAGGAGGAGAGAACTTAGACTTACACAAGTGCCGAAAGAGGAAATCCAAATAAGCGGCACCAGTGAACCCAGAGCGGCACCAAGGGACGACCTATCATTCACAGGACGGGCACTGGAGACCTCGCGCATGCAACAGGAGTGAGGAAGGAGATCACAGACTGGCGCATGGACACACAGGAGAACTAGAGGGGAATCACAGGAGAGGTAAGGCAGCATAGGGCACCACGAGGTACACAGGAGAGATGGGCACCGGGGATCTGCCAACTAACTGCAGCGTAGCTGATGGACCAAGCGCGGGGAGACTCGCGTGGGAGATCACAGGACCAGCAGGTGCAAAACTCGGGATCCGAGGGCAAGAGAGCTCACAGGTGCAGCGAAGGGAAACCCAGAGGAGCAGCCCAGGAGAATTCACTGGAGCAGCATAAGGAAACATCCAGAAGCAGCCCTGGGAAGCTAACGGCAACTGCTTAGGGGAACTCACAGAACTCTCAGCAGCGCTGGGGAACTCACAGGGCATCACATGGAAACTCACATGGTCAGTCTAGGATAATTCACTGGAGCAGCAAGGGGAAACGTACAGGAGCAGCAAGGGAGAATTGAAAGGCTCGACATAGAGGAGTACACAGGAGGAGCATCGGAGCACTCACGGCAGTAGAGAAACTCGCATGAACACTGGGAGAATTCATAGCAGCAGCAGAGGGAATACCACAGGAGAGCGGGGGGCACACAGAAGCAGCATAGGGAGGGAAAATCATTGAAACACTGGAATATTCGTAGGAGCAGCAGAGGGAACACAACAGGAGTGCGGGGGAACCACAGAAGCAGCATCAATCTGCTAGTGGTGTACTTCAGCAAAGAGAGCCAAATGCCATAGAGATGTTGGGGTAACAGCCATATTTTTTAGCGTTCCTTATCTGGAGGCACCAAGAGAGTCCCCGTTATGTCACCGCCACAAGGCTGTGAGAATGGTGCTCTTGAAAGGCGTTAGAATGAGTGCTGGGCTTCTACATACTACCGGCCAGGCTCACCACACCTGCTCAATAGGGTGTGAGGATGACCTCTATACCATGCTCGTCCAGTTCCTGGACTCTCAGCTGAGACTGTAGCAGGGTTGGTTGGTTTTATTCTGACGCAAACACAGTAGCGCCACTTTACAGGCGATACTTTAGACGGGCGCAGCATAATCTCCACGAGCATGCAAAATTTTGTGTTTTCGCTGAGATTTCTTGCCGTTTCGTGGAAATTTGCAAAAGGCATCTTCACAAATTCCGCCCACCCCTACATAATACATGCTTCAGCCCATGGGAAGCCTCTGGGGTACCTATGCTCTGGGTACTTGGGTACCATATACAAGGGACTGACAAGGGTACCACAGTATCCAATCTAGATTGTACCTAAGTACATAACGTAACCAATTTATGGAGAAAGCAGATAGACGGGGATCCTGTATAGCAGGATCCCAGTCAGACTAGTCAAAAACCAGCACAGCACCATGCAAAACGTGGGGGTAACTATGCAGAAATATCCTACATTCCAACACCATGTAATTAAGTGTGGGTGAACAATTCAGCTTTGCCGGCAGAGTTTGCAGAATTCCAGAAACCCAATGAAGTCTCGCGAGGCACACCAACGTTAAGCTGGTGAGCGCTTGTGTGAAACAAATGTGCCGTAGACATCCTCCTAGTGAGATTTCTCAATGAGGATGGTCACAGCAGGTCATAACCACTCGCGTTTGAGAAATCTGCTGCTCGCATTGAGGAAGCTGCAGCTCGCATAGAATGTCTACTCAATTGGAAAAAAGCAGCAGAACCCCCCCTTGGCATGACACAGAGTGCCATTTCTGGTGATCTTACAGCATGAGACAAACTCCTAGGGCCCGATTCACAGAACTAACTTAAGACAAAATCCTAAACTTACTATCATTTTGGTATTCACAGAAGGCACTTACTCCTTTTGGTATTCACAGAAGGCACTTACTCATTTCGGTATTCACAGAAGTTAGGAGTCCTAACTTTAGGACTCCTAAATGCCTTCTGTGAATACAGAAAGTCTTAAAATTAGGATTTTTCTCAGTTTAGTAGTAGTATAGTTAGGACTCCTAACTTTAGGACTCCTAAATGCCTTCTGTGAATACCGAAAGTCTTAAAATTAGGATTTTTCTCAATTTAGTAGTCCTAAGTCTAAACTTAGGACTACTAAATTGAGAAAAATCTTAATTTTAAGACTTTCGGTATTCACAGAAGGCCTTTAGGAGTCCTAAAGTTAGGAGTCCTAACTATACTACTACTAAACTGAGAAAAGTCCTAATTTTAAGGCTTTCGGTATTCACAGAAGGCATTTAGGAGTCCTAAAGTTAGGACTCCTAAACTTAGGACTACTAAATTGAGAAAAATCCTAATTTTAAGACTTTCGGTATTCACAGAAGGCATTTAGGAGTCCTAAAGTTAGGAGTCCTAACTATACTACTACTAAACTGAGAAAAATCCTAATTTTAAGACTTTCGGTATTCACAGAAGGCATTTAGGAGTCCTAAAGTTAGGACTCCTAACTTCTGTGAATACCAAAATGAGTAAGTGCCTTCTGTGAATACCAAAATGAGTAAGTGCCTTCTGTGAATACCAAAATGGTAGTAAGTTTAGGATTTTGTCTTAAGTTAGTTCTGTGAATCGGGCCCCTAGTGCGTAAAATCAGTGCAAGCAGTGCAACTTAATAGACTTTACCGCTGGTTGAACTCCACGGAGTGCGCAGTGAATTCCACCCAATCCTACATGTAATCCCATGTCCTTTTGAGTAGTTTCTTCTGTAAATTCTCCCATCCTTTGTGTAGTATATAATTACAGGTCTGTAGTGAAATTCTCCCATCCTTTGTGTAGTATGTATTTACAGGTCTGTAGTAAAATATAAAGCACCATTAAACAAAGCTCTACCCTTAGCATTGACAACAATATAGCATTCCGAATTCCTTTCCCTGCTGTTGAAAACCACCTCTCTAGTGTAGAGATCCCTTTCCCGAAATGTTCATACTAGCTTGGTGTTTCCAACTCAAGTAATTGTGGTTCTAACCCTGCAATATTATTTGGAAATCCCTTTATTTTTCTGCTCTTGTCTGGTATTTATGAACATCAATGGGTTCATTTCAGCATGTGGCAGAGAATAAACGTAGTTTTGGAACGACACAAGTTTTTCGGCAGAGCACAAGGAAAACCGGAATCTGTGACCAACTATATTGCAGCGTTGAGAGGTCTCACTCAATTGTGCGAATTTGGAAACCTCACAGATTCACTAATAAGAGACCAGTTGGTGCGGTACACTAACAATGTGCGCATCCAAGAAAAATTGTTGGCCAAGAATCCCAATCTAAGAGAGACTGTTGCCATAGCTAGATTAGTGGAACATACCGCAAGGTGCATTAAAGAAATGAGGAGCTCAACTGATGTAGTGGCCAGTATCCAGGAAGAGGAAGATTTCAGTGAAGTATCAAAAAGTAAAAAGTAAAGAAAAGTTGTACAATAAAACCCTAGTAGTGAGTTAAGTCTAAGGTGTTACAGGTGTGGCAGTAGCAATCACCTGGCTAATAACTTTCATTGCCCCGCTAAGAGTGTTACTTCCAAACATTGTAATAAAAAGGGACATTTTGCTAGGGTGTGCAGAGAAGGTGACCCCCAAGTCAAGGAGGGTGGGGGCGTAGAAGGATCTTGGGGCAAAGAAGTAAAATGTGTACTGCCTATTGAAAGTAAGTATGTTTTGCAAGTTAAAGATTGCTCAGGGACTGTCAATATTATTTATCCTAAGTGTGATACATCCTTGAATAACAATACAGCCTTTGACAGGTCGACTATAACATCTTGATCGACCGTGTCAGAGATGCGCGCATCGAAGGAACTGCCCTAGAGTGGAATAGATCCTTCCTAACAAACCGATCACAGGCTGTACACCTTGCGGCTTTTCAACTCTCATGATTAAAAATACCTGCGGAGTCCCCCAGGGATCTTCTCTATCTCCTCATCTTTTTAACCTATATCTTCTCCCCTTGATCCATGCACTAAAAGAAAGAAATATCCAAACCTTTAACTACGCCGACGACTTCCAATTGATATTTTCTATAAAAGATTCTCCTGTATCCATTCTCGATTTTCAAGCTACTATGCTGTTTATCCGCGACTGGATGAACAGCAACCAATTAAAATTAAACCCAGGTAAAACTGAACTGATCCTCACAGGTGGCTCACTAAACTCCTGGAGCCCCCAATTCTGGCCTAATGAATTGAGACAACCACCGACTCCCTCCAAGCATGCCAAAACTCTAGGAGTTACAATCTGCAACGATCTCTCCATGAAAACCCAAATAGGATCAGTATCCTCCACATGCTTTCTCCAACCAAGGAAAATAAAGAAAATTAGCCGGTTCCTAACGCAGGAAGCAAAACTACAAGCTATCCTCGCCATGGTGATCTCGCACATTGACTATGCTAACTCCTTATACTTCGGTATCCCAGCCTATCTTACCTACCGTTTACAACTGATACAGAACCAAGCTGCCAGGCTGATCCTGCTGGAAAACAAACGCCAACACGTCTCCCCTCTTCTTAGAAGTCTACATTGGCTCCCTATATCACAAAGGTGCGCCTTTAAGATAGAATGCAACATCTTTAAATCTCTGAATGGCAAAAACCCTAAATTCATCGACAGCTTAATCAATAGATATATCCCAAATCGAAATTTGAGATCCACTCACTTGCATCTTCTGACAATACCCTCCTTTAAACAGAAACGTTTCGGCGGCTCTAGGTTCGCCTTCTTGGGCCCTAGGTACTGGAATTCTCTGCCCCTAGAGATCAAAAGTTGTACAGATCTCACGACCTTTCGTAAGTTGCAAAAAACATGGCTTTTCAAACAGGCGTTCGATTAAATTATTGATTCACAACACCTTCGTCACCTATCCTAGAAGCGCCAAGAAACCAACCCGGTGTATGTGCGCTATACAAATCTAATATAACATAACATAACAATACCGTAACCATGTTTGCAGATTCATGTTCCCCTTTTACGTTGTTGAACAAGAACGATTTTGAGTGCTTTGAGGAAATAAATAGGAACATATTACAGAAAGCAGACATTTCACCCACTGGCTCTAACAGGGAGCATATACCTCTGCTAGGTATAAAGGAGATGCATATTGAATTCAAAGGCAGGAATACATATGGGAAGGTATACATTGTAGAGTCGGGATCCAACTTGTTAGGTTGGCAGCACCAGAAGGAACTGTGCATCATTCTGGATCCCAACAAGGAAGAACAAGTTCTACTGACGGCAGACAACGTGGAAGGCGGAAGCATTTGTGATGAGTTTCCAGGTTTGTTTCGGGAAGAGCTGGGCCTTTTACATGATTTCCAACATATAATAAAACTCAAGACCAACGCCAAACCGGTGGTACATAAACTGCGCCCCGTGCCACAACAAATGAGAGAGCCTTTGGAGAAAGAGCTTAACAAACTGTGCAACATGGGAATCATACAACCTGTGGAATATTCTGAATGGTTGGCGCCAGTTGTGATCGCAGCCAAGGTCAGTGGAGAAGGCATCCGTCTATGTGTAGACTTGAGGAGCCTCAACAAGAGAATATGGATAGAAAGACACCCACTGCCCAACATAAACGAAATTCTCAGCACCATGTCCCAAGCAAAATACTTCAGTGTCATTGACCTATCGATGGCCTACCACCAGGTGGACCTACACCCAGAATCTAGACCACTCACCGCATTCATAACCCCTCATGGTGCGTACATGTTCAGAAGGATGCCTTTTGGATTAGCGTCTGCTGGGGCGGTTTTCCAGAAGGTCATGCACCAAATTTTGAAGGAGGTAAACTGCTCAATGTGTTTCCAGGACGATATCTTGGTGTGTAGTCACAACGTGGAGGACCATGACAACGCCCTTAGACTCGTTTTCAAAAGGCTCATGGACTTAGGGTTGACAGTACAGAAGTCTAAGTGCAAAATAAGGGTGACGTTGGTTGTCTACCTGGGACATTCAATTTCTGAAGAAGGATTTAGACCAAAAAGCAACCTTCTCGGTGCTGTGAGAGATGCTCCGTATCCAAAAAACAAGGAGGAACTTAAGTCCTTCTTAGGGTTGATGGAATATATGGCCAATTACATTAAAAACTTTTCATCCCAATGTAAACCAGTGCGAGAACTATTAAAGAAAAACAAGCAGTTCATATGGAATGAGCAACATAAGTGTGTGATGGATGCTCTCAAAAAAGAGATCTTAAGTTCGCCGGCCTTAGGGGTATTTGATCCACATAATAAAACCATCCTCACCACAGATGCGTCCAAAAAGGGTTTGGGGGCCACCCTGTCTCAAAGAAACGGGAAGGAAGAAAGGATAATTGCCTTCGCATCCCGTTGCCTTGCAAATGCAGGAAAGATTTACTCCTTAATTGAAAAGGACGCCCTGGCATGTTTCTGGGCAGTGAAGCATTTTATATTCTTCCTGTGGGGGCTGAACTTCACCATTCATACAGACCACAAGCCTCTCACTTCCATTTTCACTGTGAAGGGTATGGAAAATTGTACTCCACTCATTGGAAAATGGATTCTGGGTTTAGAGAATTTTAATTTCAAAGTGAAGTACGGTTCTGGCGAAGATAACAAAATTGCAGACTTTTTATCTAGAACACCCTTAGAAGTGGAACAACCCAAAGAAATGCTTGATAGCCCCATCATGGTTGTAGACAACCCCGCCATCACAGAAGAAGAATGGAAGAAATACATGGAGGAAGACAAGGATATAGACAGTTTGAGAGTTGTATTGAGAGAAGGGTGGCCTAGCAAATGCAGTGATCTGGAGGCAGAACTTAAAGACTTCTGGAAAGTCAGGAATGAATTGAGCATCATAAAGGACAGAGTCTATCATCAGAACAAATTTGTACCACCTGTGGCCCTCAGAAGAAGAAGAATGGATCTGGCACATAAAGGACATTTAGGACGTAACATAACCAACAATAGAGTTTGTGCCGAATTTTTGGTTCCCCAGGATGGACTCCATGGCAGAACAGCTAGTAAAAGACTGTGTCAGCTGTGTCAGAAGTGATAAATCAAAGTCTTTACACAAGGCCCCTCTGTCCCCTGCCACTCTGCCCCTTAAACCGTGGAGTAAACTAGCCATGGACATAATTGGACCCATGGACAACCTGGGTGTCCAAAAGAGGTTCATGTTGGTCCTAGTGGACTACACCTCCTATTGGGTTGCTCAGAAATTTCTACATTATGTAAACACCAATATAGTCCTGGGTTGCCTCAAAGACGTGTTAACAAAGGGGGGCATACCCTCAATCCTTGTCACCTATTTACGTCCAAACCTATTAAGGAGTTCTTAGAGAACTTGAGCATCAAACATGAGTTGACAGCCCTATATTGTCATATTGTCCGAAGGCCAATGGCCTAGTTGAGAGGGCAAACAGACTAATCAAAGAGCACATCCAACTGGCCATTGCCAACGGTCATGACCTGGAAACATCCCTATGTGACTGTTTGTGGGCATACAACACCATGCCCAACCTGGTACCAGGGATGTCCCCTTTTGTCTCGCTCAGGGGGAGTGAACCATGCACCAAACTTGACCTTAGTTGGTTGGGTGGAGGTAGGGCTGTGAACACTAACCCTGAGGAGGTGGGGGGAAGGTTGACCAGCACTAAGTACAAGGAATGGTACAACAAAAAGAATGGGGTCAAGGCTCCCATCTGGAGAGTAGGTGATGTGGTGCAGATCAAGAGAAGTGTGAAGGAACCCCACAGCCTAAGTAAATTCTACCCTCCTTGTCGCATTGTAAAGGCATTCAACAATGTAGTTCAACTTGACGATGGGCAAGGGTGGAGTTGTGACTAAGTTGTCAAGTCCCAAATGTTTCAATGAAAATGTATCAATATATTGCATCTGTTTCATCATGTAACCTTATCTTGTTGCCAATGGTATGTTCCGTTCCCCCCTTTCTCTTCCTTCCCTTGGTTTCTCCCACCGGGAGCTGAGAGTAGAATGTTGACACCTGTGTTTAGTTGTGGAGAGTGGATGGCCAAATAAACAGGACATCTACTTACTCTGTTTCCTGTCATCTTTACTTTTAACAGGCAGACTCTTCCTTTCTCTGTGAGTAGTATGTCTAAAGCAAGATGATCCTGGAAAACCACGGACATTATAGCAATTAGCTCAGTATTTATTAAAAGCAAAGCTCTAGAGATGCTGATTGCCAGTTTGTCAATGATTGTTGTTAACCTTCTAATTCTTTCATCATTCAGGATGACTTCTATAGGTGGTATCACTGCTCTAAATTTATATCTCACCAATCTGGTTCTTTTCCCACTGCTACATCTGTGTTTATGTGCGGATGTAAGCGTAAGTGCATCTAAACTTGTAACATGAAAGATTTTCAGAATTTAATATACCTAATTAGCATGTCCCCCCCAATTTGCTGACAATCGAAAATAAGTGTTTCGTCCACGAATGTAGTAACCCCATGAATTGCATTTTCATCTCCCTCTAATATTTGGCAAGATACCTCTGTCAATTTGAATGTGTGTTCACAGCTGCTAATCCCTACATGTCTCGCCCTTTTAAATGTTCTCTTTTTGTAAACACAAACTTTTCCTCTGTGTCGGCTGTCTAGTATGATTTTAGGGTATATCATCCTCTTTCTAGATTTCTTCTTTCTTCCATGCATTCTCTAAAACATCACCCTTTCTGGCTGTAACTTTTGTCATGTTCATGTATCTTGTCTTCTAAAGCAATTATGTACGCTTGTTCTACAGGTTGTGCAAGTTAAATTGTTTTTGTAAGCCCTTACACTATCTATGGGTGTATGAGGAAAGAGAGAATATGCGGTGGTGAGACACATGCGATACATCGCATGCCATCAGGGCCGGCTTTAGCACTGGTGGCGCCCAGTGCGACAATGTTTTTTGGCGCCCCCAACGACCACCTCAGTCACGGATACCCTTACTACCACCCTTTAACAGTCTTCATAACCTCTCTCTCAGATGCATTTAATTAATTTTATAGCGTCACCCATGAAAGTGAAGGGTGTAAAAGCATTTTAGATAACACACGCATTACACAGACACAATCAATCGTAGGTCTGTAAATCAGTGTATAGTAAATGTTGCAGAGTACTTGGTCTGGAGAAGCACAAACTCTGAATTTAAAATGTAACACAATGGATTGGGGCTCTCTTTAATAGCAAAAACTGATTTGTACCCAAAATGAACCCTTCTTGCAACATTACAATAATGAAAGTCTGGGGAAAAAATCCATAACTCTAATATACCTTGAAGTCTGCACGCAGTTCTTTGATGACAGTTAATAGCTCACTGTAAACTGAAACTAACAAAGGGAAGTCTCTGACAAAAGCAGTAACCCACTGACCTGTTTACATTATATTCACTTTGTGATCTGCATGGTACATGTTATTTGCAGCAGGCATATTAACCCTCTGCGCTACCTTCAAAACTTCCACGAGTCAAAACTTTTACTAAGACCAAACTCCGACCTTGCCTGGAAGAACATTAATCACTGGAGTTTTCTTGACATTTTAATTGTTGACTGAAAATTGCTTGAGGCCAGGAACGCAGCAGCAGGTGCTTTTAAGCAAACAGGCGCCCCATGGGAAGTCAGCACCCGGTGCGGTGGCACCGGTCGCACCGCCCTAAAGCCGGCCCTGCATGCCATTACAACGCAGTTGTTACAACGACTTGCTGTAGGGGGCACTGGATGTTGGAATAGTATAATTTACTATTCCAACTCTAGTCTGTGCAACAGTAGGGAAGGTGTTGGATTTTAATCCAACACCTTCTGGCCCCTACAGCAAGTCATTGTAACTACTTGTGATGTAAGAGTTAGCGATGTAACAATGCAGTCATTGTAACAACAGCGTTGTAATGGAATGCGATGTATCACATGCAATGTAATTGATGTTTCCCGGAAAGGAATACTACCAAGCTGTGTCCATTTCTTTAGCTTGTTGGTGTATATTCATGCTTTCTATCTAAGGCACTCTAGACACTACTAAATTATGATTAGAATAAAAATATTCAAAATGTCCTTGTCTATAAACTAAATATAGTAAAATAGTACAGGAAACTGCATAAGACAAATGTATAAGATAGTATGTACATTCTTCAGAAACAGATGTGGGTAGGTGTGCACTAACATAGCAATCTTTAGCGTCCATAGCAATAGTGTATTCTTGAACCTATCTAGAATATACATTAGTGGAGTATTTGTCTTTCTTGTAACTCACAAATGTGTTGCTGAACAAGCTATCCCTAATATTGTGTGTGTATTAGTAGCATTTGCTAAATTTACACTTATTTGTAATGCAATACATCTTTCTGAGTCAGACAATTATGTAGCCTGAATATCTTGCCGTAGAGAATTAGTAGATTATCTTCTTTGAAGCTGTTAAGTTTTTTTTTTATCAGTTTAGTTTCCTAATAGAAAATCCTTAACCCTACTCCGTGTTCTTCTAAAAGGTTATCCCTATTCCTCTGTAACTTTCTTCTGGGACCTAGGTTAGTCTTCTGTAAAACAAATAACTAAAAGAAAAACATCTAACAGTTATGGCTCACAGTCTTTCTTTGCTTAGCATTGAGTTATTATTTTCCCATTTTAGTTTGCAGCTTTTATTGTCTCTTTACTTCAAGTAGGTACTGCTAGTTCAAGAGTTATGTTGTACATATCTACTAAAGTAACATTCAGTGTTGCATTCAAATAGTAAGTGCATTCAGGTACTGAATATCTTCTGCAAGGTACTCGGGTCCTTTTGGATCACCTTAGAACTTGATTTGGCTCAAGATCGCCTTCATTCAATGTCTCATGCACATCCTCACTGTACCCTACGGCTATTAAAAAGATATCCAGCAAGGAGCCCTCTTGTCGGTGCCCGTCAGGCATTGCAGCGCTTGCCCAATGAGGAGCTAGCCCAGTGATGAAGCATGACAACCATTCAGGTATGTGAGGGCCCGTGCTTCTAATAGAGCATATGCCATTCCCTGAAACAAATATTCCCAGTCTTCTTTCACGTGGAACTGCATACCTCATTTATAATTTTATTATTGCAAGGAGAACTTGCACTGGCCCATTATCACTCCTGGGTCCCCTTATTTATATAGCTTCATGATTGCCCAAAATCATGGACCACACCAAACATGTACCAGCTGTCAGTAAATATAGTGACTCTCATTTGCTGCAACTCTTGTTGATGCGGGGTGCGGCGGTAGTGAGCCGCCCACCCTCACACCACCAAAACCCGTAATTGGGCCCTTTGTCTCTATTTTCTGCCAGGTGAATCAAGAGTGCAATGGTGATGCATCTATAAACATTGCATGCCTCTGATGCTATAGGTAGATCATCTATATATTGAGCAAAGGTCCATTCACATGGCATTTTCAGAGATTCAAATCTTATTTTTAGGATCTGATTGAAGAAAGAAGGTTTCTCAGTATAACCTTGATGGACAAGACACCACATTAAGGTCATCTGCTGGAATGAAAATTACAAAAACAAACTGGCTATCTTTATTCAAAAGGCACTGAAAAGTAAACCTGACATAGATCAATGACAGTAAACCACTATGCAGTACATGGGATTTAACAATGACTGGATTCGGTACCACAGGACAACAGGGTACTCCAATTTTGTTAATCTTTCACAGGTCTTGGACAATTCTATATTTCCCATTTCGCTTCTGTAAACCCATAATGGTAGAGTTACATGGGCTTCCAATCAACTCTCTCAATATGACTTTCTATAGCAATTCTTCAATCACTGGTTTAATTCATGCAATAGTTTCTGTAGTCAAATTGTCTGGGGATTTTTCTGGGGTAAACAGCACTGGATGTTACACTGATTTGAGCTGGTTCTACATCTTTTATAAGTCCAGTGTCCTTCCTTGTCTATTCCCAGACGCATGCATTGACTGCATCTCTTAGGTCCTCAGGCAATTCGGAAATGGTCAGTTAAGGAAAATTCCTATCCTAGAATTTTGTCTCATCATTTTAAAATCTACATCTTCAACAGGAGTCTGGAAAGCAACACCATCTGCTGTGCAATATATGGTACAAAATATCTTTCACAGTAGATTTCTCCCTAACAGATTTACTGGGCTTGTGTCGCAAACAACAAATTGGTGTTTTTCCTTAAATGTCCCTATTTTTTCTGGGCCTTCTTCTGAAATTGGATTTGAAATGTGTTTATTTGCAATCCCAACTACATGAATAGTCTTTCCTGAGAGAGGTGAATCTGGTACTTCCACTGTTGTGACAATAGACTGGGTAGCTCCTGTATAGATCAAAAATGACACATCATGACCATAAACATTTGCATCTATACATGGGCCATTCTGTTCTACCTCTAAGACTGCTCCAAGTATGCAATCTTCCTCTTCTCTCAGCCACCTCCATCGGATATTATCAGAAGCAGATGCATAATTTTCAAATAAATTAAATTATGATAAACCATTCTGAGTTGGAATTTTAAATGATGGCATAACATTATGGAAGTGATTGTGTTAAACTTTGGCATGTGATTTCGATTAAACCTGGGGCTTCCCATTTGGACAGGAGCAGGGGGCACCACTTGTGCCTCACTCTACAAGGGTGTTTGAATTTGTTGCATAGACATTTTTGGTACAGGCACACCTTGTGAGAGCTGTGTATTTTCTACAAAATGTTCAGGATTATACAGACACTCTTGGCGCCCTATGACAGACTTGACAAGCAGTTACCTTTTTCATTGCAGCAATATCTACTCCAGATCCCACACCAATGGGAACACCTCTACCTCTACCTTGTGACAAAATTAATTGCGCCTTGGTTTCCCATGAAAGACTGGTTCTGAAATCCTTTATCAGCTTACTTAGCAACGGCCAACATAAATTTCTCTTTTATGCTTCTCTGCATCATGTCCAATTCATATCGCAGGATTTCATCTAAGGATATATTCTGTCAGCAGATCACAGTTTGCGTGCTGTGGGAACTGATTTCAGGCTTTAATCCTAATACAAACTGGGAAACAAAAATCTCCATATCCTTTTCCTCAGGGTACTCACGTCTACTATACTTTTGAAAGACCTGCAATAGCCTCTCATAGTATTCATGGACTGTTTCCTTCGGCTGTTGTGTGTTTTTCACCAATCTCTATGTTTTGATGGTATTCTTCCCTTCAAAAAGGTAATAACCACTTCATATTTTTCCATTACCGCTGGTGATGGCACATTTGTCCTTTTCACTCTAGTGGGTTCCCCCTTCGTCCATTGTTCAACAATTTTGCATTCTACCCATAAATCAGCTGGCACCACAATTTCAAAGAACATACTCAAATCAATCCGCAAGAACTTTGAAAACTTTAGGAACCTTTCTGCTTGTGCATACAACTGCACTGACTTGTCTCTCAACTTTGGAAAATTGTTCGGAAATGCCATCAAATTGCCTTTTTTCCATGGCCCATACACATAGGTGGATAGGCTGCTGCTTCAGCCTCACTGGGTTCATCCTATTTCCTTCCTATAGCTGCTTCTCTCTTTTTCTTTTCATGTTTCTAGGCCCACCTGAGTTCTAATTCCTCCACATGCTTTCATCTGCAAATGCATTTGATCATTTCTGTAAGGTGCAATCAAATTCCTGTAATCCTCATATTTTCTATATCATCTAATTCAACCTTATAGCTCTGATGTAAGTTCACATGCTATCTCTACCAATCTGTTGTGCACCACGGCAGGCCTTCAAGTAATCTTCTTTCACAGGTAGATTTGTTTATTTCTCTGGCACTGATCTAAGTGTTCAAACTCCAGACATTACTTGATTATCTTCTTTAATTCCACCTTCAATTTTGAAATATCCAATAGTCTATCCTTTCTAGTGTCTAATTCTTTTGTGGCCTTTGTAACTTCTATGATCCTTTCTCTTGTAACTTCCTCAAGAAATGCTGGTAGATATCCTTCCTCATTTCAACTGAAGGAATTGGGAGCCAATGGAGTCGTAAATACTAGGGTCCCTCCTCCATTTACTAAAGTCTGTAAAGTTTGTGTGGGTCTCCACAGAACTAACTGTGAATTTTGGATTGTCAATGTGACATCTGGCTATCTCTCAATTTGGAGAGGAGCGCTTGCAACCAGTCAGTGTACAACCGGCGCATTTTGGTTGGTAACTAAAGCCTGTGGTTTGCCACAACTGGTGGAGCAATTTGTAGAATTTGTAAAGGTCTTTCATTTGAAAGTAATCCTGGATATAGAGAAGCAGTAGCCACTGTTCATCTAGCACTTGCACCTAACTCTCCTGGATCAGAGAAACAGCAGGTGGTGGGGGTCAGGAAGACAACACCTGTTCTAATATCTCATCTCCCGAATCCGTATCTGACTCACAGGATCCATACTCTTTTTTGCAGTTTATGATGTATGAACCAAATATAATCTGGTTCCCTCAATAATAGGCTCCCTCCATCTATGCTGTTCTTCATCCCATAAGCATTTGCATAATTTTGCATTGCTCATCTAGTCTTTCTCTGATATTTTTCTTTATCCTTCTCTCTCGCAACCTTTCCCAGCATTAAAAGCCTCATATTGCTTGGGTCGAGGTGGTGAGTTCATCTGATACAATTTTTCATTCAAATGATCCAAGATTTAATATTAAATACCGCATATCTAGGAGAGCTCAAAGCACCCTCACTTTCTGTAATCCTACTCCAGTCTCGAAGTCAAAAACATGTACTTAAACCATGTTTGGTAGTGATAATGTATTCCGGAGTACCCTGAGGAGGTGCATTCTTAACATTTGCATACAGGAATAGGAACATCCCCTCTTACCAACTTCTTAAAATCCTCAAAGTATTTCATGGTGACAATTTTTATTTACAAAAAAATACACTTCAAACCAAACGTTTTGATTTTTGTTCCGCACACATCAAATCCAGGTCCCCACTCAAATATCAGCTATTATTTTCATGCGGTTTGCTACCAAATCTGACTACAGTACACAATTGAAAAGATTCAATTACAGGTCAGCACTGAAAATCCACTAGCCAAAGTCTGTGCGAAAGCACACCAACCATCCAATCCCAGTGCGAAACACTGTGGCATACAGACTAACTCCTCACAGCAGTCACCCTCCTTCACAATTCCTTCTCACATTCACACAATGTTTTCAAATAACTTCTTAAACAACCACTGATTTGCTCTACTAAAAGAATTGAAACATTACAACCGCTCACGAGTTTGCTAGAATTGCAAGTGAATTCTTGACCAGTGAGAAATCAAGCAAATCAATGTAGTTTCCCTTGTTGGTGCAATAAGGTCCCACTAACATTAACCACGATTAATCAATGACAACTTATCCCTATGTTACTGATGCAAGTGATGATACCTCACACTTTATGCCTAAGGTATCTGCAAACAAGTTTAATTTTAGCATTATCTCAGGGTCTTTTAACTCCAGTAAGCCTGAAACTCAAACCTCTTCTCTTAAACTTCGAAGTTACTTTATCACTCACTCACACAACATAAAAAAATAGACTTACAACCACAACATTTCACCCTAATTATACTCTCAACTTCCAAACTGCAACCACCTTCGAATTCCACTCTGCCAATCCGTCACATTCTGGACACTGGGAACTGGAGTTGGGGATTATTTTATTATAACATGGATATTATTTTTTAGCTCAGTTTGGTGTGTAACCCATATCTTCCTCTACCAGAAACTGGTAGCTCTCAAGGATTGGTCAAATAAGATTTTAAATGGATCATTGAAATACTGTGGTGCTCATCAGGTCAACAGACCTTTGCCACCATTTTAGAATGGAGCTAAAACTAAAGTACAAGTCATGTATATCATCAACTGTCAGGTTCTTAAACATCAGTCAATGAGGAGAAATTCAAGAAGTTTCTAAGCCCTTAATTTCTCTTTTAAGGAATTACTCCAATTACAGAAATAGAGAAAAGGTTTGGTGAGGGACAGCATAAATAAACAGTGTGTTCCATAAAGGAGTTAATCACTAATCTATCTAAAGAGCCTAACCTATTCTAATAGAGAACCCATGAAGAGTGTCTTCTGGAAAAGAACAAGATTTTCGGAGATTAGATAATGTCTTGAACTTCCCATAAAGTGTTTTTCTAGAAACTCAGCCAAGTTCCTAACAGCTGCAGGAGCAACCATTAAAATATATCAGAGACAGAGAAATGATCGCAGCAGCAGCATTGATCAAAAAGAGTCAGGGAAATAGATGGAAAAGTCACTGTCAGCAGTAGCTTTAAGTAAGAAGTAGAATGGTGATCTTAATGATGAAATGTCTGAGCTCTCTAACTAGGAACACTTGATTATAATATGAAATTTATATATATTGTAACAAAACTTAATATGTGTATGTCATCTTCAGCCAATGGAAGCCACTCGTCCAATGGTGTCATCAACATCCCTTGCTTCTCCTTCTGATTCCCACGGTAAACATTCTTGCCGGTATATAGTTTAACTAATTTTGCAATATTAGATACATGGGAGAAAGCTCTCATGAGAACCTTCATTCCTAATCTGTTAACTATTTTCAATGTCCCATTGTTAAAAAAAGGGCTAGCCAAATGTAATAAAACAAAAATATCAACAATTGCCTGGTTAAGCATACACATGATAGATCTCATTTGTTTTCAATTTAAATCCACAGCAAATTAATTGTTAAAGCAGGGTGAGCTATTGTGATGTGATGAAGGAAAAAGGACATCATCTTAAAGTCAGCACATTCTTTAGTAGGATGCTGGTGCTAGGCAAAATATTCTAAAGAAACGTCTATTTAGCTGTGAGCGAGAGTCGAAAGAAAATGGTTAGGGCCTAGTTATAGAAGCACATTAAATATTATAACTTACTGCATTTTGCACTTCACGTAAAGTTTCCTACACGTTAAAATCAAGCACATTTTTCCTATGTGTGATCACTTTATGCAGTTCTAAAATGTATTTCTAATACATTTTTACATCTCTTATTTGATGTTTAAATTTATTTCTGACAGTAATATTATAGTTAGGCATCATAATAAGATCTTACTTTACCTTAAAGAAAATCACAGATTCTCTGAAAAAAACAAAGGGTGAAGAAAGGCTATAATTAGATAATAAAATATGAACTTAGCTAACTATAATTTAAAAAAAAAATGAAATCCACAGGAAAAAAGCGAAGATTATAGCAATGGTGTAGTTAGGTGACAAATAACATAAAATTTCATACCCCAAAAAAACACTGAAATTTGCCGGTATAATAGTTTAGCTAGCCAACTATAACTTGGGCCCCTTCCATGCACTGCTGATGACCTTAGTTATTACACCATTCATGATATGTTTAATGACACCATTGATGACATCTCAAATGAACTGTTTTATGTCATCGTCTATGAGTGTGACTGTTTTTTATATGCTTGTTATATGATTCTGACCCAGAAAGGTATTTAGTGAGCTAGATCTACAGCACATTTTGTATCGCTTCTGTGCTGCCAATGAATGTAAGGTTTTGGAACATGCTTAGCCTCCTAATTGTACATGTGTAGAGAGTGTGGGCCCTCCATAAAGACTTGCCAATAGAACAAAGGCTCTGTGTAGTAGGAATTTCACCACCTAACAGAAACTGAGAAATGTTTTGCACAGGACGCTTAAAATCTCTTTAATATTCTGAACTATAATGTTCCTTTATACTTAGTTTTTTTTGTAAATGTGTTTTTTGACATCATTTGAAGTAGTTTTTGCATTAAAAACGATTAATGGGTTGCAGGAAGATGGCCGTGAGTTGTTAGACCACTGCTGGTCCACCGCTCGTGAGCCCGCTCAGTTCCTCAATGCAGGACGGAGTTCCCCTACTCAGCCTGCCGTGATTTACCAGTCCCCCGTTTACATACAATTACCTACCTGTGCTTACCGATGTGGGTTCCTTCACTTCCTTCTTGAAGAAAGTGGCCCGATTAGGGTCACTAATGACCAACTCTCAGCCTTCCATACCAAATGAAGGGTCAGTCAGACAGTAGAGAATACAAACCAATAACTGTTTATTATTGTACACTCAGAGCAGATCCAAGTCTGCCTAGTCGCTAGAAGTGCTGCAGAGAGGACTGAAATTAACAAGCATAAAGATACACTATGTACATTTCGTAACTGGGCTAAAACATGCCCACGGTGGGATTTTCCAGGCAGGAGCAGCTTAACAGTAAAATACAAAAAAACGATTTCAGAGCTCCTATCTTATACAAAGTATCTCAACTCCAAGATCATTCCATTCGGGCCCGCCACTAGACAAGTGAGAGAGGGCATCTATCTAGTGAGAAAGGTATGCGCTAATAAGAACAGTGTATTCATTGCTGGAACAGAATAGAGATGAAGAAAAGAAAACTCTAAGTGGAGCATTTGTCAGAATTTAAACAAGATCAGTTTTGAGCAGCTTAAAATGGTGCCTGTAGTAGTAATAAATCTTTATTCGGTTATAATGAGACAGTGATAACCATTAAAGTACATACATAAAACATATCACAGACAATGTACATATTTTAAAAAGGCTCCTTATATCGACTAAAATGCTTTAACCAAGGTTCGCTCTATGTTTAAAAATATACTTTAAAAAAGTGCTGAGGCATTTCGTAGTAAATGTAGTATTCAAAAATTGCAAGTGCAACATGGCAGGACGACACCTTCTAAAACCTAGGGTCCTCAGCAGTGGAATTAGCCAGAGGTTACGATGGGTAGAATAGTATTTACAAAACAAAACAGTATGCATAGTTGACTGTTCCGACATCTCATCACAGGGGCATAACGTTAAACACTCATTCCAATTTTGGTTTTTAGGAAAGGCTACAAGCCGATGAAAGACATTCAGTCTAAATCGTGTCAACAAAAAACGTTCAAATTGTGACTCGACGTAGGCCAAGTAGGGTTCCATTTCCAATGTGATCATGACTATTAAGGAGTGTTGATCAGATGTTTTACTTATCTCCTTACTCAACCGGGATTCTTCCATATAGCTAAGGGCCTTTATTTTTAAATCTTTCTTCGAGATCTCTGCAATCAATTCAGGGTTAACAAAGTATTTGTTAAGGCCTAGATCTGTAAGAAGGTTTTTCACATAATGCAGCCACTCAATTTTCCCCATATGTTCTAGGGACATACAATCGGCCACTATGTCTTTTGTGAGTAAGTTATCTGTTGACGTCCAGATGCGGCGCCACAACAAAAGAGGTTGAATCTTAGCCAGGTCTTCAATGTGGGGGATTCCAAGTTCTGCATGGCAGGCAAAGGTCGATGCTCGCTTTGGTGCCATCAGAAGAAATCTCGTAAATGTGTTCTCTGCTACCTGCAGAGCGTTAGTGTTTTTGTATCCCCAGAGGCCCGCCCCGTAAAGTGCAATGGAATGGCACTTGGCTTTATAAATGCGGAGAAGCTCTACTGGTGGTCTCTTCCCTAGCTTCTGGGAAAATTTTATAAGAGCAATTATTGCTCGCAGAAGTTGGTGTTTGCGAGCTTCAATAGCCGCCTTCCAGTCGAGTTTGTCATCTATCATGACCCCAAGATATGGATATTGTGTAGTCAGATCAATTCTCTCTTTAGCGAGGGAAATGATAGTCCTTCCCCTGTTCTTTCCCTTTCCTGCCACCATCACATATGTTTTTGATGTTTATTTTAAGATCCAAACTGCCCATAAAATTTGAGTATCTATCTAAGGCTTTCTGCAACTCTCGCGGAGTACGTGCCAATATTACGGCGTCATCCGCGTATAAAAGCGCAGGCACGAGGCGATTTTTTACTCGTGGGAGGTCCTGGGCCCCTCTCAGCATCTCAACTTCAAGACTGTTGGTGTAAAGAGAAAATAGAAAGGGGGCCAGGACACAACCCTGCCTCACGCCCCGCTCTACCTTAAAAGACTCGGATAGTTCGCCCTGTGTTCCAAAACGAACCCTGGATGAGGCGTTGGAATAAAGTGCACGAAGGAGGTATACTAGGTCAGAGTCTATGCCCATATCAGTGAGCACTGACCAAAGTTTTGAATGAGAGACACAGTCAAATGCTGCAGAAAGATCGACATAGACCATGTACAGCCTTCCTTGCTTTGCAGATACATATTTTCCCATCAATAGGGCTAAGTTCAATGCCTTTTCAGTTGTTCCGAACCCCTCTCTGAATCCGAATTGGACATCAGATAATATATTATGATCATTTACCCACTCCTGGAGACGCTGAAGAACCACTCTGCCCAGGACTTTCCCGAGCGAGTCCAGTAGTGAAATTGGCCTATAGCAGGTCACGTCTTCCCTGTCTCCCTTCTTAAAGATGGGGACCATAATCGATTGGGTCCAAGACTTGATTAGCCCACACTTCATTACTGCGTCAAACACTCTTTTTAAAATTGGAGCCCATAAATCTAACTGGAACTTAAAAAAGTCAACCGGTACGCCATCTGGGCCAGGGGCTTTCCCGCGTTTACTTTTTTCCACAGCATTTATAATTTAATTCATTTCAAAGTTTAAGAGGATCGGAAATGAACTATTTTGTGGGGTCTGTTCACTTTCTGCCGGTGATTCAGTTCCTAATGTTTTGCCAAAAACTTTAGAGAAATGATTTACCCATGTTGGGCCCTCAATTGCTGCTTCTACTATGGGCTGATCACAGGGATCGTTCAGAAAGGGGGTCTTTACGACCTTCCAGAACTGCTCGCTATTTCTATTCTGGGAGCTCTCATATAATTGATCCCAGAGCGCTTTTTTCAGTTCTTGTTTTCTGGTTTTGCAGGCTAGTCGATAAGACCTCCTTAAACTACGAATCTCCTCTTGATCTCTTATGGGTTTTGTCAGTGCTTTCTTTAAGGATTTATGTGCCAAGGTGCATTTATGGCCAAACCACCCTTTTTTCCCGCCCCTAATCCCTTTCTTGTTACCGGTTAAGAGATCCTTTACTTTCTCCATAATTAAACCGAAATTGTGAAGAAGTTCTTCTTCACTAGTATCAGTGTCCAGACACTTCACAATTGCGGGATATACCGCATGGACTACCTTGTTTGTTATGACTGCTGGGTCTATCTTTCCCCAACCTAAGGCATAGCCATTTGTTTTTGCGAGGTAAATATTATTCTGGGCGAGTGCGGTCATCATCAATTGGGGTGTGAGTTGCGCCTGGTCAGTAACCAATTCAAAGACCAATGCGACATGGTCGCTTAGAGTGTTAGTTAATACTCTAAAGCTCTGAGCCTTGTTCTCAAATGTTGCGGAAACCAGTATGTAGTCGATCGTCGACTCCCATCCCCTACCCAGATATGTAGCCTGTAGCTGCCTAGTGGCAGTGTTAATTTCATTTAAAATCACTAAGCCAAGTTCTGACAGTGTTTCATTTAGCAGGTCTCCTACCTTGGTGTGACAGAAGTGGGTCATATAATTTTCTGTTTTTTCTGCCATACCACAGATATTGGTGTTTTTTTTGTCGCAGGGGTGATGATTAAAATCACCACACCAAACGATGCTTGGGACATCTAATCCTTGCATCTTTTTTGTCAGAATTGAAAGTTTATTACGGATAGTCCCAAGTAAATTTACTCTCTCACTTTCTGGTAAATTATCATACATATTTACTAGAATTATTGTCCCGTTCTTCGGGAATGAGAGTTTCAATATCTGATAATTAGGATATAGGCCAAGAGATATTATTTTTAGCCCCACTATAGTATTTTTTATGAACACCGTCAGACCCCCCTTAGCCCTTCCATGGGCACTAGCCACTGCCGATGAAAAGTAGGTTTTATAGCCTATCATGTGCTGTTCATTAGTAGACCATGTCTCCTGTAAACAAATTATATGATAGTCCTGAACGAAGTCAGACAGACTCCCATTCAATATTTTTGTTCGTAGGCCCGCAATGTTCCATGACATAATTTGTATTATTATGTCATTATTTGTACTTTTATTTATACGGACTACCTCCGCGACTAATTGGTGCTCTGCATCTCCCTTCTCCAGAAATTGATGGACGCAAGTGTTCCCCGGATTGATAATATCAGGTCTTCTGGGCGATGTTGAAATAGATACTGAGTGAGAATTACTATTATCCATTTTTTGTATTTCTGCGCTAACTAATAATGAGTTATTATTTTCCATTACTTGCGTTTCTGCGCTTTCGCTTCGGAGAACAGTATCATTAGGGGTAGTTTGATTTACCGTAATGAGTTTTTGTAATCGTGCCTGTTTTACGCTGAGTCAATCTACATTTTCCAGATCACTCAGAACTGAATATTAGTTTTGGGTAGGTAGATTATACCTGTGATATGACTCGGAGCAATTATTCTGAGATAGATAATTTAGGGGCTGAAACGAGTGTTGATCATTAGTCAAGGGCCTCCCCCTAGAATGCAAATTAAACAGGTGATTACGAGCATTTTGATAGGGAGTTTGCTGGTCTGCTTCTCTCCAGTCTGTGAAGAGGTTTTTTGCAGGGTGAGATTTAAAATGGGAAGCCAATTCTCGTGGATAAAAATAGTTTACGTAATGCGTCGAGATAGCGTCCCCCCCTCTAGCTTCGTACCAGTCTCCAATGCATCTCACGGCTCTATGGTCCCTAAAGTTAATAATTATCGCGTCCCCCTTCTTTTCTTTTGGTCTAGATCCCACCCATCTCGTGCGTCTCACCATTAAAATTTCCCCATCTATATGGGCGGGAAGTGGTCGATTTTGATTTAACCAATAAATGGTTTTATTTTTTAAAGCATAAAAGTCCTCTCTGGTGCCCTCTGGAAGTTCGGGTACCCCTGTCATGATGATAGTATATGGGGCTGATTCTGGGGGTAGATCCACTCTTCTACTTGAATTGGTATTCTTGGACTGGATTAGCCGTTCACCATTCCTAACATCCATAGTATCTTTTCTACTCATATTATTTACATCCACAGGATTGCTTTTGCTTTCATTTTTTGAGTCTTCAGCATTTCCTGTCGTTCCAGGTGTAAGTCTACTGTCTACCCTTGTCTCCCTACCTATTTCTTTATTTTTAGGTGGGGGGATAATTCTACCCATATCTATAGTGTCTTTGGATGGTTTTTCCACTGATTTCCCCCCCCCGAGCGGTGTGCGTTTTCCTATGAATGCCACTAGTTGTTGGTTGTTCTAACAAGCTAGGGGGAGAGATAGCTGAGTCAATGGTACTAATTTTATTCTGTTTTTTTAGGAATTCGGAAAGGGTAGAATTATTCCCTTGGATTTGTTTACCCAAATCGTCCAAGTGCAAACTTATTAGTCTTGTCCTCTCTAAGAGGGGAAGTAGGAGGGACTTAACCATAGTCTCTATTTTGGTAAATAGTTCACCCATCGGATCTTGATCAGTGGGGATTCCTGTAGTGTTAAAGCTAGGGGAAGGGTTATTTAACACTGCTGGACCAGTGGGTGTCGAGGGTTGTGCAGGGAATCTAGTCTTCTTGTTTTTAGCTAGAAGTGTTTTAACAGGACGGCTTCGTCTCTTTTTTGGAGTATGTCTTTTCTTAGGAATCCCTATAACCGGTGGGGGAGAGATATCCAGGGTCGGTGAGTCTGATAGCCCTGATGTAGTTAGGCTAATTAAATGGTCTGACAAGACAGGCGTACATGGAGAATTTGTCAGAAGAGTTATTGTTTCCTCCTTTTCAGGAATAGGGCCTGGTCTCTCAATTATCGCCCCCGGAGAAAGTACGTTCCCAATTTTACCCAATGAAGAACGTTTGCCAGTTAGCAAATCAAAGGATAAACGCTTTTCGGTATCTGCAATTTCCTTCTCCAGAACAGTAGTCACTCGTTTAAAAAATTGATCTATTGTACCGGAGACAGGTCCATTAGAAGTATTGACAGTTAAGGTACGTGATTTCCCTGCTTCTAAAGACATGGTAATAAACTAACCTGCACAATACTATAAAAAGACCTCAATTAAGCAGATCCAAATTGAAGGGAGTATACAATACAGAATTAAGGGGTACAGATGACAATGAATATGAAAAGGTGTAACGTTTACCATACGGCAGGAGTTAATAGGGTGGCCCGTCCTGTCCTCGGTCGCCCTCGGACGGCCTCAGACGGCCCGCTCTTTGCCCAGTCTTCGCCCCGGGTTACGCCCCGCACGCGTCCCGCTAACGCGTGAGGGGGTGTAAAAAGAAAACAAAGGGGGCGGGCCGGGAAGAGGAGCCAGGTGCGGGCAATAACTACAGCACAAGGCAGCCTGGACCTCGCAGTCCCGGTTAAGCAGTTCAGCAAATAAAATTCCCCTTACGAACAGAGCATCTCCCGCAGTCAGGACAACACGAGGGCACAGCCAATGGGGTCAAATGTCATCCACAGCTCCGGACAGCAACCACAGCGGCGAAGTAAGTTCAAGCCAAGTATTCACCAGTGACCTCGGCCTACGAGCGGCTCCCGCGAAGCGGGGGCCGCGAGGCCTTATGTAGTTCTTGGTGGCGGGGCCGGGAAGAGGAGCCAGGTGCGGGCAATAACTACAGCACAAGGCAGCGTGGACCTCGCAGTCCCGGTTAAGCAGTTCAGCAAATAAAATTCCCCTTACGAACAGAGCATCTCCCGCAGTCAGGACAACACGAGGGCACAGCCAATGGGGTCAAATGTCATCCACAGCTCCGGACAGCAACCACAGCGGCGAAGTAAGTTCAAGCCAAGTATTCACCAGTGACCTCGGCCTACGAGCGGCTCCTGCGAATCGGGGGCCGCGAGGCCTTATGTAGTTCTTGGGGGCGGGGCCGGGAAGAGGAGCCAGGTGCGGGCAATAACTACAGCACAAGGCAGCCTGGACCTCGCAGTCCCGGTTAAGCAGTTCAGCAAATAAAATTCCCCTTACGAACAGAGCATCTCCCGCTGTCAGGACAGCACGAGGGCACAGCCAATGGGGTCAAATGTCATCCACAGCTCCAGACAGCAGCCACAGCGGTGAAGTAAGTTCAAGCCAAGTATTCACCAGTTACCTCGGCCTACGAGCAGCTCCCGCAAAGCGGGGGCCGCGAGGCCTTATGTAGTTCTTGGGGGCGGGGCCGGGAAGAGGAGCCAGGTGCGGGCAATAACTACAGCACAAGGCAGCCTGGACCTCGCAGTCCCGGTTAAGCAGTTCAGCAAATAAAATTCCCCTTACGAACAGAGCATCTCCCGCAGTCAGGACAACACGAGGGCACAGCCAATGGGGTCAAATGTCATCCACAGCTCCGGACAGCAACCACAGCGGCGAAGTAAGTTCAAGCCAAGTATTCACCAGTGACCTCGGCCTACGAGCGGCTCCCGCGAAGCGGGGGCCGCGAGGCCTTATGTAGTTCTTGGGGGCGGGGCCGGGAAGAAGAGCCAGGTGCGGGCAATAACTACAGCACAAGGCAGCCTGGACCTCGCAGTCCCGGTTAAGCAGTTCAGCAAATAAAATTCCCCTTACGAACAGAGCATCTCCCGCAGTCAGGACAACACGGGGGCACAGCCAATGGGGTCAAATGTCATCCACAGCTCCGGACAGCAACCACAGCGGCGAAGTAAGTTCAAGCCAAGTATTCACCAGTGACCTCGGCCTACGAGCGGCACCCTGTAAATCAATCAATCAATCAATCCACTTTATTCGATTAATTAAAATCCTAAAAGTACAATCCACAACAATAGACAGACAAAAAAGACATTTAAATATAAAATGTAAGAAACACTATCACTTAAGAATTCATCATGTGCAAATTTTCCAAATTAAAAATTTCCATGAACCTAATTTAAGCGGAGTTCATCATAAGGTTTCTGTTATTCTTGAACCTCATAAAAATACAATGCACAACAATACACAGACAAAACAGACAATTTAAATATAATATATAAAAACAATATCACTTATGAGGTCATTCTGTGCAAATATGCAAAATTTAAAATTGCCGTAAGCTTAATCTAAGCGGTATTCATCATAAGGTTCCTGTTTTTCTTAAGCCTCACGGCAGCAACTACAAAAAGATGCAATATAGAATATGTCCCCTGGGTTGCACAACGTCTGTAGGTAAACTAGTGCTGGTCTAACCTGTGAAAAAACCCTATCTCTCAGAATGGGTAACAAAAATTTCATGCGGACGTCAGTATAAAAATGACAAAACATAACAAAATGTAGGGTATCCTGAGGTGAGAAGTTATCACAATTACAAGGTTACGCATCCTCAGGCTTACACCACTCCGGAAAATCCCCCAATGAGAAATGAATCAAATTAAAACGGAACCTAGTTAGGAGCCAGCGATGGAAAGGCTTATTCACCAGTACCAAGTATGGTTCAATGTGAATAGTTGTTTTTGTCAAAAAATGAGTTCTAACCAGAGGTTTGCTTAGCTCCTGCTCTTCCCGCTCCGATATCAATAAATTCTTAAAATTCAATTTCACCCACAGAACGTCTTCCTTCCGGATCTTATCTGGTGTATCATATAGATCAGGCCATCCTAATTTAGATAACATACATTTGACCGAGGACAGCCACTTGATTTTATAAGACTTATCTCAATTGACACAATCCCTTAGGATCTGACGATTCAGGGATAAATCGGGATTAAGCCAAATTTTGAGCCAGCAGAGCAACGGAGCTGTACTCAAAATATCAGAAACGTAGCCTAAACCCAATTCCTGATGTATAGCAAAGGTTGGGGTAGATTGTGGTAGGGACAGGAGACTTCGTAAAAATTTGTTTTCAGCTATCTCAATCCCGGACTGATCTTTAAATCCCCATATAGAGGCGCCAGAGGTTGCAATGGCCAAACATTTCGCTCTATAAATCTTTAAAATAGCCTCTATGGCTCTGGCCCCCAAACGCTTTACAAACCCCAATAGACCTAAGGAAGATCGGAAAACTGCATTTTTTAAAAAAAATTTGTTGGGGTATCCAAGAGGACCTATCATCAAATAAAACCCCTAAGTAGGTAAAAGAGGACACCGAAGAGAGTTCCAGACCATTACAATAAAACAATTTAACTTTTCTGGATCTAATACCTGTAGACATAACATGTGACTTTCCAATATTCACTACCAAATTCAAAGACTGCATATAAGCTCCAAAAGAATCTAGCAGCCGCTGTAGCCCTATCGCAGTACGGGCTAAGAGGACAGCATCATCCGCGTATAGGAGAACCAGAATTGAGCAGTCCCCTACACGCGGAATATCCAGGGATGCCTCCAGTAAGGTCTTACCCAGATAATTAATATAAAGGGTAAACAGCAGGGGCGCCATAATGCAACCCTGGCGAACCCCTCTGCTTGATTTAAAAAGTTTTGTACAATTACCAGCCTGGGAAATCCTGACCGAGGCTTTAAGATCTTGATGAAGGTTGGCCAGAAAATATACTAAACAGGGGTCAAGGCCCTTATCCAGCAAAATATTCCATTGCTTGGACCTGTTAACCAGGTCAAACGCAGAGGATAGATCCATGAAAGCCATCCTCAGACAACCTTCCTTAGCCATGGTATATTTGCTGATCAATAAATATAAATTAAGGCACTGATCCATGGTGCTACGTCCCTGACTAAACCCATACTGGAGGTTAGATAAGATCTTCCTGTCACTAGCCCAGTACAGTGATTTTGGTCAGGATCACCTTACCTAATATTTTTACAGAGGAGTCAATCAGGGATATGAGTCTGTAGCACCGCGGATCCCCTCTCTGGCCCTTTTTAAATGCTGTGAATGCTGTAGACTTGTAAAGCGCACAGCTGCCCCAGCAACGGGGCGTCCCGGCGCTGTAGACCGCTGGGGAACCCGTCCTGGCTATCCCTGTGAGATGGTCCCTATCTGGGTATCTCCAAGGTGAAACCAGGCATCCCCGGCGTCTGTGGGGGGCCGTTGTAGAGATGAGGCAAGCTTAATGCCCAGAGTTGCCGAGTGTGTTCCTGGTTAGAGTAGGTACCGAGGCGAGAATTATCGAGTCCGTTTTGACCCTGGTCCACGACCCTGCCGCGTCGGGAATTGAACCCTGGTCCCTGGCCGATTCTCTGCTTATGGGTCTGCCGCCTCTAACCAGTGAGCCACACCTCTCCACAGGGATGATAGTCGATTGGGACCAAGAAGCAGGAAACCCATGAGAGCCAGAGGCATTAAAAACATTGGCCAAAATTTTTGCCCAGTATTTGGGTTCACTTTTATAAAGATCGGCAGGAACACAATCTGGGCCTGGGGCCTTATTATTGGAGGAATCTCTAATAGCTGTCTCAACTTCCTCCTCCTTAAAAACAAGCGGCACTGTGGATTGAGAAAGTGAGGTCCTGGTAAAGCTATCCAGTGCCTCATTAGATTCATAAATGGCCTCAAAATGAGACAACCACTGGGCCTCTGTGATATTGTTTCCTAAAATCTCATTATCGTCACCACAAGAAAAAGGGGTATTAATGATTGCCCAAAATCTTGAGCTATCCTTTATCACATCGGCGGATAGTAACGCATTCCACGCTTCTGCCTTGATCTCGGCTTTCCGACTATGCATTGCTATCTTATAGTGCCTGTAAAGAAAATGGTGCAGCAAATGCTAACTTACACATTGCAATGCGCAAACATTAATATTTCTATTCTAACAGACCCTCCTTTTAGCATGAGCTAAAATATTTCTAACAGCAAGACACGAAGCAAACTCCGAACAATTATAAAATCACATTAATGAGGAATATTAAATGTTATCAACATCAGGAAGTGAAACAGTGAGGAGGGTAGAATTCTCAAAAATTCCCTTGTCTATATTCATGAGATCCTCAATGTCCTTTTGTATCATAATTGCGGCATTTGTATCATGAATTGATATAATCTTTTTGGGGGTGAGAAGTGTAGTACAATAAGAACAACAGAATGGAAGACACTAAACCAGGAGACAGCAAAGAACCAATAACAATATGAGATAAATTACTTTTTCGAAAACCCAGCCCCAGCTTCCAAAAAGTGACCAACTCCAATTCCTGCTTTCCATTCCTTCGATGTTCTCGAGGATATCTAAGATGTGTTTAGTAATATTCTTTCCCATATTCTTAATCCTGACTATGCACTGGTCGCCCACTACTGCGCATACAACACCACTAAAATAAAATGAAAAGCATATCTGGTCTGTTCTGAATATATATGCACACTCTCCAATTGAGTGGTGATGTCACGCAAAGCTGCTACTGTGGTATTAGACAAATTTGCAGCTTACATCGAAACATTCTCTAGCTTTCTCACCCCTGGCCATAAAAGTAACACCCAAAGTGAAAATAGAAGAAAGGATGTATCCAAAAGTAATCCGGTTACTATAATTATTGGCCTCTATATCGGTCACTCCCTCACAGAATTCTTTTGTGAGAGTCCTTTTAACCCAGCGTACATTAGGCTTAGCATATTTACAGGGCACACCTAAGGGCAATACCATCCCAAGAGCCACATCATCTGCACCATTTTGGACGCTGGAGAACGTACCGTTAGACAAGAAGTAAAACCCCGGGTGTGCATAAATCAGTCCTTTGTAATCTACTGCAGCATATCGAGTGTTAATTGCAAAAGTACTTGGATATTTGTCATTCACCAAAGGGATTGTATTTTTATAAAGCACTATTCCAGAACAGTTGATATACCAAAAAGTGTCAGTACTATTTACGATGGGGCAGCAAGCAGGATAAGAACCAGCCTCCCGGGTGACTATAGACTCCTTGTAATGCCAGCCCACCAAAGTAACATTCTGTTCTTCCATATAAAATTGTTGCAATATGTATTGCTATCACAACCCGGATAACCCATTCCCAGTTGCTTTCTATAAAATAGACAAGGCCCTGGATAGCCAAAACCAGAAACTCCCTTCACTTCTGTAAATTGTGGTGGGCAGGTATATGTATAGTTTGCAAGTGACAATGGATATGCAGTCTGTAAACTAGTAACAGATTCAGTGGGGTAACAAGCTGTCCCTTCTCCGAAGAATCTCTTGTGTGTGTCTAGAAATACATTACTCGGGGCTGTTCTTGTGTTTCTTTTCAGGGAGATAACCTTACCCTTATTGCACAGAGGCATAGTTTGATCATTTTCCAAAACCCATGGCACTCCACACTATATTATTATTATTAGCAGAACCAACAGAACAACACATGATATTTTCCTTTTTTGTGTCCACACCATATCATGCTGGGCAACAAGAACCATTGGCTGCTCTTCCCCAGCAACCTTTCTAACAAAGGGATGCATAATGTATAATGAAAAAGGGTGCCAAAATGCAAAAAGATATACAAGTTCCCAGTGTCCGTCGTGCATCACTGGTACAGGCTTCTATTGTCCATCACTGGGTTGGCGCTCTTGAGCACCGGCAGTGGAGTTTGCTCTGTCCTAAGCTCTTTTAATGTATTCCACGCCAATCCAGATGGTATACTTTCAAGGTATACTTCAGTTTTCCCTAACGAATGTTCAAACAACTAAGATAAAATAAACAGAAAATTCTCCACTAGTTTCTGTTAATTCCGTTGGTACTGTAACTCAGTACTAGCTACCTTACGCTGTCCATCCCTAGTCTCCTTAGGCTCAGTATCTCTCAGCCGAGGGCGAACATTGTACCTGGTAGCCCCAGGCACCCTGTTATTAGTGAACAAAGGCACTTGGATAGCTTGTGTTTCTGGTGGAACAGCCTCGTTTAAAGCATCCTCATTCTCCTTATCTGTTTGTGTCCAGGTTAACTGGGTATCGCTGGAAGGTACAAACCTGGGCACCTGTTCGCACTTCATGTCCCCTATACCGTCTTTGACCCACTGGTCATATGGTAACGGCAAAGGAATCCTCAGATGATGGGCAGCATGTGCCCATTTCTTTCGACCAGCGACCTTTACAGCCATCCTTGTCACCAACAAAACCTGCTCAGGACCTTTCCAGCGTGGTTGCAAACTTTTTTCATCTGAAAATGACGGAGCAATACATAATCACTAGGCTGGATGTCATGGCCAGTTCCCTCTGGTGTGGAAGGTAGGGATTACCGCACCTGCTGGTGAATAAAACATAAACTTTCGGTTAACTGGCCAAGGTATTCAAGCAACACAGGGTACTCAATATCAGAGTACTTACGAGGACGCGGGACACCCCAGATATTTGCCGGGCGCCCAAACACGACCTCATAAGGAGACCATCCTGTTCTAGAAATAGCTGTTGTCCTTGTTGACAAAAGAGCTAATGGTAAAGCATATTAACACATTTTAACCCTGTTGTCTCCTGAATTTTAGCCAGTTTCAGTTTAAGAGTACCATTGTACTTCTCAACCAAACCCGTGGACTGTCGATTATTAGCAGCATGACATTTCTGTTTTACATGTAGACATTCACAAATCAATTGAATCACTTTTGCATCAAAATGACTTCCGTTGTCATGGCTGTGTTATCTTTAGTGGGGTTAGCCTCAACCCATTTACTGAATGGACATACAACCACCAAAACATACTTAAGATTTTTGCATCTCTCCAATTCTACATAATCCATTTCTAGAACTTTAAAAGGAAACATGGGTGGTACAAAATTACCAGATGGTGTTGGAGTATCCTTCCCTAGATTATGCATCATACAGACCATGCAGTACTTTACTAAATGCGCAGCTGTCCTGGAAATATTGTCATTCTGCCATACAGGGGCTAACAATTTACAAATGCCTTTTGCACTAATTTGAGCTGGTGTATGTGACATAGTAACCACGGGAAGAACATATTCATCTGGCAACATCCATCTCTGTTTCCCTGATTTATACATCCAACTTCCTTCCTCATTCAACTGTGCTGAGCTCTCCTACTATTCCTCTAATTCTTCTAGTGTGGCTTCACTTTGTATCTCCTTCACACTCTCAAGGGTATTTTCAAACATAACAACTTTGGGAACCCACCTAAGTGGATCTGCTACAAACATGTGTTTCATCTTTGTTCAGGCTGTTTCCTTAGCTGTCTGATCTGCAAAAGCATTTCCTCTACCCACATCATCAGTAACCTTCCTATGGGCACTACACTTAATTATGGCCAATTTCCTGGGGAGTGTTAAAGCGGACAAAAACCTCCATATGAGGAGCCCATGCTGAATCTTAGTGCCATTAGAAGGGACCCTCTCTCTGCCCAGAGTCGTCCAAAATTATGGGCAACCGCCAATGCGTACTGGCTGTCAGTATAAATATTGCCAACCAGTCCTTCAATTAATTTGCAAGTTCAAACAAGGGCAGCAAGCTAAGCAGCTTGAGCTGACTGATAAGGGACCCCTGATGTCTCTACCACCGTGCGCAATGTAGTGATAGCATAAACTGCAGTGGTGGTGCCATATGGTAATTTAAAACAGGAGCCATCAACATATAGTTCTCCTTGGGTGTCAGATAAGGGAACATCCGTCAGGTCTACCCGTACCTTTGTCTCTTCTTCCGTCTGGAAGATACAATCATGTTTGTTGACTGCATCATTCTCAAATGTGGCTAGGTTCAGAGTGGCACATCTCTTAATCGGAATATGCTTAGCAAACAATGTCAATTCACAGCCAGTAAGACGGGAACTGGTGTGGTGCTGTGTCTTTGTCTTGTTCAAAAGTGTATCCACAGCATGGGGTTCAATAACTGTGAGGTCAGTATCAAGTGCGAGTCCAGCCAATTGTCTGATTGAAGTGCCACAGCCGGGACTGCTCTCAGACATATCGGAAGGGCCCTTGCAACAGGATCAAGCACAGCAGAAACATAAGCATAAGACCTCTGATTATCCCCACATTTTTGTGTTAAGACAGAAAACTCGTAACCAGCCATCTCGTGGACATAGGGCACGAACGGTTTGTTATAGTTAGGTGTGCCAAAACCTGGAGCCGAACAAAGCGCAGTTTTTATTTTTTAATTGCTCAAAAGAATGCTGGCATTCAGGCATCCAAGACAAAGGCTCATGCACTGTTTTTGTTGTAAATTCAAGCAAAGGTTTAATTAGTAGCGAATATTTAGGTATCCACTGGCGACAATAGGAAGTGATACCTATAATAGCGTGCACATCTTTTTGAGTTTGTGAATTGGGCATTTTAACAATGGTACTAATGTGATCTGGGGACAGCCTCCTTCCCTCCTGCGACAGCAGGTGACGTAAATAGGTGACCTCCTGTTGACAGTACTGACATTTAGAAAGGAAATCCTTATGTCCATGGAGAGCCAAATGCAGTAAAGATTTCACTGTGCTATCTTTGGAACCTTGTTTTGTATCAGAAGCAATGAGTAAGTCATCAATATACTGCACTAATACATTACCGGGAGGAAGCAATAGTGAATCCAACTGACTTTTTAATGCTTGACTATAAAGACAAGGACTCTCTGTATAACCCTAAGGAGCGTGACAGAATCTAAAGCTTCTACCTGCCAATGTGACCCCAAACAAATATCTACTGTCTGGATGAATAGGAATACTAAAGAAAGCATTTTTCAAGTCAATAACAGAAAAGAATTGAGCAGTAGAAGGAATCATTGTCAAAATCAAAGTAATATCAGGAACCACCGGAACTGTGGAACTACTATTTTATTAACCTTGCGCAAATCAATCACAAAACAGTAAACATCATCATTGTCTTCAAAAGATCCTGAAGGTATGCTCTTAAGAATCGGAAGTATAATAACTGTTCCTGTAAAAACCCGATCTTTTGTTCATCAAAAGTGCACATCAATTGGCACTACAACTCACCATTGTCCCTCATATATTTGTGCCATAATGTACTAAACATTATAGGGCCAAGTCCATGTTTCACATACATATCAAAATTAGGCCTGCCTTCAGGAGGCGCCGGCTGAGCTTCTTCTAATCAAGCATCTGCAGAAGAACAATGACAAAGCAAACTCCAAACTTTACTGAGGCCAGGCATTTTTTTAAAGGAAAACAAGTTTGCTATTCAACCTGGCAAAAGAGATGCAAGTACTTTTTATCAAATAGACCTCAGACCATACCAAACTCAAACGACAATGGTACCATATCAGCAAAGAACCACAAGAAACTCCCCTGATATCAGCAATACAAACAAACCAATTCTACACTTCTGATTCTCCAGACCAAACAGTCAGATCCGAGGGTTTTGCCATTCAGGACTCCAGTCGGGATGACCACTTGGCTAAGCACCATCCAGCAGAACAGAAGGGGCAGCTGGACGCAAATAAAAACTCTCCATGCAGGGATCCCTGAGTCGTCAGTCCGACCCGACGATGTCCTCGGCCTCCCCGTCTGCGGAAAGGGGATGGATCAATCACTCGAAGGAGTCCCTGTCCGGGTGCCAACTGAAGGAAGTGGTCCAATTAGGGTCATCCGGGTTCTTAATGACCACCCCTCAGCCTTTCATGCTAAAAGAAAAGTCAGTAAGACAGTAGAGAATACAAACCAATAACTGTTTATTATTGTACACTCAGAGCGGAGCCCAGTCTGTCAAGTCGCTAGGAGTGCTGCAGAGAGGACTGAAATCGACAAGCATTAAGATACACCATGTACATTTCGTAACTGGGCTAAAACACCCCCACAGTGAAATGTTCCATGCAGGTGCAGCTAAACATTGAAATACCAAAAAACGGTTTCAGCGCTCCTAACTTACACAAAGTATCTCAACTCCAAGATCGTTCCATTCGGGCTCACCACGCGACAAGTGGGAGAGGGCCTCTATCTAGTGAGAAAGGTATGCAATAATAGGAACAGTGTATTCATTGGTGCAACAGAATAAAAACAAAGAAAACAAAACTCTAAGGGGAGCATTTCTCAGAATTTGAACAAGATCAGTTTCGAACAGCTTAAAATGGTGCCTATAATGAAGATGGCACAGCGAAGGCTAACTTACACAGGGCAATGTGCAAACATGAACATTTCTATTCTAACCTTCTGCCTCTGGTCCTTCTGTCCTCTGAAAATCTCACTTGGTGGCTGGTAAGACAGTGGGCTTGAGGAGGGGTGCAGCAGCGCTGGGGCTCTGATTTACTTTGCTAAGTGATTGATTGACGGAGTGTGGCAGTGCTCCATTGGCCTTGTGCTGCGTATATTGGCTCACCATGAATGTTGTTAAAGGAGGGGTCTGGCATTCTAGTCAGCACCCAACCCAAGACATAAGGATGAGTGGCTCTGCCTTTTGGTTGCAGGGCAAAATTGTTGCCGGCCCGAACTCCCAGCTGCAGTACCTTGTCTACAGGACAGCCCTCTCTCCTGGGTTAACAATTTTAGCTGGAAGGAGAATAATAAGATTGTGGGTGGCAAGAATTGAGATTATTGAGAAGAGAAAGCCCTAGGCACTAAGTAAGTGAGGCGGCAGAGGTATAGACACTATAATGATCTCAGGCAGATGCCCGTCAAAGGCTCAAGGAAACTATGCCTAGCAGGGGCTGATGTCTTCCTCAAGCTGGAGAATGCTGGCCAAGGAGAGAAGCGGCCCTGTCAATACCCATAGTGGACTGAAAGCGGATACAATTCCTACATCTTCTGTTCTCTCTTCGAGCACTCAGGTAAAGGGGGAGGTTCCCTCTGGCTTATCCACTTCAAAGGAGATAAGCATCACTGGATTTGCAAGAGAGAATGGCTACCCCATACTCAGCGTACAATGGGCGTGGTTTTGACAACTTGTCTGCCTCTTGGCCCTAAGGAAGTTATAATTCCCAGTGAGATGTTGGCCCTCTCCCTCTCCATCTTGCCTCCTCAAGGTTATCTGACAAAGGCATCTGACGGATGTGGGCACTCTCTCCATTCAGAAGCCAGACCCCCCAAGACTCTGAGTTCACAGTCCACATCACAGATTTTTCAAATCTCTCAGCCTCTGTGCCCTAGCAGTCTAGAACAGGGGGCAGCAGGGCGGGTTGGCCAAGTGGCCTTTTTTCCCTTTTGGACCTCTCAGATAGTGATTGGGAGGAGGGCATGCATCACGTGGCTGAGTCAGTGATTCTCTCTAATCTGGGTGGTAAGATATCTGTGGTCTCGGACTTTCCAGCTACTTCATTCCAACAGAGGGTTAGGCATGGCAACCCTTCGGGGGGCTCAACTGAACAAGTGGAGGGTCTTGTGCTGGCTGCATTTGAACATGGAGAAATTGATCCCGCCCCCTCCTCTGAGGCAGAAGATTAATTCCCATCTGGGATCAGAGCTCACTCCAACGAATCGCTCTCCCCTGAGCGCAACTCCGCATCAATGCCATCTTCATTCTCCAATGTGGAGAGGGCACATCCATCTGCAGTTGGCCACCCTCCCGCTGGTGTGTCACAAGATTTTCTCACCTTGAGGGCTATTCATAGCCTCCTTTTACAACACAGAGAAGTCCATCAGGAGGACTCATTACTTTTGAAGGCTGCACATCTTAAGACTCAAGTGGCTCTCGGGAAGCTTTCTAAAAATATGGATATTGTTCAGTCATGACTTGGAGTAGTCGAAGCTTCCCAGTCAGCTCATCAGAAGGTAGTGGAAACTAATCACTCAGAGATTACCCTATAGGAAATGCAGATCACCAATTTATCTTCAAGGGGCAAGGATTTGGAAAATCGGTCCCAGAGAAATAACTTGAGGGGGTTACGGATTCCCGAGGGGGTTGAATGGTTTGACCTGCGTGGCTTCATTGTTCTTCTGTTCTGAGAAGCCTTCTCTGCATTGAATGACTGGGATTTAGATGGTATGATCCAACTAGCACGCTGTTTCCCGTTTTGAATTTCCAGGAAGCCCTTAGGGTATCCTTCAGCCATATTGATCTACATTGGCAGTTTCATCCTCTGGCAAGAGGTCTTTAGGGCAGCCACTCCAGAGCAGCCAGCGTAAGCTAGCAGCATTGAATTCTTTGTCCGATCAGATATCTACCACCAAACAGTCGTTAGGCTCTGGCAGCTCTGGGAGAACATTCCAGCATTACAGAAACTTTGGGCTTTTGTCTCACGTATGGAGCCTGCAACTCTTCACATTCAGAAGGATAACCAGACCGTCTATTGCTATGATAGTGCCAAGGACCAAGAACTATTAACCAAGTGGCAACCAGGGGGCTCAGGATATTTTGTCTTGTTCTGCCTTTCTCTCTAACCTTTTCTCTTCTTTTTCCTTACTTTTCTCTCTCTCTCTTTTTCACAGTCTCTCCATGTCCGTGCCTGGGGTGAGTGGTAGAGGGAGAGGAGAAGGGAGGGGTAGAGGAGGGGGGTTGAAAAGGCCAATGATTAAGTAGGGAGGGGCATTTCCATCTCTGTGCAGGAAAACGTATAGGTAAAGATAAGGTCAAGGGCAGTCATGGCGGAATGGTTGGCTAAGTGTTGATCGATTGGTTCTAACATTTTTCTTTCTTGGTTGGCTCTCTTTATTTTCTTTGCAAATTTTTCTCTAAGTGGCTTTTCTGGGTGAGTAGGACAGCTGGGCCTCAACAGATCAGGTTTGGGACCCCATCTTCAGATAAACCCTGGAAGTAGGGGTATTGGCTTCTGCTGTAGGTGGTGTAGCATTAGGGGAGTTGGGTGGCTTGCCAAAATGGGAGCCAGGAGCAGGCATTTCCGGGGTCTGGGGGAATGGGGTGTGGAAGGGGGGCAATCTTTATCTCTTATTAAGTATTTGGGGCGGCATAATTGCCAATCTGAATTTGTCTTTGAGCAAGGCTGTTTACAGCTGTATAAACTGTTTTCAAAATGTTTTCATATAACTTTCTGGTGGAGCGAGAACTCAATATACTCTGGCCTCAAATTCGCTGTCTACAGTAGACTTTTTTGTCTCCAACTGAAGGCCTATTATTGAAAGAATTGGGCTAGCAGATGCTATCCCTCTCATATTACTCTTCTGCACAGAGGCAAGTTTCACTTTTAATTCAGGATAGTAGAGTGCATCAAAAGACAGACCCAGGGGGGCATTGGCTGATAGCTACTATTCAGAAGGATAGCCAACAGTTTACTATTTGTGTGCTATATGGCCCGAATACTTTCTTTCATCTGAACTTCATTTTTGGACACCGCCTTATATCGTCTGTGTGGATTTTAATGTGACTCTATGTCCTAAAATAGACACTGTACCCAAGTATGTATCCTCTGATCAGCTCTTGATAGATCCTGCTCAATGGATCAGGTTTCTGGTCCAAGGGGCGGTTAAACAGCTACTTTTGCCATATGTGTTGGTAGATTTCTGGCGATTTCAGCACCCTCGAGATCCGGGGTTTACATTGTACTCTGTGTACTTTCACAAAGCTTCTTCTAGGTTGGATACGTTTTTATTAGCAGTATTATATGTAACTCTTGGGCCCTTTCAGATTGCAATTGTCTATCATTGTTTATGTTTTTAGAAGTGGGGCCGGTGTCTGCCTCTAATAGATGGACATTTGAACACAGGTTTCTGTTGGAAGATAGATATATTGGTTATATGAATTCACATTTAAGTGAATTCCTTGATCTCAACATCAAATTAGCTCCACTCCCGTGGTTTGGGATGCTCTGAACGCCTTGTGTCAAGGACAGACTCTCCAATTTGCCTCCTGTTGATGCAAGGCAGCAATAATGGAGGAAATGGCTGCCTGACACAATCTTAGTGTTTTAGAAACTGACCTGGGCTATTGTTTGAAGGTTGATGATGGGCTATAGGCCAACAGTCTCTCGGATCAGGTTACTATTCATGGAGCCTCTCTCAATAAACAAAATTGGGATTGAGCAGTTAAAAACAGGAAGGAATTGGGGCACATTTTATTATTTAGGGTAAGAGATAGATCTAGCTCTAATAGTATTCACCAGACTTATACAAAGAGGTCTGCTTATTTTCCCCTGAGGATATATCTAAATTAAATCAGCAGCATCTTGAGCGTATGACAAGTCGTACCCAGCGATCCAAGTTTGAGCTACCTATTACCCTTGGGGAGGCTAATGATGCCATTAGATCTCTAGCCAGAGAGAAAACCTCTGGTCCCAACCAGATACAATTAGAATTGCATGTAACTATCTCACAGTTGTTAGTGAAAGTTTCAAAGGATTTGTCTAATTCCTTTGATTCACTTGATGGGTTCCTAAATCCCTAAGAAGAGGAATAGATCCCAAACTTTGTAGTTCTTACCGCCCTATCTCGCTAATCATTATTGATTCAAAGATTTATCATCCGCTCCAATCAGCTGTCCGGTATCACTGCTGATTTGGTAGATCCAAACTAGCATGGTTTTATCACAGGACTGTGCACAACATCTAATGTTAATACTGTTAGTGTGGCCCTGGAGGTAGCCTCAGTCAGGAATGGGTCAATTGGTATGATATGGTAGGATACAGAGAAGGCCTTTGTGGGGTCATTGAGACCATAGGCTTCAGGACAGTTTTTATCTCCGTATTTGGGTTTCAAGGCTAGGTTATATGGGGGTGCAATTAGATCTCTTTTCTATTGACTGTGGGCCCAGGCATGGCTGTCCCCTCTCTCCTCAGTTATTTGCTCTCTACATTGAACCATATATTCAGTCCCTCAAATGAACATTTGAGATGCAACCCAGACGTCCTCCTTTTAAGGTAAAGATTTTAGCTTACGCAGATGACATCACCGTTTTGACCCCTTCCCCGGCTAGTGGTTTTTAGGCACTGGTTGAGGCAGCTCAGTCATTTAGAGCAATTGCCGCTACAAGTTGAACCAGGAGAAGGCTCAGGATTTAGCTAATCTGGCCCCTTCAGAACAGCATAGGAGATGGGTACGGTCTTTGGTATATCTTGTGGTCACCTTAACTCTCAACACTTTAGAGATTATAGAAAACAATGACAGTAAGCTGTCTTAACATGCACCAGAGGTGTTTCCTAAATGGGATTGCTTGCATTTGGGGCTTATCGGGCGTTACCATCTTATTCAAATGATTATTCTTCCTCAATATCTTTATTTTTCTTGCTGTATCCAACATTTTTTTACTGATTGCTTTTTTAATGGAAATTGATTCATTATGGCAGAAGTTTATATGGTCCTATCGGAAGCCCCGGTGTAAAATTCAATTCTTGCAGCTGTCTAAGGAAAATGGAGGGTTTTCACTTCTAGTCTTTAGGTTCTAATATTTGGCATTCTTCTTCTCATGACTTTGGTTAGTACTGGGGCAGGGCTATTGGCCATTAGGTCTTATGTTTGGCGAGTTCCTCGTGAATGGCAAATCGATCACCCCCCGTACAGCCATAGTTGATACAATATATTTTAAACGTACACGGTTTAAGACATTAAAAGTCTATCGTCCTATTTGGGGTTCCTTCAAAAGAATATTTTCTGACATCACCCATTTTAATAAGTTCATATATTTGGACCATAATCCCAATTGTCCGGAGCATATTCCAAAGAGATTGATGGATACTTGGGCAAAAGTCAGTTTCCTGACATTAGGTCAACTACTCGATGGTTCAATCTTTTCTTCATTTGGAAATTTACAACAGAGGATCCCTCTTCCTGAAACAGACTTTTTTAAATACTTGCAAAAGCGCCATTTTCTTTTTTCGTCTTAAAGAAGCTGATTTGAATTGTGTGGACATTTCCTGTTCGGATCCTATTAGGAATGCTCCACTCAAAAGAAATATTGGGTTGGTCTATAAACTAGTTTATCTTTCATCTTAACACCAGAGTGATGACGTGTTTCAGTAGAGGGCTCAGAAGTGGAGTATTCGGCTCAACAGGGAATTACTTGCACAGATCCTAGCCATGCAACATGTTGTTTCACTTAGATCTAAATGTTTCTCGTATTAAGATTCACCATTTCAAATGTATTAATGACTGGTATTACACTCCTCACCATCTTTATATTATGAAGCTTCGACAGGATAATCACATATTTCAATGTGGATATACTAGTGCGGATGCCGTTCATGTTTTTTCATCTTGCCCAGCACTAAATCTCTTTTTGGAATTTGTCTTTGGCAAATTAGAGGTTATCTCTAAAGTGAGGATCATTGCTGATCCAAAGCTGATCATTCTGGGACATTCACCAGCTATCCTGGTCCCTCTGTCTGGGTTATATTTTTTCACTATTACTTTAGCTAGAATGGTGCTGGCAAGATTTTGGCTCTCCCTCTGCCAATCCTTGGATTTGGTGGTGGGAATTCTTGAATATAAGTTGGTTGGAAATGGTGCAAATTGGAAATGACCATATGAGCAAAAAGATTAGGCCAGATTTGGGGTCCAGTTCGGGGGTGGTTGGCAGAGTTGCCTGCTCCTCAGCACCGGTCTGCCCAGTCCATATTGCATTAGTGTTTCCACATTGACTCCTCCACCCACGTGTTTATGATTTACCTTCCCTGTTTTACTCGGCTTGCTAATCTTCCAAAACATGTAAGTTCAGACTTGCAATTTTGGTTTCTACATTATTTGCCCCCTTTCTTCTCTCCCCTTTTTCCTTCTTGTATTTTGCTTGTAGTCTTGCATTTTGCTTATGTCATAAAAAATAATATATATATATATATATATATATATATATATATATATATATATATATATATATATATATTTATATTCACTTAAAAAACCATAGGTTTCACACATGTTATAGTTAGCTGTACATTTCACTCGTAAAAAACCAATGAAATTCCACGTTATAGTTAGATCAGGTAACTATAACTTCCGCGCCCACAATAAACTGCTGATGACGTCACATATTACATCACTCATGACATGGTCAGTGACATCACTCATGACATCAATGATGACATCTGAAATTACACATTGTGGATTGCGGTCGCGCAAGTTATAGTTACCTGCTCTAACTATAACGTGGAATTTCATTGGTTTTTTATGAGTGAAATGTACAGCTAACTATAACATGTGTGAAACCTATGGTTTTTTAAGTGAATTTGCAAGGTTTTGTAAATGATAATTCCTAACTATAACGTGTGTGAAACCTATGGTTTTTTCAGTGAATTTGTACGGTTTTTTAAATGCTAAGTTATGTATTTATTTATTTATTTATTTTCTGGTTTTTCACTGTGCGCACACCCTGCGCGAACGGTGTGCTTCGCGTACCGTGCGCGCGCTGTGGGCGCTCAGTGCGCTTCGCGCACCGAGCACCCACGTTGCGTAGTCCATGCCGTGCGCGCCTCGCCTTTTTTTACACAGTAACATTTGTTTTTTTCTCCCTTGTGGGTCCTTTAATTTATTTAATAAATGTGATTGTTACTTCTTTATTTTGTTTTTATTTATTTTTTTCCCGTGCGCGTACGGTAAGCTTACCGTACGCGCACACCGCGATTTTTTTTTAAAATTATTAAATGTATTTTTCGTACTTTTGGCTCCTTCTTGGACCCCCTGACAAACACTAGGGGGTCTGCAACTCTCTTCGTTGCCCCCTTTTCATTTTATCAACCTTTGTTTTTCAGTGCGAGAGACAGAAAATGGCGGCCGATACTTTCTGATTTCGACCGATTCGAATGTTTACAGTCATGTAACCACCAATCAGAATTGAGCTCGCGCACGGCACCGTACGCGTACGGTAAGCTTACGGTAAGCGCACGGAGCGCGCTTACAGATATATATATTGATTTAAATGCTATTTTCTCAGGACCTACTGAACAGATTTACACCAGACCTACAAAAGGCACATCCTTGACCTGAGGACTACCTCTCTGCCAAATTTCAAGTAATATATATATATATATAGATATTACCTACTGGCGGTTGCCAGTAGGTAGTTATAGTTAGGACCCTGTTTCCATAGGAAAACCGCAACATTCTATTTGGAATAACTTTGGCGCCGGTCGACGAATCCTCGCGAAATTTTCAAAACTAATGGGGCGCTACGCTCCGCTCCTACCCTGAAAGTCTCGGGGGGATTCGTCAAGCGGGGGCTGAGAGAAAAGGGGGGTCCCAAAACGCGTTTTTCCCATGCATTTTTCCATAGGACCTTTAGACACAGCTACAGCCCGAACGGCTGAACAGAGTTACTTGAAATTTGGCAGAGAGGTAGTCCTCAGGTCAAGGAAGTGCCTTTTGTAGGTCTGGTGTTAATCTGTTCAGTAGTTCCTGAGAAAATAGCATTTAAATCAATATATATATCTGTGGCAGCTTACGGTAAGCTTACGGTAAGCTTACCGTACGCGTACGGTGCCGTGCGAGAGCGCGAATCTGATTGGCTGTTAGATCTTAGTAAACATTCGAATCGGTGGAAACCAGGAAGTGGCGGCCGCCATTTTCTCTCTCGCACTCTGAGAGGGGGTTAAAAAACAAAGGCCAAAAACATGTAAAGGGGCTGTTTAGACAGCTCCTAAGCACCTAGCCATGTTGAGGGAGTCCCCAAAGATCCCCCAAGGCCAAAAACGGAATTTTAATTTTTTCGATAATTTCGCCGATTACGCTTACCGTACGCGTACGGTAAAAATTATTTAAAAAAAAAATATCCATACTTTCCCCACCCCATGTGCAAATGGTGCCCGAAGGGCACCATTTGAGCATGGCATATGTCTTTACCCAAAAATTAAAATATTACCTTTCACAACGAAGTGCATCATATGTCCTCCATGTGCGCACGGTGCGCGAAGCGCATCGTGCGTACATGGCCCATCTAGCGTAACGTGGGCACGCGGTGCACGTAGCGCACCGCGTGCCCACCGTGTGTGCACGGCACTAACTGCGTAAAGTGGGCGCGCACGCCACGAATGGCGTAAAGTAACTTAGCATTTAAAAAACCGTACAAATTCACTGAAAAAACCATAGGTTTCACACACGTTATAGTTAGGAATTAGCATTTAAAAAACCTTGCAAATTCAGTGAAAAAACCATAGGTTTCACACATGTTATAGTTAGCTGGACATTTTACTGATAAAAAACCAATGAAATTCCCCCGTTATAGTTAGTGCAGGCAACTATAACTCACGCGACCGCAATCCTCTGCTGATGACATATGTGTCTTTATGAAAAAAAAATATTTGTAATATATGTATAGCTAAAATTTAATGGAAGAAGACATGGGCAAATAAGTGTCTAAATACAGTATTAGCATCAGCAGAGGATTGCGGTCGCGTGAGTTATAGTTGCCTGCACTAACTATAACGGGGGAATTTCATTGGTTTTTTATCAGTAAAATGTCCAGCTAACTATAACATGTGTGAAACCTATGGTTTTTTCACTGAATATATATATAGATATATACTTTTAACCTACTTTTTTGCCAGTGAATGTTCATGTTTTTTTAATGGAAGTTATACTCTGTTTCAGATACCTAACTATGACCTAAGTTTTACTTTGGTTTCTTTTTCAATTTATCATTTTTGTATTGTTTTCAAGAATTGCCTTCATTATTAGTAATTAATGTATGTTTTCAAGTGTATATTTTTCCCCACTTTCTATGCTTTCACAGAGCTCCATGCGGAAGTCGCTGGACAGCCCGCACGGGAAAGCAAAGTGGGTTTTACTTCCTGTTCCGGAATCGGCAGCAGTGCAGCAAAAGCGATGAGATGTTTAAAATCTTTATGTTTATGTTTGAGTATTACATTTTCTAACAGGGTCAGTTACTGAGAATCCCTTGAACCTTATTGTGAATAAATTTTCCCATTTTTAACTATCACACTCCCGCAAGATTCTCGCAAGATTCCCACAGGACTCCCACAGGAGTGATATCACACACATGAAAGACATCTGGTTGGTTTATTCCAATATCTTGGTTCATTGATGGGAATATACCTCCCCATCAACCTTATTTGAAATTTGTACTTGGATGTGACAGCACCTACTTTTGGCCCACTGTGTATTTATGTGGTGTTTTTGCGGTTCATCATGGCCAGGAGTTCCTAGAAGAGGAGGTGAGTTCTCAACTGCAATTCAAGGAATCTTTGATCAGGCAATTCCAGAAGGCAGCAAGAAGGACTTTTCACATTTTGTGATGTGCACTATTTGCAGGAAAGAGTTTTCTCAGGACCTTGAGAAAAATTATAGTTTTGGAATTACAGGAATATGAAGGCATCTGAGGGTAATGCACCACCTTTGTCTATCTCATGCGAAGCGACAGCAGCACGATGTTGAGGCCTCTACTTCCACTTCAGTTCTCTTACTAGGACAGGGTGAGTTATTTCCACAACAAGTGGTATAAACACACTCTGACATATGCCAAAATGTCAAACTACTGTTAGTGGTGCACCAAGGTTAATTAAAGTGGAGTACAGAGCAGCACTATTTTTGATAAATTGGTGAAGGAGCACAAGTGAGCAAAGTATTATTTTTGTATGGTTCTTTTCAGAATCACCTTCACTGGTTTCAATTAGAAAAGATGTTGTTGTCTGTAATCTGTTTGTCTTTATGTTGGTACATCATGATAATCTGCTACAGTAGTCTATTCGCAATGCTAAAAGGTAAGTCTATTGCTATATGTATAAATAAAATGAAACTCGTAAACCATTAAAATTGTCTTACATTTATAATGACTTTGTATCAGGTTAGCATTACTTGTTAAATGCAGACCTGATTCAAAATGTAAGTTTGTCCTTATAAAACAATTGGGGAAATCATTTTTTCTGTTGGTTTATAACTAAGAATGATTTAATGTAGTCAAATGAAATGCCTTGAATTAGTTTTAATCAAGGGAATGTTACTTGAGTGTTGTATGAGGACTGCCATCCATGGATTTCGATACAAACCCATATCAATGTTCACTTGTAAACATGGATTTGATTCATTTCTGCCACTTATTTGTGACTGCCATAAAGAAGAGAATGGGGCTTCAGTTTGTTGAGGGACTGTCCTCTGCATGAAGTACTCCATACAGGGAAAACTCTTAGGGGTTTGACCACTTAATGGAGCTTGGGTGTGATGAAGGACTGATCTCTGCATAAAGAGTTCCTGGCCTGGGCAAAAGATTGCGCAGTATGGGCTTGCCCATATCCTGGGGCTTGGGAGTTGGGAGTGACTAGCCACAGTGTAAAAAGCTCTGTGCAGAGTGAAGACAGTGCTTAGTAAGGGCTCGCCCACATAATGGGGTTTTGGTTTGATAAAATACTGGCCTTGGAGTGAAGAGCTTTGTAGAGGAAGAGGGCTTGCAGAGTAGTGGCTTGACCATGTAATAGGGCTTTGTGTGGTGAGGTACTGGCATCCACGTGAAGAGCTCTGTACTAAACAAAGGCTGTACACGATGAAGCCTGTACGTTGTACGGGCAAGGCCATCTAAGAAATGGGGCTGGAGTGTGATGAAAACCAGGCCTATGCATAAAAAGCTCTGTACTGGGCGAAAGCTGTGCATAGTTGGGGCTTGACCACGTAACGGGGCTTTGGTATGGCGAGGGACTGGCCTCTCCATGAAGAGCTCTGTACAGGTTAAGGCCTGTGTGTAGTAAGTGCTTGTGATGAGGAATGGCCTCTTCATGAAAGGATCTATACAGGGTGGAGGCTGTATGGGGCTTGCCCACATAATGGAGCTGGGGTAATGTGAGAGACTAATCACTGTGTGATAATCTCTGTACAGGGTAAAGTTTGTGTGTAGTAGGGGCTTGCTCACATAATGGGAATAGGGTGTGATGAGGGACTAGCCTCTGAATTAAGAACTTTGTACAGAATGAAGTCTGTGTGTAGTATGGGCTTTTGATGATGGACTGGCCTCTCCAAGAGGAGCTCTGTACATGACGAAGCCTGTGCATAGTAGGGGCTTGCACATGTAATGAGGTTTGCCTGTGGTGAGGGACTGGCTTCTGAGTACAGGGGTTACCTACATAATGTGGCTTGGCTGTTGTGAGGGACTGGCCTCCAGCTATGCTTGTGGAAATTCACTCTAGCAACTTCTTTTCTTGGGGAACAAAGAATATTCCCCCTTGTTCCCTGTCTGATGAAATTCAAGGGATTTGCCCTTCTAAAAGGGCTTCTTGCTCCCTGAAATGAATGGGACGTATTTCCCTTTTCTGAAGTTTGTGGCCCTCAGCAATTCTCAGCATTAGTCTTCTGCTGGGACTTGTATCAATTTGTTGTGGTCTTGCTAGTACTTTCTTTGACAACCCAGGTTCTGAGTGATTAGTTAGCTTCCTTGCAAAGCTCTGTGAATCATGAGCTTGGAAACTGCTATGTCTTGTGGCAATTCACTAAAACAGTGACTTATAATGTGCTCTCTCATAACCAAATTATATAGTTCATAATAAATACAAAGTTAAGTTATCCTAAGACCACTGAGATTCCTTTAGAGTGTCATTCTCAGGAATGGGACTGATTTTAGAGGTTGGGCTGCCTTTATGTGAGAGTACTGTTTGCTCTGTTTCTCCTCTAGGTTCCGGTTGATATTCCTCCTCTGAGTAGGTATCCTACTCCACAAAACAGTCCCAATTCCTTTCTTCCCTTACAGACAATATTTGCATAATACTTTCAAGTCCCTTATGTCAAACCTATCTTCTGCTATACGTTACAATGCTAGCTCAAACTACTGACTATCTGCATTATCTTGTATCCTTTTACTAGATCTACTTTTTGGGGGTTGTTTAATCACAACATACACAGTTATGTGGGGGATTTTCTGTGCTTTCATACTTGAAACTTATCAATGTGATTTGGGAATTTGGCTTAAACTGAATGATCATAATCTGCCTCTTCTATTATGACTTCCATGTTTGCATTTTCTTTGACATGCAGCTTTCCAAAATACATAAGGTGAATAGCTAGATGTAGCATTTTTATATTATGAAAAAAGAACTCGGAACCCAGTCCCAGTATGATTGTTTTTGGTCCAGGGAGGATCTGGTCTGGAAGTTCAGGCTGGATTGTTCCCATATGGAGCAGGGTCAAGAGTGATTGTCATATGGCTGGGTCCAAACTGGGGTGGCAGAGTGAGTAAAAGAATGATGGATTCAACTCAGATCTCATGGCTGGGATGAGTGGTTGAAAAGTTTTAGCACTCCGTTCATCATCTTGTTGTGTTCACACCTCTATTTAGGAGTGATTCATTTGGTTAGTCAAAAAAAATTACACCAGAGTTTTTTCATGGTACAGTCTATACACCAAAAACACATGTGTATTTGATGGACTGTAGTCATTTGGATATTATGGAATGTGCTGCTACACACTTTGCCAAATAACCATGCAAGTGAATGACCATGCAATCTTATTTGCATGATTTTAACATTTGAAAAGTTTTACTTTTATATTTGATGTTTTTCAATGTGTAATCTATGAAAGATGGTTTAAATAGTTTTAACCTCAGATTACACAATGCAAACCTTTGCATTGATATATCAGATTCCAGAGATGTCCTACAGTCACATTTTATCCTAAGGCTCTAACTTCTCCTTTGATCATGTTCATCAATGGTAAATAGTAGAGTACCTTCATCTCTATACAAATCTTTCCACAATATGCCTTATTATTATTCAAGGTATGCTTCCATCTACCTGCAAAACTAGGGCCATAAGTGTTTGCTTCTAGTCTCATTACTGTCCTTGTCCCTTTTTAAGACCTTGTCAAGTTTGTCAATGTTTTCATTCTGTTCATCATCATTATGAACATCTTACTTTATATTACAAAAGTGTCTTCAATTACTCATTCTATATAACACTTCTTCTCTAGATTAGCTTGACCTTCATTTGTTAAATTTTACTCCTAGGTCTTACATTTGAATGATGAATTGATATTTGTGATTTCCTGTTTTTTCTTTCTTTTTGTTAGTGGTTGTTGTTCTGTGATCCTATCATTGTTGTCCCTTGGTGTTTTTGATTCCTTTTTATTCCTCACGTATTGGTTAGTTGCATGCAGTTCTTTATTATTGCTCATTGTTGTGTGCTTGTGGGTGTGTTTCTGTCTGCATTACTTCTTGTGTTTTCCTGCTTTCTTTTGTTCAATATCTTCTCATCAAACACAAGGAGACTGCTGAATCCTTTTTTTACTTACTTGTTGACATTTTAGTTTCTTTATTCTAATGTATCTGATAAAGTCTAATTGTTTAACCTACTTCATCATTGTTGTTAGTTCTCTATCTAACTTTCTTTAATATGTTTTGTCTCAATGATGTATGTTTAGCTTATCTATAGTTTTTTGGTTTACTTTTTATAGCTACTTAATTTTTCCTCTTTTTCCTTTTGTATGTTTTTGTTTATTACATATTAGACAGAATTTAACATTTATGTGTTACAGCGGAGGAAGGTCAGAGAATATAAGAATGACAGTAGAGGTATTAAAATATTACAGAGTAGTAAAGGAATAGAGAGTGTAATTAAATATGTTGCAGTGATTGGCAAAGAAATAGTAGAAGAGACAGTGAAATACACATGCTGAGAATTAGAAAAAAGAATCAAGATGTAAATAAATAGACCGTGTAGGAGAGGTAAGCATGGGGAAGGATAGAGTATTTCAAGGAAAAAACAGAGATGGAAAGAGAATCCATCCACAAAACAGAAAGGGATTGGGGGAGTAAACGATAAAAAGAGAGTAAAGGAGGCAGAGCAAAAGAGAAAGACATTCAGAGGAATACTGTTTGCGATAGTTCCAGATTCAAAGACAGAGATAATATTTAGAAATTTGTACACAAAGGGTTATGATTTCTTATGTACCCTAATATAGGTCTGGGTACCTAACCTTTCACTTACATTTTCCTTGCCATTGTACTACATAATGGGATTTGATATTGACCTTTTACCCAGTTAAGTGCTGCATAAATGTCATGTGGTGTTCCAAGAAAACTATGCTCATTTATTATGCACAAGGAATCTCAGAATCACAGCAGGATTACTATCTTCTGCATAGTAACTATGTATAAGGGTCATCACTTTAGTCATCCTTGGAAGACATGAAACAGCATGGTAGAACCCCTGGGTGGGACTTTTGGATATATAAACACCATCTCTTTGCTGGGGCAGGAGAGGAGAAAGACTTCCATGCTGACCCACCAACGCAAGATGCTGAGGTTCCTGCAAGCACACACACCAGCAAGCAATGGTCTGACATCCCTCGCAGGGTGTCCATCTCGAAACCAAGACAGGGTCCTTTGTTTTCTCACACCAGGTAATAGGGTTGATCTCATCCTAGGGAGATTCTTGGCTATATGCATACATACATGCTAGGTACATTTAGGTACATCTAGTTAGGGTTTGCATTGTGGGAGTAGGCAATATTACTGTCATGTATTAGCATGCTTGCATTTATTCATTGTTTTAGCAGTATGGTAGAAACCTACCATCCATTTGCTCTGTTGGTGCTTATAAACATTTATATCCATATCTGTCTTGCGATTGTTTCAGCACACATATTTTACACTAGAATGACGCTGGTTCAATAAATGCTTATTGAAAACTTTCCCACCGTTTATTCTGTGTAGCTCTCTGAGACAAAGTGAGCATGAATGACTGAGTGAAAAGTATTGTACTGTTTCCATGACCCCTGATGAGACAGGGTTGTCATGTTCGATAGTTTCCAGAAACTTTTCTCTCCTTGATAAGAGAGGTTCATAGTGGCACTGTGAATTAGCTGGTATACAGGCAAATAAAACCAGTTGGGGTGTCTGAAATCAGTCTGGACACCAATCCCACAGTTTATGTTGTCTAAAGGCACTATACTATATTTATAGGAACTACATGACAGAAGATGGACATATGAACTGATATAGACAAAGTAAGATACCAAAAGTTTTAAGGAATCATTAAACACAGACATGTACTTAAAACTTATTATGTTGGACTGATTGACTAAGGCATGTGATAATGGCATACAAAAGTGAGTGTGTTAGAGAGAGAATAATTGAGAGAAAGGACATACAAACAGTGAGAAACTGTGAGAGTTAAAGGAAAAGCGTGTAAGTGAGACAGGTTGACGACAATAGAAAGGGAAGAAGTCGATGTGACTGCATAAGGTTGGAATAATCAGGAGAGGAAGGTCATGATCATCACAGTTGAAAATAGATTGAGGTAAGAAAAGAGAGTCAAATAAAGGGACATGGGGTCTAGGCCCAGGGTATGCACTTTTTCATTCAGTATCACTACACTCCGTACAGATTTAACAATATTATATTTTATTATTTTACGACTTTTTCACTTCCATGAAAGATTCAATCATATTTATTTCTCATTGAAAAGTGACCTGTTTAATAAGTTAGTGCTGATCCAAAGGTGTACTTCTGCCCTTGTGAGTTGTTATTGCATGCAATGCAAAAATACTGCTTATCCTTCGTTTTATTTTAGTATTCTTCTTCATTTTCATGTCTACACTGTATAATATTACTTTTGTGCACCTAGACCAAGCAGAGAAGTTGACAGAGCAAAGTTGTAACTGAGCCTCACATGAGACAAATAAAAACAGACTCTTTTATCCATGGTAGTAGATACATAATCCTGAGGTGGAAGTTAGCTTTAAAATGTTTGTAAAATAGTGGAGAAAAGCTGTCAATAAGCGCCAATGATGGACACAGAAATTAGAAATGATGCTTGTCAATATTGAGTACAACCATTATTAATATCTTAATATTAAAGCCCTCTCTCAAGATCTATACCAGTTGTCAAAAGCATTTGGTTCTAAATTATAGGCCCTATGAACAAGCATGGGCGTATAAAATTTGAAAGAGAAAGACAATCATGTTTGAGCCAAAGTCCAAAACTGCTATGACTTGACAGAGTAACACATTCTCTTAACTGCAGCTACCTCCATCTAAGTATTACAATTAACTATTGTTTAGTTACAATGACTATTTGAAAGGGCAGAGTGCGTGGCAGAACGAAAGACAGGTAGAGAGAGATTCCGAAGTGGATAGGGAGCCTCTGAAGCATAAAGAGCGTAGTTGTATGATGCACACATGTAGCATGAGAGGGAGACAGTTAAACACTCGAGGCACTATTCGGAAAACCTATACATAAGTAAATCTTCTTGAGCAAATAAATATTACACTTTGTAGTACATTTACTACTTTTGACTATTAACCATTTTCCTGACTTATATGTCTTCGCCACCCAAATAAAAGTGGGTACAGCCTAATTTACAAGGCTAAGTTACTTATTTCTCTGGAGTTGGGGTAGAGATCTCCCCAAAAAGTAAAGTATAGGGGTTATTCAACTTAAAAAAAACTACAAATAGATTTATAGTAAATACCAAATATTTCATTTATTTATTGTAAATGTATGAACACAATAACAAACACATTTACCTTAATTTTGAATGCACTTTTTAATTAATTTTAATATCCCAAATTTAATGTATTCATTTTAAAATGATGTATTAAAAACTACCCATGTAATGTTTATATTGATTTAATATGAACTGAAAGGTGTCAAAAGTTATGTATATAAATAATATAATTAATTATTATTTAAAACAATTAGCTTACATTCATTGTAAAAATTACAAAGTTCATTTAATTATATATAATTTATTTTAAATTAAATTACATTTATATATTTATTAACTTCTCCTTACTCCTCCTTCAGCCCCTCCCATTTTGTAGTAAGTTGTCTGAGATTTCCAGTCACTCATAAATTTACTACAAAAAAACACAGGCCTACATGCACAGATACCTCCACAGTAGGGAAGGCCATCTCTGCAATCAAATGTTAGGACTGGTGAATGCAGAGACCACAGCACATTGACTACAGAATAGCATTTTGTAGTAAGTGAACAATAATATTGTAGTGCTAATAATCTTACTATACTAGAAAATACAGATGGTGAACTGGCCTAACAGTTCTATTAAATGAAGTACAGAGTTGAAGAGAGGGAGTGAGAGGGGATCCCACTCAGTGTGTGAATGAGAAAATCATCCTGCATAAAAAAGAATTGAGAAATAGGAGACACCGGGAGTCTAAGGGGCCTATTAGGATGGCAGTCGGAAATTCACCCCAGCCGCCATGGTAGGGGGAAGAGACCACCCGCAAGGACCACGGCATAACCGCCGGTCCAATTAGGATGCTCCGCAGTCGAAATCCGACCGCGGCAGTCAGATTCTAGCGATTAACATTGCAGCAGTTGCTGCTGCCAGCAGCACTGCCACAGTTTGAAAAGGAGCATGTCATACATGTCACTGCACTGCGTGGCAGGTACTGCACAGTGCCTGCAAACCGGTACAGGGACATGTAGGGGGTACCATGGGTACCACCACAGTGCACCCACACCCCCCCAACACATTGAAGGCCTGCAATGGGCCCCAGAGACATTCTCCGCATGCCTGTCATTATCATGCCGTTGGAGCCTGGCCCTGCACCAGCATCATTGTAGCGGTCCCGTTCCGCCCGCTAGGCATGCGTGCTGACAGGTACCGGCGGAAAAGAGGCGGGTGGAGATTCTCACCTCCGCGGTCGTCGCCACCATGCTAATGGGACCGGGGGTTTTCAGGGTTGCGATCGTGGGCGGATGTCCACCGCCGGTCCGGCAGTTGCCACCGCCGGCCCAACAGGGGCCATCTGGCTGCCAACCTAATAGACCCCTAAGTGTGAGAAAGAGAGAGAGTGGGATAAAACTGCTACATAGAGTAAGAGGGAAAGACCCAGATAGTAAGCTATTTGGAAAAAGTGAGAAGAACTGAGAGAAAGAACGTGTGAAAGGGGGATGGCAAGTGATAAGATGGTAGAGTGATCTTATGTGTGAGAAACAGGCAGCTGTTTGAAGGGTAGACACCAAGAAAAAAAGGGAGATGGGAATGTAGTACTAGCATTTTGACTGGTCATACATCCATGTAAATATCCACAAGTAACTTAGGCCAAACTGAATGATAAATTGATTTAGCAAAAGTGCAGGAAAAAACAGATAGCATATAACAGGAATAGACATACATGATGTGAGACAGTTACATTCTAAATCAACAGGATAATCGGATCATGACTTTGAGAGCAATGTGCTCCCTACAGACCGGACTGCACTCTCGGGCAGTGAAATACAATGAATTGCTCCCCCCCACCAGAGGAAAAAAACCTGCACGAGCAATGTCTGCTACTGCTGCACCCGTGATCGATGCAAGCAGGGAAGCTGGCAGGGCTGTGGAGGTTCTGGTACTCCCCCTGCAGCTCCCAATGTGAGAGTAGCTGTGGCATGCACAGGGTAGGCACGTGAGCATGACACTTTTTAATTTAAAAAAAGACATGGCTGGCTCCTGCAGTAGCTGACAGGTCCTCATAGGCCGTGGTGCCCCAAAAGAACAATAATTATCTGGGGTACCCTGAGTGGGCACCAGGGCACCCCTTACATGAAAACCAAATGTCGGCACCAGTGTAGCCCTGAGAAATGGAGCTGCTTGCAGGAAGCCAGCAAGGCATCAGGGGCCCTGGGCTCTCCCCAGACAACCTTACATAAAAAAAATAGTGGGCACCCCTGGTGGGACTGAAGCACTAAGAAAAAAAACATCTAAAAAATAAATGAGCAGCCTCAGTAGCTCATGTATTATTCATTACTCCTCCAAGCAGCAATCTGGAATGCCCTGCAAGGGCTAGTTACAATACTTTTGGTTTGGGGGATGTTCCTAGAAAGGACAGAGGCACCACCAATATTTTTGTAATATTCTAAGGGGCTGCAGGGAGTTATGCAGCCCTCCAGTAACAATAGGGAAAAAGTAAGTTTCTTGGGGAATTTAAACCATTATCTTATTAGAACCAAAGGATAATGGTGGGCCAGGCCCTGGGGGGATTTTTTTATTTGGGGAGGGGGTGAATTTAGCCCCCCTCCCCAGGTCACTTTCTGGCCCTGGGGATCACCACCCCCAGGGGCACAGCTGATATTTTGAAGGGCAGAGGCCCCTTCCCTGGACCAATTTTGGACCTGGGGACTGCCACCACCTGGGGCACAGCAGATATTTTGAAGGGTAAGGGCTGCATCCCTGAGCCGATTTCGGCCCCGGGGACCGACCAAGAAAATGTCGGCTTGATTTTGGCCCTGGGGACCACCACCCCCTATGGCCCGGCCATGCAGTGTGGGCACCAGGACACACAACAAATAATTAAAAAGGCATAATAAATGAGCGGCAGGAGTGGCTCATTAGTTAATTTACTACTCAAGTATGGAGAGCTGCATAATGCCTTGTAAGGGCTTTTCATATATATTAAGTTTATCCTGGTGGTGCCCCTAAGAGTGGCAGGGGCACCACCAATCATTTTATAATATTATATGGCTCTGCAGAAAGCGCCTCAGACTCCCAGCAACATAAAACAAAACTGAAAGTCTCCTGGGTCATTGAATCCATGACACTAACACACCTTACCATATTTTTTAAAGCACTCCTAGCTGGAGATTAATGTCCTTCAGTAAGAGTGCAGGATGCTCTGTTTCGTGATTTTTATAACTAGATTTTGTAGGCTGAAAAATGCTTAAAGAAAATAAGAAATATTGATGTTTTTTAATAAATCTTTATTAAACATTTGTTTAAGACAATCATTTTAATTAAACATTGCATTGTGAAATTTAATGAAATCTACATTTAATTATAGTTATTGGTGAGTTTTTGACAACAATGTCTGCTCCATATATGTTGATATGCTGACCCCTTGCTAAATCCAATAGGCCTTATTTTTATACTTTGGTGTTGTGACCATTTGGCAAAGTCAGAAAGTCTGCCTAAAATAAAATAACACTATTTATATTATAATATCACATTAACAGCCTGCAGGGCTTGGGTGGAGGGCTGTGCTCCATCCCTATTTCGAAGAGTAGTGGCCAACGTTTGAGTGGGTCACGATCCGGTTGCACAGCTGTATACACATCAGTACTTCAAATTAGTACACATCCACCAAAGTAATCAGTTTTTTATCATTTTTATTTTCCGTGTTTTTCGTCATGTTATCCTTGTTTTTCTTCACGTCAATGGATGTAAAAAATTCATTGAAATTACTTTTAGCGTGTTATTGTTCTAAATATTGCCCATCCAGGCCTATATGTGAACAATTGCAGAATTTTCATGTCCTCCATTCGATTCGATACACATTTTACTCAATGCATTTCGGTTTAAGAAAACCTTCATCAGGAGTATCTACGAGTTAAAAATACATGTATATCAGTAACATTGCATTTACAACCCCCATAATATCAGAGTATAATTTGCCTAGGTGCCCGTACTTAATATATCCCATGTGATTTCTGTTAAAAATACACATCAACCCACATCCCCTCACCCCAAACGTATAACCATTTTCAACTTCAAGTTCCAACTCATACCATGTGACCATAAAACGTGAACTCTACATCCTAGTTTAAACTAAAATAATTCTCTCTAAATCAACTTAACCCCTTATCGTTCTAACCTCTTGACACATATCAATCTCTAGATCCTTTTATCCTACTCGCTTGCCCTCAAGCAATACTAAACAACCTTCCAAAACCGATTCAACCATTATACCAATTCCCCGTGCGTACCTGATGTGAAACGTGTTGCGCTTAGCTCTCCCTGGTCTCACTGATTGTTTCGTAATATGCAAAAGTGCTAAAACCCTCTCGAGCTTTAAGTAGATGTTACTCACCCCACCCACACAATCATTGACGTGAAACATCACGTGTGTTCTCTCTAACTGCTTCTCCCAATCTATGTAACACGTTTGAATGCGAACTGCATTAACCACAACCATTCCCAAGTGCAACCTTAAACTCAAACACCTTTTGTGATATAAATGAAAATATAATCAACTTGAGCATATATCTGAAAAACATGATTAGGAGTTAAAAATCCATTGTTGATGACATTTCGTAATCAAAGCAAGGCGAACTCCTTTGACGTGAAGCGTGCTGTTTACTTTTCTTTCTCGATTTTTTGTCCTTGTATTGGGGTGCTGCCAGGTAGTGAAACGGCATATTATGACGACAAGACGAGAAATGTCCTGAAGCACACCCTTTGTTCATTGAATTATTCATGTTTCTTTCCATTTAATTCCCATTTGGCGTGCAAGACCTGGAATTTCGAGCATGGCTGAAGGCCATAAGCATCGGGGCATTGGATGCCAGTGAGAGGTTGAGTACAGGGTCATAGACCATGCTCTGGGAGGTAGGGCACTCACATGGGATTGAGTGCAGCACCTGGCTAACCTCATGCAATGCACCACAATCAACATGTTACTTTATGTTGCAAAAACATAGAATTTGAGTGAAAAAAACAAAGGTTAAAGTGGCTTTATTGTTAGGAATTGTAACAATATGTTTCTTTGCATTTTAAAAACCCTAAGCAATGGACTGAAATGACCAAATGTTTAAGGGACGTTATAGTTAGGTGAAAATGTCAGGTAAATCATACTGTTTTAAATAAAAAAACAACGTCAATCCACCCATTATAGTTATCTTAAGCAACTATAAGTCAAGTCGTAAAGAAACTATGACTTGCACCCTCACCATGCACTGTTTACAATGGCAAAGTTTACTATTGCAACATTTGAAATGAGATAATTGATGACAACACTGGACATACCAAGGGCGTGTGTTATAGTTACTTTAGCCCACAAGTCTCAACGAGGTTAGATAACTATAGCTGGGGAATTTCTGTGGTTTTGTTCTTTTAAAATGTTGTGTATTAACTAACGTTTTCCCCTAGCTATAAAGTCCCTTTAACTATCTATCTATCTATCTATCTATCTATCTATCTATCTATCTATCTATCTATCTATCTATCTATCTATCTATCTATCTATCTATCTATCTATCTATCTATCTATGTTTAGTTAGTTAGTTAGTTAAAGGGACTATATATATATATATATATATATATATATATATATATATACATATATACATATATATATATATATATATATATATATATATATATATATATATATATATATATATATATTTATATATATATATATTTATATATATATATATATATTACCAAAAAAATTGCCACATGCTCGGAGATGCACTCAAGAGACAAAAGCGGGCCCCCATGACTTTCAAGAAGGTCCTTTATTTCATCGCAAACCGGGTTTCATTTCAATTTATGCAAAAAAGGTCCAACGCGTTTCAAAGCTCCTGCTTCTTGTTCACGGACCGGCTGGTTGGAGGCGGTGATAACGTCATCTCGGCAATCCCCTGTTAAGTAGTAGTTGACTGCCCCCAGGTGGGTTGGATCTGTATTCAGTCTGAAGGTATCCTGGGACTTGTAGGAATGAACTTTGCTGCCACATAACCAAGGTATCAAGTATTTCCTGTAGTAGGTAGAGATGAAATTCGGTTTAAGTTTAAAGCATAACTTTGTCTCTTCTGTGTTAAGCGAAATGCAAGTATATCGCTACAGTCCATTATGTATGTGGTGGTGCAAGCTCCACGACCGAGGCTGGCCGTAATATATTACCAAAAAAATTGCCACATGCTCGGAGATACACTCAAGAGACAAAAGCGGGCCCCCATGACTTTCAAGAAGGTCCTTTATTTCATCGCAAACCGGGTTTCATTTCAATTTATGCAAAAAAGGTCCAACGCGTTTCAAAGCTCCTGCTGCTTGTTCACGGACCGGCTGGTTGGAGGCGGTGATAACGTCATCTCGGCAAGCCCCTGTTAAGTAGTAGTTGACTGCCCCCAGGTGGGTTGGATCTGTATTCAGTCTGAAGGCATCCTGGGACTTGTAGGAATGAACGTTGCTGCCACATAACCAAGGTATCAAGTATTTCCTGTAGTAGGTAGAGATGAAATTCGGTTTAAGTTTAAAGCATAACTTTGTCTCTTCTGTGTTAAGCGAAATGCAAGTATATCGCTACAGTCCATTATGTATGTGGTGGTGCAAGCTCCACGACCAAGGCTGGCCGTAATATATTACCCAAAAAATTGCCACATGCTCGGAGATGCACTCAAGAGACAAAAGCGGGCCCCCATGACTTTCAAGAAGGTCCTTTATTTCATCGCAAACCGGGTTTCATTTCAATTTATGCAAAAAAGGTCCAACGCGTTTCAAAGCTCCTGCTTCTTGTTCATGGACCGGCTGGTTGGAGGTGGTGATAACGTCATCTCGGCAAGCCCCTGTTAAGTAGTAGTTGACTGCCCCCAGGTGGGTTGGATCTGTATTCAGTCTGAAGGTATCCTGGGACTTGTAGGAATGAACGTTGCTGCCACATAACCAAGGTATCAAGTATTTCCTGTAGTAGGTAGAGATGAAATTCGGTTTAAGTTTAAAGCATAACTTTGTTTCTTCTGTGTTAAGCGAAATGCAAGTATATCGCTACAGTCCATTATGTATGTGGTGGTGCAAGCTCCACAACCGAGGCTGGCCGTAATATATTACCAAAAAAATTGCCACATGCTCGGAGATGCACTCAAGAGACAAAAGCGGGCCCCCGTGACTTTCAAGAAGGTCCTTTGTTTCATCGCAAACCGGGTTTCATTTCAATTTATGCAAAAAAGGTCCAACGCGTTTCAAAGCTCCTGCTTCTTGTTCATGGACCGGCTGGTTGGAGGCGGTGATAACGTCATCTCGGCAAGCCCCTGTTAAGTAGTAGTTGACTGCCCCCAGGTGGGTTTGATCTGTATTCAGTCTGAAGGTATCCTGGGACTTGTAGGAATGAACGTTGCTGCCACATAACCAAGGTATCAAGTATTTCCTGTAGTAGGTAGAGATGAAATTCGGTTTGAGTTTAAAGCATAACTTTGTCTCTTCTGTGTTAAGCGAAATGCAAGTATATCGCTACAGTCCATTATGTATGTGGTGGTGCAAGCTCCACGACCGAGGCTGGCCGTAATATATTACCAAAAAAATTGCCACATGCTCGGAGATGCACTCAAGAGACAAAAGCGGGCCCCCATGACTTTCAAGAAGGTCCTTTATTTCATCGCAAACCGGGTTTCATACATATATGTTTTAGAAAGGAGGCAACTTTGGTGGATATTTTGCGTGTGGCCACAAAACGCTAAGGGAACCCGTCCCAAGGAGTCTAGAATCGAGTGGCATATCGTGTGATGTTCGAGGAATTGAAGGAATGTGCAGAGGACGTAGGTTATGCACAGATGGGCTTATGGAGTCTCAAAGGTAAAGACTCTGGTGACTGGCAGCAACCTGAAATATCCATCGAATGGGATGCTGGGACTTGCAGTTTCTAGTTTCCTCCAATGGGAGAGATGCATGAAGCATTCAAATTGGGAATAGGGATTGAGCGCCAGTATAGTATGTTTGGCATCTGAGGAAGGCATTAGCTGAAACATGTCATGCCAAAGACAAAATAAAACCTACCTGTGCAAGAGCCGCTGTGTTCCCTGTTGTTTTATAAAGGAGGCAACTTTGGTGGATATTTTGTGTGTGGCCACAACACGGTAAGGTAACCCATCCCAAGGAGTCCAGAATCGAGTGGCATATGGTGTGATGTTCGAGGGATCGAAGGAATCTGGAACACTGCAGACCCGGGAGGCTAGACGTTTGGCCGGAAATAGGGCCATGATTACATGGTGAGTCACTGTGTACTCACACAGCGCCTCCCGAACATGCCCACCTTCGGAATCTGCAGAGGACATAGGTTATGCACAGATGTGCTTATAGAGTCTCAAAGGTAAAGACTCTGGTTACTGGCAGCAACCTGAAGTGTCCATCAAAGGGGATGCTGGGACTTGCAATTTCTAGTTTCCTCCAATGGGAGAGATGCATGAAGCATTCAAATTGGAAACTGTGATTGAGCGCCATTATAGTATGTTTGGCATCTGAGGAAGGCATTAGCTGAAACACGTCATGCCAAAGATGAAATAAAACCTACCTGTGTAAGAGCCGCTGTGTTTCCTGTTGTTTTAGAAAGGAGGCAACTTTGGTGGACATTTTGCCTGTGGCCAATATATATACATGGTATATGTATACAGTCACGGCTACAAATTCATGTTGTATTTTTGCTGGATTCATATGAAGATTGAAAATAAAGAGAAATCAAGAGTTACAACATTGCGTGAACTTTCAAATCTCTGGATGCTAATCTGGTGCTCAGGACTCTTTTGTTGATTTCTCTTGGGGGGCAGAATTGTCCTCAGATTTAGAAGGGTCAAGGGCCTCTTCTGGTTCTTGGAGCACCACAGTGAACCTATTATTTGGGACACAATAACACACGTTTTTGCACAGTTTTTACCCTGTCACTTTTTGTTTTGCATACATACATTATGGTGCCGATTACGATCCTGTAAAAACCGGGTACCAACCATCGGACGGAGCATATTCCCCGTCCGAAGCGTACCCGGTCGGAACAAGATACGAACATGGAAGTACGTTTCGCACGGAAATACTATTTCCGTACGAATCGTACAAAACACCGACCGACGAAAATATACATAGAAATGTGATCCGGGAAAGCGCCGACGTGACGTCGGGACGCACGCAGCCTGCCATTCACGAACCAGGAAGTACGATTCGCACCGACGTCATCCCGCACGGAGAATATTTTCCGGCAGCCAAAAACTGCTGGGAAATCAAGACGACGTGAACAAGGAGTACCTGCACGCGACGGACAGACATGGACCCGAACCTACGTGTCATCCCGGCCCTCATAGCAGTCGACCTCCTCTACAGGTTACGACGCAGACGCCGCAGAAGGTCAGAACAACAAAGGGAGGGGGGAAGGGGGGGGCAGGAGCAGGGGCAGGCCACAAAACCCCCACCCAAGTCACACAGCACACATGCCCTGGACACCCTGACCCCCAGGCCCTGGTCACTACGAGGGGGTAGGGGCGTGTCCAGCAAAGCCAGCGTCCGCCACAACGGAAGTGGTTGACGACGCGAACCGGTAACACAACAATACAGGTACGTCCCGTACCCATGCCTTAAGAGCGTGGGTATGAGTCGTACCACGCCCACACCTACGTCACCCCAACAATAGCGGGACGGCTGTACCCACGTGGCAAAGGCCTGGGTACGGCCCGCACAAGCATTCCACAGCGTGGGTACGGATATGTATGGACCGTACTTCCACCCCCGTATGCATGGAGCGTACCCCCCATGCCAACAGTGTACGTACGGACCGTACCCCCACCCTGTATGCATGGAGCGTACCCCCACCCCAACCGTGTATGTACGACCCGTACCCTCACCCGCGTATGTATGGAGCGTACCCCCATGCCAACAGTGTACGTACGGACCGTACCCCCACCCCGTATGCATGGAGCGTACCCCCCATGGCAACAGTGTACGTACGGACCGTACCCCCACACTGTATGCATGGAGCGTACCCCCACCCCAACCGTGTATGTACGACCCGTACCCTCACCCGCGTATGCATGGAGCGTACCCCCCATGGCAACAGTGTACGTACGGACCGTACCCCCACCCCGTATGCATGGAGCGTACCCCCACCCCAACCATGTCTGTATGACCCGTACCCTCACCCGCGTATGCATGGAGCGTACCCCCCATGGCAACAGTGTACGTACGGACCGTACCCCCACCACGTATGCATGGAGCATACCCCCACCCCAACCGTGTATGTACGACCCGTACCCTCACCCGCGTATGCATGGAGCGTACCGCCACCCCAACTGTGTATGTACGACCCGTACCCTCACCCGCGTATGTATGGAGCATACCCCCACCCCAACAGTGTATGTACGACCCGTACCCTCACCCGCGTACGTATGGAGCGTACCCCCCATGGCAACAGTGTACGTACGGACCGTACCCCCACCACGTATGCATGGAGCGTACCCCCACCCCAACCGTGTATGTACGACCCGTACCCTCACCCGCGTATGCATGGAGCGTACCCCCCATGGCAACAGTGTATGTATGGACTGTACCCCCACCCCATATGCATGGAGCGTACCCCCACCCCAACCGTGTATGTATGACCCGTACCCTCACCCACGTATGCATGGAGCATACCCCCATGGCAACAGTGTACGTACGGACCGTACCCCCACCCCGTATGCATGGAGCATACCCCCACCCCAACAGTGTATGTACGACCCGTACCCTCACCCGCGTATGTATGGAGCATACCCCCACCCCAACAGTGTACGTACGGACCATACCCCCACCCGCGTATGCATGGAGCGAACCCACACCCGTGTATGTTCTAAGCGTACATATCCTGAAATAGGAGGGTTGGCTACAGAGTCCTCCCAGCAGTGCCCAGACACAGGAGGGGTGTGTGCAGAGTCCTCCTAGCACTGCCCAGACACAGGAGGGGTGTGTGCAGAGTCCTCCCAGCAGTGCCCAGTCATAAGAGGGGTGTGTGCAGAGTCCTCCCAGCAGTGCCCAGACACAGGAGGGGTGTGTGCAGAGTCCTCCCAGCAGTGCCCAGACACAGGAGGGGTGGGTGCCTAACACTCACAGCAGTGCCCAGTCATAAGAGGGGTGTGTGCAGAGTCCTCCCAGCAGTGCCCAGACACAGGAGGGGTGGGTGCCTAACACTCACAGCAGTGCCCCTGCAAAGAAAAGGGTGGAGTACCCACAGATCCAATGCCCACAAATGTCAGTCAGGTGCACAAAGATCCTGCAGTACATGTACCACATGTGTGCGAGGCTGGGAGTATACACATGCATAGCGCCGAAAAGAAAACATGTCCACATGAAGTCATGACAATAGTCTACATACACAAGTACAGTGACCACCAAGGACGCCACGAATGATGCAGGTGGAGACATCGCTCAGCATGCATGGCCCAAGTCTAACGAGTCCGTCACACACCCAGCCAATGTAGACACAGGTCAGCACCACATATTGGAATGACCCTGCAGGGAAGATGTCAGGTTACACAGAGGAAGGAACACACCTTGGGACGATGTCACCATGCAGTAACTGCTTACATGAACAAAGTTATGTAGCCAAGAGCTTGTGATGGCACACAGATACCAGGATCCACCCTATGACCAGCACAAGACTACAATTCCCACACACTCAACACATTATCACCACCCAAAATAATGGAGCAGGTCCACAAACAGCAATACCAGACAGACAGTAGTGTACTAAGGAAAAATACATTGCTTTATTCAGCATCCAAAAATCTGTTTGTCCCTTGAAAGTTCAAAATGTACAATGCCCATAGGACAATCCAAAGTTCAAATCCAGGTGGGGGACACAGTGGGACGCGTGTCCCCTAGCTTGCCTGCACAGTCAGACTCCTTCGTCTTCCAGAGTGGGGGGCATCATGTGGGGGGGAAGGACCAGGCACCGCAGGGACATGAGGGCGAAGGGTAGGCGTTGTGGGTGCAGGGACGGAGGGCTCCACCACAGGGGGTGGGGCAGCGCCAAAGGCGGAGGCCAGGATGGCACTGCACACCTTAGCAAGGTCCTCCAGTGACTCCCCTGCACCCGAAGGAACCACAGGCCCCAAGGAGGGGGGGGGTCAGAGGGATGGGTCGCAGCGCCACTGGGGGAGGGTGTGGACAGGGGGGGACTCAACCACCCTGACCGGGGACTCCTTTGACCGCTTGCGGGGTGGTGTCACTGTGGGGCTCAGGGACAGAGCGGCCATGAAGGAGTCTTTGCTGGATTTATGGCCAGGAGAGCTGAGGGGAGGGGATTTAGAGGGAGTGGATTTGGTGGAATGCGGACTCCCACTCTGGCTGCATGACTTACGTTTGCCCCCCGACCCAGTGGGTGTGCCTACTTCACCCTGTGTGTGCGTGCCAGGAGGTGTGCGTTTGACCTTCCCTGCTGGTGTGGTGCCTGTGTCTGTTGTGGTGGGTGCATGCTGACGTCTGGGTGTACGTGGGACAGGCATGGGAGTGGGAAGTGTGGATGGGTCAGGGGTAGGGGGTTGGACGAAGTGCTGCAGGAGACCCACTGCTGCAGTCAGTGTCGAGTCAATGGACCTCAGCAAGTTGCGTTGGTCAGCCTGCGATGAGAAAATGCCCTTCAAGTATGCCTCCATGTTGTTCAGCACTTGGCTGTGGCCCTGGAGGACATTAAGCATCGCAGCCTGACCAACCTGCAACTGCCGCTGGATGTCCACAGACTCGGCATTGGCGGCAGCAGTGGAGACAGGGGCAGGGGGTGCGGTGCCTGGCAGGAAGGAGACATGTGGTGACTGGGCACGCTGGGAAGGGACACGAGCAAGTGGGAGGTGGCTGATGGCAATGCAGGGGGCGGGGAGAGATGTTGTGCCGCTGTCAGCTGCTGGTGCAGCCTCCGCCCACTCAGAGAGCTCATCCTCGGACCCGTCAGCTTCATATTCTGTGGTGGCACTGGACAGGTCCTCGGCCTCACTCCCCTCCGCCTCAGTTCCACTCGATGTGCCAGCCAAGATGTCACCGCTGGCACTGGTGCTCGGTCCCTCCGCTCCGGCTGTGCTGATGTCTCCCTCCGTGTCCCCCGACGATGCTGTGGGCAAGGTGAAGAGACAGCAATTAATCATACACCTGTATACATATGTCACATGAGTCCAATCTACATAGGTTACAGTGCATAGCCTGAAAAGAAAGATGAGTAACATCTACAAAACAAGGTACATATGTAGGCCCTGCAACAAACAGTTGGTTGACCCACCATGCCACTGAAAAACTATGGAGAGCATGACACAATAGCAAATGACATGAAATGGATTTTGACAGAGGAGCCAGGTTCTGGGGACAATCCAGCACTGCATCTGCACCACACAGCGTTGCCGAAAATAGGGATGAGCAGGGACCATATCCATGAACTTTAGGCACATGCTGCATAGGTAATACTGAAAACATGCCCACCATGACTGGCTCACTGCACCTTGAGTGTATGTCCAGACAAACATCACACACTGGCCAGACCTAGCAAGGAGATATCAGGTTTTGACATGTAGGCTTTGCCCGCACCAACCACCCCCTACATGAGACAATTTGTTGAGACACAGGAAGCACTTACATCTCTTAGTCTGGGTGAAATACACATGGGCTGGATAAAGGCAAGATTGGACACAAAATACCCAAGGTGCGCCTGTCCAAATAATCATGTACAAATGTCATCATCAGATGATTGTAACAAGACCCACAGGCACTGGCCACCGTGAGTATGAACAAGGAAAATCAGGTCAGGCTATATAGTGGACACTTGTACTACATTTTACGTCAATATACATGGTGCCAGGGGACAATGGCACAGAGCACAACCTATGCTGTAGACACTGAGAGTGTCCACATTTTGTGATGACACACATGACACCTCGGAAAATATGCCCCAGGGGACAGTAGTGGCCACACAACTCCATGGTCCTGAATGGGAATGACTGTAACACACGCCACCATCCCTGCACAATGCGTATCGCACACTCATGCACATCATGTCACAGGCCATAACATAGGACATGCGTCCTGTAAGGCATGACACTTGAGAGACTAACTCCCATGTCTGGACTCAGCATCAGTGGCAACTGACATGGAACCCACAAGTACTGAACTGGACAGGGCACAGGCAAGGTCCCAAAACCTGTTACACACCACCCACACACATGATGCTACAGGCATTGTTCACGTGGATAAAGTGCCAGCCTAGATAACCTTGTGAAGGAGTGACTACACACAGACCAGGGAACACATTGCAAGGAGGGGAAGGGAGGCAGGAGAGCACCGCTATACTGTGGGTAACAGGATCTGCACAGCACCTTTAAACCCTGGCAGTGTATCCATGCAACTGTGCACTTACAAATGCTGGTGACACACAACAAACATACATGTACCTACCCCCTTCCTGCTGCTGCTTCTCCTGTTAGCGCCTGTCCAAGTCTGGAAAGACCCCTGCCAGCACACGCTTGTGGATGTGGGTCAGACGGCGGCGCCCACGGTTCTTATGGGTCTCAGGTGAGTCCCCCAGCAGGACCGGTGTGATCCTCCGCGTCCAGCACCGGATATCCTGCCAGTGTTTTCTCACCTGGGCCAGGCGCCGCTTGCGACCGTCCGTCCTCCTCACGGCACTGACGGCGTTCATCCAGATCTGCTTCTTGGTAGAGGCGCCTACCTGTGAGGATGAACAAGTGACACTACATCAATACACCTGGCAAATGTCACAGAGACACATATTAGAACAAATTTGCTGTTTACAACAAGGCATAGTATGCATCCAACGCATTGCACCTTTGTCATAGGGACATGATCCTCTGGGGAAGGGCAAAAGCAGTACGTGCCATTGAAAGGACACAGGTGGAATGAGGGCAACGACACAATCAATGATCCAGGCTCACACTGTGCATCACAAGCTACACCAGGATTATGTGCAGCACCTCAAGGCAGTCACATGCCATAGGCCACTGACGCTACCTCAGCAGAGTACACAGACACACACAGGCACAGGACATTCACCTGCCATTGCCAAATGCTGCTACAAACCTCACTCTGCACATGTGCCACTAGACGGGGGGGCTCACAGGTGTGGGGCTGGCTCTGCACGTCAGACACACAGCACTGCTCCCTGCTCACATCACATGGGCAGGGTATATCCATCCCTCATGCAGCTTGGGTGCTACACTCCACATATGCACCCACCCACATGACAGGGGACTTACACACACACCGATGTCCAGGGTACGAACACATCATGTGGACACTCTCAGCACCGGTACACAGAACTAACACACATCTGTGGGTACAGTCACCTGTCACACTGGGCTGACCACATAATCACATGAGGACTGTAGAGGCTACATTCCCAGGAGGATAAGACAGGCAGAATGTGGCATGCACCATGCAGTGATTGTCACAGTAAACCCAATGCAAGTGAGGACGGCAGACATGCACCACAGCATGCCCTGGCTGGGAGACATCAGGCATTCCCCCCCTGGGACTCCCCCTACAGTACATTGCATGTGTGTCACACCTGGACACAATGCCAGAAGTCACAGTCACAAAAAAGGGACACAGTCTGTACCAGTGGACTCTGCACTCACCTGATACCCTGGTCGCCCATACAGCAGGGGGTACTGTGGGAGGATCACATCCAGCAATGCCAGGTTCTCCTTCAGGGTGAAAGGCTGTGCCCTCTCCTTAGACATTGACATGGTTCCAGGGAATCAGGAGCAGCAGCTGGGTCGTAGAACCCAAAGATGTGCAGGCAAGTTCTCTCTCATGGGACCTGGCTGCCTTATATCTGCCTTGCTGGCCTGTTTCATGCACAGGAGTACAGAGTGATTGGTCACTCACATTTGCATCCTATGTTTCCTCCAATCCCTTTAAACCTAGCACAGTCAGTGGGTTGGTATTGTTTATTTTTCCTGAGCATGATGTCAACTCCAGAACCACATTGCAACAAAGTAGATTCATTGAAACTGACTTTTGCTGTGCACCTGCAGAAAAAAATTCATACTTTAAACTTGGTCTCCATGACAACCAGCATGCATGTAGGCCTTTATACTTGTCCCTCATGTGTCCCCTATGTAATTTGGAGATTCACACTCAGGTACGGTGCGTTACGGGGCCCTAGGGCATCCAAAATGGATAGCAACGGCCCGTACAGGCGTGTGTACGGTCCGTATCACTATGGGTACGCATACGCAAGCACACCCATAGTGATAGTGAGCGTACGCGCACGTGTACGGTCCGTATCACTATGGGTGTGCTGGCGTATGCGTACCCATAGTGATACGGACCGTACACGCGCGCGTACGCTCACTATCACTATGGGTGTGCTGGCGTATGCGTACCCATAGTGATACGGACCGTACACGCGCGCGTACGCTCACTATCACTATGGGTGTGCTGGCGTATGCGTACCCATAGTGATACGGACCGTACACGCGCACGTACGCTCACTATCACTATGGGTGTGCTGGCGTATGCGTACCCATAGTGATACGGACCATACACGCGCGCGTATGCTCACTATCACTATGGGTGTGCTGGCGTATGCGTACCCATAGTGATACGGACCGTACACGCGTGCGTACGCTCACTATCACTATGGGTGTGCTGGCGTATGTGTACCCATAGTGATACGGACCGTACGCGCGCGCGTACGCTCACCATCACTATGGGTAGGCCTACGGCAGCACTCCCATAGTGATAGGGAACGTACACAGGCCCTCAGAGCGAATGTACGGTGCTTTTCACACATCAGAGTGGTGACAGGCAGCACACAGGAAGGAATAGAGCTGACATACTTGTCCATGGATGGACATCAAGGCATTGTCTGGGCAGTACTACATGTGTGGGGCACAGGTGTGAAAGGCTGTGATGTGGCACATTACTCCTGAGTCGAGAAGGCAATAGATGTATGATGAGATGTGTACAGATGTTATGTGTCACGGTGCAATATCTGCCAGGCATGCCCTTAACTCCTTTGACATGTGTGCATGTCGTACTGCACACTTGGGATGAGCGTCACTGGCATGGCACAGTCAACAACACACGCAAGTGTCCCCTGATGCCCGCTACAGGGGTTACCACACCAGACATGTGACTACCCACGGTGCACGATGTGTCTATGTCATGTATGTGTGGTGTGTTCCCATTAGCTTGATGTTGGTGTTCCCTCAAAAGCATCAGCTGTTGCAGCAACCAACATGTGTCTGTGTGTAGATGGACATGGCACACTGTTACGCACACCAGGCCACATGTGGTATCGGATGTGAGGTGTGTATGTATGCATGGGACACGGAGTAGCGTAACAAGGACCTGTCTGCATCCTCTCAATGTATGTGTGGTGAGTCATTACATGTACACCTTAATGGCAAGGTGTGTGGGCTGTCCTAGTGTAATGTCATGTGACCTGTGGCTTTGGTGTTCCACTACCTGTCTCTGCAATCGACACCCTACTTCTGCTGATGTGTTGATGTATGTCACTCCTGTGTTGCGTCTGGCTGTTGACTTACACTGGGACACAGCTAATCCCATGCCATGGCATGTGGAGGTTCACAATCTCCGTGTGTAGCTGGGTCTTGGTAGGAGTGTCACCTGGCAGCCATACGTGTCCAGGGCATGTGGCACATACCTGACTCCGTATGTAGCATATGTGTATTGACAGATTAACATGTGCTCAGTACATATAAATTGTTGTTGTAGTGCACTCACTCTTCCTTGTCACTTCCAAATTACTGCAGAGCGCCGCCTCTTCCCCGACCAATTCCGGACTTGGCTGACATGCGGGAGAATGAATGTATACGCTGCTACCGCTTCCCACAACCGTTGATTGAGGAGTTGACGGCAAGGCTGGCACCACACCTGCAACCGCTGCACAGGTATCCTACGGCACTGACACCCAAGCTGAAGGTAATGGCAGCCCTACATTTTCTTGCCACGGGTACCTTTCAATATACCATAGCTCATGTTGGTGGCATGTCCCAGAGCATGTTCAGCCGTGTGCTGCATGATTTCTTTGAGGCCATGTTGCTTCACCTGGATGAGTTCATCCATTTCCCGACTCCTGAACTGTTGACTGGGGTCAAGCGTGGATTCTATGCCCTGGGAGGGATGCCCCATGTCATTGGGTCCATAGATGGGACACATGTGGCTTTGGTACCACCACAGGCACAGGAGGTAGCGTACAGGAATCGCAAACACTACCACTCCATCAATGCCCTTGTGGTGTGTCTGTCCAACATGGTGATTTCACATGTCTGTGCTCGTTTTCCAGGATCAGCACACGATGCCTACATCATGAGGCGTAGCAGGGTGCCTGAAATGATGACGCAGCTGCGCAACGAACGAGCATGTGTTGTTGGTGGGTACACTCTGTCTGTCCTGTATTTTGCGTAGACTTCCAGCACGACCGCTTCTCCTTTCCTACTTATGTCCATGTGGTTTCCATGTAGGGGACGCTGGCTATCCCAACATGCCATGGCTGATCACACCTCTCCGCAACCCCAGCACGCCGGCCCAGCTCCGCTACAACACCGCCCATGGCCAGACAAGGCGAGTGATAGAGAGGACATTTGGCCTCCTGAAGAGCCGATTCAGATGCCTCCACAAGACCGGCGGCGCACTCCTATATGCCCCGGCGAAGGTCTGCAAAATCTTCATGGTCTGCTGCATGCTGCACAACATGGCAGTTGAGAAAGCTGTGCCACTCATCCTGAATCAAGATGATCAGGACCATCCACCCGTGGAGGACGAAGGGCTTGGCAATGGGGCTAGTGATATGGAGGATGTGGTTCCACAAGAGGACATTCGGAGTCAGCTCATACGTGACTTCTTTGCTTAGTGGTGAGTACCAGTGTCTGAGTGTGCACGCATTGGTCCCCGTGTGGCATGTGTTGCGATGTGTGTGTCCGTCTGCATGTATGCCACGTGAGTCAGAGGTGTGTGTGTGGATGTGTCACTCGAGTGATGGTGCCAGTGATGAGTGTATTTCCACAGTCCTAATTCTGAACCAGCATGTTGTCATCCTTACATGTGTCGAGTACATGCACATGCAAGTGGCTGTGCTTTTTGTGGCTGACTTCTTGTTTGTCTCTCATCCCCAGGTACTTGCGCATGCCGTCTGCTGGTTGCATTGTTGTGGCACTGCTATTCCTCATGGACACGTCATCGTGTGCTGACTCAGCGTTACACGCACGGACAAGTTTGGAAGTCTCCTTAGGGTAAGGGATGCATCAGGGGTGTATTGGGTGTGGCAGTTGTTTACGATGTGTGCACACTGCCCCAGTCGATGTTTGGTTCCTCTGCAGACATGCCGCATCACCATGGGACACATTACATGTAGCTGGGTACACCTGAATAGATGGTCAGACTTGTTGCCAGTCATCTGTGATGGGATAGTGGATTGTGATGATGGCATCAATGTGTGTAACACTGCCCTTGGACACATACGGTTTGCATTGGCTTGACATGGTGTGGGACTTCCACATCAGACGATCAATGGTGTATGGCAGCCTCTCCGTGAGCAGCAGGGGGTGTTTAGCTGTTACCCGACACTTGTGTGCCAGTTCCATGGCTATCACGCATTTGTGCTGCAGAAGGGGGGTTCCAGTGTTGGACCCACATGTTACTCCACATGACCTGTGTATGTGTACTCCGAGTTGCCTCTGCATTCCCGAATACATGAATAATAAAGGTGTCCCTATGCCTCCAAGGTGCCTATTCTCAGTCAATGCTGGTGTGTTGCCATGGTGCATACGGCATGTCTGGCATGGTTTTCCGTGATAGTGGCTATGTGTCTATGTGTCGAGTAGCAAGATGCAAGCTGTTTGTGTGGGATTAGACTCTGTATTGTGCATGATGTCCATGACTGTGTGGGTATTGTGACATGTGCCATCCCCATGCATCCAACGTTGGCCAGGCCACCATTCTCTGCATCCACCTGACTCAAGCTTGCAGGACATGGTTCTGCCACCTGTCCACACATACCTGGGTGCCCCCATGACACTCCACATAATCCCTGACCTCTGCGCATGGCTGTCGCTGTACTCAATATGTCTGTCGGCACGGTTGTGCGGCCACCCCCTCAGCTGGTTGGGCCCATCACGGGTGTGTATGGTGCTCCATGTCTGTGTTGCCTAATACATTGTGACCCATGTGTGTCCTGTGCCAGACTCAGGCCCCAGGGTGTGGATGGTTGTAGTTATATGAGAACTCAGGCATGGTTAGACTTTACAAGACACATGTAAGGTAATAATGCAAAATGTAGGCATCATCTCTTTATCGCGTAACTATTTATTTTTGTTGGGGTACGTGGGGGGGGTATGACATGAGGGTCTTTCCGGGTGTGTGGAATCCAAAGTTCACTGGGGGAGTTGGTATCCTTGCCATTGGAAATCATCAGAGTCCATGCCACAGTCTTTGTCAACATTGGTCAGACAGTGGCCAACAAGTCCATGTGGCAGAGAATGTCATTTGCTGTTGTGCTGCTGTTGGTCCAGTGGGCCAGGTGCCAGGCCAGGTGTCCTGGGAGATGGTGCTGTTGCGCCCACCCTCACGGTCTTTTCCGTGGACGACCCGCCCTCCTGCGGGAACCCTCAGAAGCAGGCCGTGACGATGTTTGGGATGCTCCGTCGGATGTCTCTTCCTCCTCCTGATCCCTCCCTGTGGGTGGTGATGTTCTTGGCCTTGTGGCACAGGGAGGGTTGCCCATGTTGTCGGCCATCCGACGGAGTGTATGGTGAATTCCCGTGAACACCGTCACAAGCTCAGCCTGTCTGTCCTCCATCCGCCCCTGGTGTCGCAGTAGACAGGCATGTTGCTCCGCATGTTGCTGGGCCTGCTGGGTCTTGATCTCCTCGAGGGTCCCCTTCATCTCGTTGAGGGTGGACACAACCTGGCCCATGTCCGTGGTGTCCTGCCGGTATGTGTCCAGGATGTTTCTGACATGGGAATATACCGGTTCCGCAGCCAACTGGTCAGGCTCGCGCCTCCGCCGTCCTCCACTCCCACCACCCCTGCCCACTTGCACCTGGCCTGCCCTTGTGGGCACATCGGGTCTCCGGGACCCCTGAGGGGTGGCATTAGCGTTGTCGCCTGTCTCCTCCTGGGTGCCCGGTACACCGTGTCCCTCCTGGTCAGCCTGGCTGCATTGTGGTGGTGGGGCAGGGATCCAGGGTGTCTCCTGGGATGTGGAAGGAGTGGGGGTGGTGGTTGGCCCAGTTGTACCTGACGCAGGTGCTGCAGGTGGTTGGACACCAGAGGGGCCAGGTTGGTCGGGGTCGTCCACAGAGTGGTGAGAGTCGTCGCTGCCGGTGGGTCCGTCATCCCGCAGAGCCGGGTCCTGTGAGTCTTCCCTCCCAGTGTTGGGGGGTGATCCACGACGTTGACCTGTGTGTGAGAGAGACAATGTTAATTTTTTTCCATGCAACATCCATGTTTCATTAGTTTCTAAGTTGGCACATTTCCTCTGGGTATTTGGATATGTCTTGCATTCCACTCACAGTGCACTTGTGCATGGGTATGTCCCTTGGCCACAGCTTTTGAGACTTTACCTATGTCTGGCACAGTCTTACTTGCTGCGTCAATTGTGACTGCAGTCAGCAGTGGAGTGAGCAGGTGTGGCGAGCCATGCATTGGCGCCTTCCGTGTTGCACTGTACGTGGGCACATGGAGTTGTTCCACACACTTATATAATGCAGGTAGCTGTCGTTGTGCTCGTGCACAGGTTGAGACATGGCCCAGTGTTTTGCCATGGAGAAGAGAGGGGGATTCAGGCACTGGCCACCCTTGTCTACATGCACGCAGTCCACCTGCTGACAAGCAGACATTCCCACACCCCAAGGCTGAATTGGTCTCCCTGTGTGTCCCTTTCTTACTCCCTCTCTGTCCCCCTCTCCCTCCCTCCCTGTGTCAGCCTCCTCCCTCTGTCCGTCTCCCTGTGTCTCCCTCCCTCTCTCTCCCCCTCTCCCTCCCTCTGTGTGTCACCCTCTGTCACCTCAGCCCAGCTTCCTAGGCACACACTTTTTGCAGATCTTTGAATGGCCCTTGGCTTGTTGATGTGAGTTTGTTTCTGATCTCCAGGCACCCATTGGGTGTAGTGTCTGTGTCTGCGCTGCTGCTGTGGTGGTGTGTGCTGCCACTCTTTCACAGTGTTGGCTGTTCATTAGCTGCTGTCATGTGCAAAAACGTGCCTTCACCCCCATGTCTTAATGCAAGGCGTCCGCCATTTGCTGGCAAGTCTTTCCTGTGTGGGGACACACTATTTGTCTGGCTGTGACCTAGGCCATATGGGCAGAGGGCATTGTTGTCTGCTTCTGAGTTGCACTATGTGATTTTTGGGGCCCACACTCCCGCCATCCGGCTTACCGTGTCTTGTGTTGGTGTTTTCTGTGGCCTGTGACTTGGCATTGTTCAGCTGGGTGCATGGGGCATGGTGGCGCTAGTGGCATGTGCGTGTTCATGGAGTGTGGTTGAGTCATGCGATAGCTTGGGGTGGTTGCGTGCCTGATTGTGAGTTTGGTTGTGGATGACGTTCCCCCCATGTGAGGTGAGTTGTTTGTGTACTCACCCGTCTCTTGGAGTCCATCTACTCCGTCCACTGCCACCACCGGCAGTATGGCCATCACCCTCTCCTCCCAGGGATGGTATTGTACGCGTCTGCGGGGCGGCCCTCCTCCAGTGATGTTGGCCTGGTTGTGGTCGTCGGTCATTTTGGCTCGGACCCTCCTCCGCAGATCGTACCACCTGGCTTGGCATTCATGCCTGGTCCTTCTGGTGGACGCAACAGCATTCACAGCATCGACAATCCTCTGCCACATGGCTGTTTTTTCGGAAATGCTGGTCTGTCTGACCAATGTTCCAAAGAGGTGTGGCTCGACTCTGAGGATTTCGTCGACAAGGACCTTCAACTCTTGGCTAGTGAACTTTGGATTCTTGTTAGTGGGCATGGTGAGGGGTGAGGGGTGTGGATGTGGATGGTTGTGGGGGGTGTGGGTGTGGATGGTTGTGGATGTGTGGGTGTGGTTGTGCAGGTGTGTGTGTGAATGTGATGAGGGGGTGTTTGTGAAGGTGGGTGTGTGAAGGTGTGTAAGTGTAAGGTGTAGTAAAGGTTCAAGTATGGTGCTGTAGGTTGTCTGTGGGGTCTGGCAGCAGTGAGTCTGTTGCAAAGGCTCATGGTTTGTGTCTGTGGGCCCTTTTTATTGGTCCATTGGTGGGTGTGGCTGTGTTTGAACTTTGGGTGGGTGTGTTATAAGGAGTGGTTGTGTTTTGGGCCTCTGTTTGGGATTTTGGCAGTTGCAGGTCAGTGAATGTGTTGTATTTGTGCTTGTTGGACATGTTTTGTGGCTTTGTGCCATTCGAATAGTGTATTCTTGTGTTGTTTTGCTTTGTCCTGGTTGTGTACGTGTGTTTTTAGCGTGTGTACGGTGTGTACATCGGCAATTTTGTTGTACAGTGCTGTCCTTGTGTCTGGCTTGGTACGACTCGTACATGCACGATGTTGGGTGAAGGTGCTGGTGTTGGGGTCGGGGAATGCTCCATACATACGCGGGTGTGGGTACGGGCCGTACATACACGGTTGGGGCGGGGGTACGCTCCATACATACGCGGGTGAGGGTACGGGTCGTACATACATGGTTGAGGTGGGGGTACGCTCCATACATACGCAGGTGAGGGTACGGGTCATACATACACAGTTGGGGTGGGGGTACGCTCCATACGTATGCGGGTGAGGGTACGGGTCGTACATACACGGTTGGGGTGGGGGTACGCTCCATACATACGCGGGTGTGGGTACGGGCCGTACATACACGGTTGGGGTGGGGCTACGCTCCATACATACGCGGGTGAGGGTACGGGTCGTACATACACGGTTGGGGTGGGGGTACGCTCCATACATACGCGGGTGAGGGTACGGGTCGTACATACACGGTTGGGGTGGGGGTACGCTCCATACGTACGCGGGTGAGGGTACGGGTCATACATACACTGTTGGGGTGGGGGTACGCTCCATACATACGCGGGTGTGGGTACAGGCTGTACATACACGGTTGGGGTGGGGGTACGCTCCATACATACGCGGGTGAGGGTATGGGTCGTACATACACGGTTGGGGTGGGGGTACTCTCCATACATACGCGGGTGAGGGTACGGGTCATACATACACGGTTGGGGTGGGGGTACGCTCCATACATACACGGGTGAGGGTACGGTCCATACATACACGGTTGGGGTGGGGGTACGGTCCGTACATACACGGTTGGGGTGGGGGTACGCTCCATACATACGCGGGTGAGGGTACAGGTCATACATACACAGTTGGGGTGGGGTACGCTCCATACATACGCGGGTGTGGGTACGGGTCGTACATACACGGTTGGGGTGGTGGTACGCTCCATACATACACGGGTGAGGGTACGGTCCGTACATACACTGTTGGGGTGGGGGTACGCTCCATACATATGCAGGTGAGGGTACGGGTCGTACATACACAGTTGGGGTGGGGGTACGCTCCATACATACACGGGTGTGGGTACGGGCCATACATACACGGTTGGGGTGGGGGTACGCTCCATACATACGCGGGTGAGGGTACGGTCCGTACATACACGGTTGGGGTGGGGGTACGGTCCGTACATACACTGTTGGGGTGGGGGTACGCTCCATACATACGCGGGTGAGGGTATGGGTCGTAAATACACGGTCGGGGTGGGGGTACGCTCCATACATACGCGGGTGGGGGTACGGGCCGTACGTACGGGGATGTACATACACGAGTGGGGGTACGTCTCGTACATACACGGGTGTACATTCACAGGTGGGGGTACGTCTCGTACATACATGGGTGTACATACATGGGTGGGGATTCGACTCGTACATAGGAGGGCTGGGGGGAGTGTTGGGCGCGTATGCGGGCACATGTCTCCATGGTTGCTATGGGAGTTCGGTGCGGACGGTGTTTTTTCCATCCGGTTGTAACATCAGACACACTGGATGGATTGTACTAGTGCGGTCGGACTTCACTTTTCACATTTGTACGGTAAATCGTCCAAGGATGTGTCGGACACATTTTCCGACCCGAGGACGTGTGGGGAATTATTCCCAATGCGATTCGTATGGACTTTTTCCCATGCGAATCGTACTTGGCAGTTTGTACAGCACTTGTACGATTCGTACGGTAAAAAGACCGGATACGAGTCGTACGGAGAATTTTTTTACAGGATCGTAATCGGCACCTATATGTATACGCATATATGTATATATACTGACAGCAAAGCTCCAGACAATCCAGAGAATGACCCGCACTCATCGTGGTGTGAGAAGAAGGATTTATTTTGTTCTAATTCTTTCCATTAACAGCAAATAGGTCAGAGCGTACCCTACCTGTTTCGGTGTTACAAATGGCTTGCTCACGGGTGATATTCATTTTGCACCAACAAGGGAACCCAATTAGTGGTCAGGGACCTTGGGTAACAATTTTTCCAAAACAAAACGTAAATTACAGGTCATGTTTGGGTAGCCTCAATGCTGCGGGTCCGAGTGAAGCATGATAGTGCGAACCAGCGTGTCCTCACCCCACGTCTTCATGGACACGCTAGTTCACGCTAAAATGCTTCACTCCGACCTGCAGCATTAAGACTACTCAAACGTGACCTGTGATCCAGGTAATTCACTCTACTTACCTCATCGCATTCACCAACCCTATTACGACCATCATACTCCATGAGTAATGGTTCATCATAGGCTCACCACTAGTCTGGCAGGCTCAGTACGGCCGCTCGCTGACCATTGGGAATTGAACTACTTCTAATGCAGTATGTACTTCCAGACCACTGCACTTATGTAATATTTGTGAACGGCTTCCTCGCGGTCACTGCACCACTAACTCCTTGATTAAGGATCCTGCTTCATTGGTTGATTGAGATCTAGGCAATTATCTCAGGCATTATCCTTATTTTCCTGAAGATGATCCCAGCATTTTGACAAGTGGATCCAAATGTCGTTGACTCTTTGCACCTTGAGACAATTTTTATGTTTACCAAATAGTGCTATTGTGCCTAAAATATGTATTTGTTGGTCTTTCTAATGTTATAGGCCTAGTTAATTATGCGTGAGTCCTTCTCTTTTTGTCTTTATTAATTGTCCCACTTATATGTTGTTCTAAATAATTGTGTATACTAAATGATTATGTCAAAACATAGATATCATTGTACCTCTTTGTAAATTACAGTACTAATAATTTAAGTATAAGGACCCGATGTTCTTTTGCTCTAGGGTGAAGCACTCAATTACTTTCCATGCTTTAACAACTGAAGTGGCATGAACAGTGAAGAAGGACATGCAGGTCCACAGTAGTCAGGTAAATAGTGCTATGTATCTTAGAACTTTATACTATGTAGCGTAAGTAACATTTCAGTAATAATAATAAAACAAATATTATTGGAAGGAGTGGGCATAATTACAAATATAGGTCTGACTGTGAGTAATTTAGAACCAAAATAAGGATTCAAATACATATATTTGAGATACCATTAGTGATGTCATGAGTGATGTAGCATGTGAGGTCAAAAGCAGTGCATTGCAGGTGTGTAAGTTATAGTTCGCTCAGATAACTATAACTGCTGAATTTCACCGTTTTTTATGAATTAAATCTGAGCCTAACTATAAAGTCCCTGTAACCTTTGTTTTTTTCAGTGAATTTCTACAGTTTTTTTCAGTCTGTTTCCTAACTGTAATGTCCCTCTAACCTTTGGTTTTCAGTGAATTTCTATGGTTTTTGAATTATAAATCCTGATTGTAGCCTATGTTGCTGTGTGGGTGTCTGAATAGATATGGGAGTGCATGTGTATGTATGAGTAGGTGTCTGAGTGTCTTTGTGGGTCTGTGAGTGGGTATATCAGTGGCTGTGTGGGTCTTTGTGTGCCTGTGTGGGTCTGTGAGTGGGTCTGTGAGTGTCGGTGTGAGTGTCTGAGTGGGTTTATGAGTTCCTGTGTAGTTCTGTGAGTGGGTGTGTAAGTACCTGTGTGAGTGTCTGAGTGCATGTGTGAGTGCATGTGTGGCTCTGAGAGTGGGTCTGTGAGTGCCTGTATGAGTGACTGCATGGGTGTGGGAGTGTCCATGTGGTTCTGTGAGTGGGTCTGTGAGTGTCCTTGTGGGACTGTGGGTAGGTGTGTGGGGTGCCTGTGAGTGTGCAAGTGGCTGTATGAGTGCCTGTGTGTGTTTGTGAGTTGGTCTGTGAGTACCTTTGTGGGTGTATGAGTAGGTATTTGAGTGTCTGTGTGGGTCTGCAACTATATTTGTGAGTATCTATGTGAGTGTCTGAGTGGATGTGTGAGTGCATGTGTGGCTCTGTGAGTGGGCCTTTGAGCGCCAATGTGAGTGTCTCGGTGTGTGTCTGCGTGGTTCTGTGAGTGGGTATGTGAGTGCCTGTGTGGGTCTGTGAGTGAGTGTATGAATGCCTTTGTATATCTGTTAGTAGGTGTGTGAGAGGTGCTATGCATTATGGGCATTTGCATACTTAGGGAAGGGAGAACCATGGACTCTGCTCTCATCAGGAGATGGTGAGAAAGAAATCACTCATCACAGTCACCCCAGTTCAGATTGTGCTCCAATAGATCAACGAGGCAGTCACCTCTATGAAGGATTTTTAGTGTAGAATGTGAGAGAAAACACACTTGTGTTGCTTTCGCCAAGCCCAAGAAGTTAGGATTGTTTGTACTTTGCTGTGGAGCTTCCACTGAGACACCTGCTATGTTTGTATTTATAAGTGCTTCCTGTTGAGGTTTAATTTCTGTGAAAGGTACACCAGGGTCTAAATGGAACCTAATTTTATTCAAGGAGAGACCGCAGTTTTGTTGAAAATGTCTATTCAATTGCAGTACTTTCATCTGGCTAATTAGCAAGTGCTACCTCACTGGATAAATGACTCATGCATATTCTTGCACTACAGCTGCATAAAGGACCAAGTAATGTTTCCCATGACATTGTGCGGCATGCAATTTCGTCAATGTGATTGTTCCTCAAATGTCTTCATCCAAACATCTGTGCTAGTGTTATTTTTTGTTGAGACTACAAAGAGGTGAATCTCCACCAAACAGATGTGCTTCCTCTTAACTAAATGAAGCAAGTCCTTCTTTGTTAGGTAGAGATGTCTCAGTATTCCTCTGCATCAATAATGAGTCACCAAAATTGGCTGGAAATGCGCTCTAGGCCTTTTGTTAAGCTGTCTATAAACATGGGAAAAGGGGGAAAACATTTGCCTACTACTAATAAAAAAGGTACCCCATCCCATGGGACCTGGCCAAAATTTAAGGAAGGAGAGGACCACGCTCCCTTCCAGGGCTGTTTTCAGCTAAGGAGACCTCATCCACCGCAGCCCAGACAAAATGTAATGGGGCCACATAGACCCCATCCCCGGGCTGATTTTGGCCCTGGGGACCCCATCCCCTGGGCCCGACCGCTTCTCTTGGCCCCACAATCCCAACCTGTTCCCTACTTCCTGTGGGAGTCTGCATTGCTCTTACATGCAGGGAGCTACTAGAAATGTAGCTTCATGTAGCTTCATGCATGAGGGAGCAATACTTTAATCTCTTTCCCTGCTCGCATGTCTGCGTGCAGGGAAAGAGATGAAAACTTCACTTCCAGCAAATGGAAGCAGTTCGGCAGCGCCCTTCTGCTTTAAGCAGAGTGTTTGCTTTTGCTTGGTGAGAGCTGTCACAGCTTCCACCAAGCAAAAGCAAACAGCTATCTACTGAGGTTGTGCATCTCAGGAGATAGCAGGATCCGGCCCTGGGCTCCCGGAAGGTTATTCCAGGGTCTGCCATGGGGAGGTGGCAGTCCCCGAGGCCATATATGGTAGGGGAGGAGGGATGAAGGGTCTCCTCTCTCTTTTCAAAAAGGTAGTTTGCCCTTGGGAGGCTGTGGTCCCGGGGGGGGGGGGGGGGGGGGTCTGCATGGCCCCACTATCTGTTTCTGTATTTAAAGCCCCAGGGAGGTGGTTGTCCCCGGGAGGTCCCCTTGATTCATATTAACATGAGCCCTGGGGAGGTGGTGGTCCACAGAGCATAAATAAGCCCAGGGAAGGGGGCCCTGTGTGCCCTCTCCACATTTTTTATAAATCCCTGTATGCGCCTGTACCTGGCCCACTCAAAGATTACATTAAAAACAGCGCTAGATACTGTGCTTGGTTTTTTTGCTAATTCATGGCGAAATTCATGAATATTCACACACTTTGCCATGAACCAAAAAAATGCTGAAGCAGAGACCCAAGATGTCTGCTAACACTTTGTGGTTGAAGTGTTGGCAGCCAATCAGAGCTCTGCACGATTTTGTCATTATTCGCAATCATAGATATACAAATTTTTACTTCCTTTAATTTCTCAAAATACCAAATAACTGACAGCATGAGTCCTTGCAGTGGCCTTGGGGATTCTACTAAAATATGATTGGCTGCCAACACTTCAACCAGGAAGTGTTGAAAGCAATTTTTAGACTCCTCTTCAAGCTGAGTCCCAGAAAAAAAGTACAAAATAAAGGAAAAGTGGGCAGAGTAGGAATACCCTGACCCCTCAGATATGGTGGGACCCCACCAAAGCTTTTTTTAAATGTTACCATGGACTCGCAGGTGAAGTTCGTGGCAAAATTGTTAAACAAAACATGCAAGCTCACGCTAATTTTTTTTCCAAAGCCTCCTGGGTGGGCCATATTCTGGGGGCATGAGGGTAAAGAAGGAAGGGGCTCATGGGGCCTCCTTCCTAGGCTTTTGTTAAGCCCTGGGGCCTGCCTCCTCCTCGGTCACTGACCACTGTGAATGCGGGGGGACGCTGGCCACTCCACTGCCCCGGGGACCACCGCCTCCCAAGAGAACATACATTATGCAATTAAAAAACAATGTGGGAGAGGCCCTACAGCCTCCTCAGCTGCTCCGGGGACTGCCACCTCCCTGGGGCACATAAACATATTAAAATTTAGAATGCAGAGGAGGCCCTACGGCCTCCCCCACAGCCCAGGGATCCGCCACCTCCCTAGGGCTACACACGTAATACTTAAGGGGGTCCGTAGCAGACCCCAGCCCAGGGGACCACCACATCCCAAGGACTTAATTACCAAATGAGGGGGTCACACGGCCCCCCTTGTGGAGCCGGACATGGCCCTGGGAACTGCCACCCCATAGGACCAGCTCCAGCAATGTCCTGGGGTGCCTGCCTCCAGGAAATTGCCATTTGCTATGCATGCTCCCACCAAGCCATAGCAAGCTCTCTGCTTTCATCAAGCGAGAGCACATAACGCTTTTGCTTGCTGAAAGCCGAGCATGTCTGTTTCCCTGCCTGCTGTGAGCTGAGCTGGGAAACTGAAATTGCTTTGCGATCCAGGGAGCTGTATGTTAGTAGCTCCTGGCTCTCAAAGCAATGCCAGGATATTTGAGATGTCATCAGTGAGGTCATAAGCAGTGCTCACTAACTATAACAGCTGAATTTCTCTGGTTTTGTATGAGTGAAACTTCAGTTCCTGTAGCCTTTGGTTTTATGAGCACAATATATATATATAAATGTATCAAATATTTTACTTTCTAATGACCACATTAATGTTTTATCTCTTGGCCTAACATTTTGTCCAACTAAGAAATTTGACTATAGTGAGAGTAGAATTGACTTTTACGAGAAAATTAAAACTCAAGAAATGGTTTGAGCATAGGAAGAGTGTACAAAGTATGTCGTCCAAGGGGAATTCTAATTTGACAATTGCCATGTATGAATTGGTTGATGTCCAGGAGGTTGGGAATAGGTGTCTGCCAGATATTATGATTGAAGAAAATGTATTTTTAGATCGGAGTAGTGGTAGTGGTTTTAAGACTAAATCTATCTTTATGCCACAAATACATTGTGACGCTATAAATATTTTTGAAAAAGGTGTGAATGAAGAAATGAAAAAACTTAGTAAAACTAAATCAATAGTTAATTTTAACCTCACCTGCCAACTACAGTTAGCAATTAAGGAATTACAAGTCAATACATTTATTGTAATAAAAAAATCTGATAAAGGGGGGAATATTGTCGTTTGGCTTCTACAAATGTATCTGGATGAGGGTTTTAGACAATTGAATGATGTCAAGAACTACATGAGAACTGACAGACAATGTTATGAAGTCATTAATGATCAATATAGAAATGATTTGGTGAAATGGAAGAATGAACAGCTTCTAACTAATGATGAATTTAAATTTCTTTATTGTGAACACCCTAAAATGTCTGCAATGTATTTGCTACCTAAGCTTCATAAGAATCACCATAACCGCCAGGCAGACCTATAGTTTCCTCAATGGGAAGTCTATATGAAAACACTTCCAAATATATAGATTTCTTTTTGAGACCCTATGTTCAGTCCCTACCTGCATATGTACGAGATACGGGTGACTTCCTGAGATTGGTTGAAAATGTGGTATGGGATAATGATATGCTATTAATAACGTTAGACGTGAACAGTCTATATATGTGCATACCGCATGGATTGGGGATCGAAGCTAGTCGATATTTTCTAAAAACTAGAGAGTTATCTTACTTCAAGCATACTGAAATGCTCCTTGATATGATGAAGGCTTGTTTGACTAACAATTTTTTCCTATTAAACCATATGATTTACCAACAATCCCAGGGAACGGCGATGGGAACCTGCTTCGCCTCCAGCTACGTGGGGTTGTACCTTGGCTGGTGGGAGGAGCAGGTGGCTAGTAAGATCAATGCCTTTTCCCAACATGTTGTCCTCTTGGCAAGATACATTGATGACATCTTTTGCATCTGGCGAGGATCTGAAAGTGAAGCTAAACGAGTTGTAGAAATACTAAATGATAACTATCTAAATCTATAATTCAGTAGCACTATACAAGATAAAAAAATTGAATTTTTGGATGTGGAGCTGAAAGTGGTTGACAATAGACTTGAAAGTCGATTATTCAGGAAACCAACATCAGGCAATAGCCTGTTACATGCAGATAGTTGCCACCCAAAAAATCTGATTAACAGTATCCCATATGGGGAACTGTTAAGAGCTAGGAGGAATTGCAGTTCAGATGCTGATTTTAAAGAAGAAATGCAAACAATGGTAACCCGGTTTAAAGATAGGGGATATTCGACTAAAACCATAAAGCAATCTTGTGAGAAAATCATGTTAGTCAGTAGAACTGATTTACTTAAAAACACAAGTGAGGATGATGATATCGAATCTCCTCTACGGTTTATAACTACCTACAGCAACCAATCCTGGGAAGTCAGGCGGTGTCTTAAAAAATTCTGGAATGTTTTAATTACTGAGAAGACCCTCAAGAAGTACGTAGGAGATAATCCGATGATCACTTTTAAAAAGTGTACCGCTTTAAGTGATATTCTTTGCAGTGGTACTATAGAGAGACCTGTTGAGGGCCCAAAAACAAAGGGATTTTATATTTGTAGATCATGTAAAGCCTGTAAAAAGAGTTGTAACATCAAACAGATTGAACTATCGAAAAATTAAAAACTGTTTGTCATTAGTAAATATCTGACATGTAAATCGGATTATTGCGTATATGCTTTAATATGTCCTTGTGCGCTGATATATATTGGAAGTACTATCCATCAAGTAAAGAAACGCATTTTGGAACATAGGAGAGCAATTGTAAATGAGGACAAACAATATCCAATAGTTAGGCATTTTAAGGATGCCCATGAGAAAAATGCTAGCTTATTGAAATACTGTTCGTTGGATAGAATTCCCATTTCGGAAAGAGAGGGAAATAGACTAAAAGAACTCAGGCGACTTGAATCTAAGATGATTATAAAATACAAAACAATGCACCCTTAGGGGCTCAACAAAGATGAGGAATTGTCTGTTCATTTGGGCTGAAGGAAGTATGAAACTGTAAAAATGGGTAGCTTTGCTAAACAACCAGTGTATCCCTGATGTTAGTTTGTGTTTGTAATTCATGTATTAGTGTCACTATCACATGTATTTTTAATTTCAGGAGACGGAGAAGCCATCATCACAATGTAAAGAAGTACGCAAACTTATTGCCTATGCAAGTAGGATCAACTTGGTAAGACCACTGGGGCTGGATTGGATTAATCTTGCATTATTATGAGGAGTTAATGGACTATGTATATTGGAGCCATTTATTTAAAAAAAAAAAAAGATTTGGGACTGAGTCTGATACGCCCACTTGGGCTAAATTGTTAAAATGAATTTTGTAAATCAGAATTGCACGAAATTAATTTGACCAAATTAAAAGGATTTATAATCTATATGCATTTGAAATTGTTTAAAATGCATGTGAATAACGTGCATATCAGCCCATACAAATGGCTGCTATGTTGTTTGTACTCCTAGATGTAGTGCAGTAGTCCTATGTTTATGTCGTGTTTAGGTGACGTGTGCACTTTGGATATATACCTTTGGAAAACAAACAAAAAATGACCTGTGAGAAAGGAGCAGCTGCTCCGAAACGCGTCGGGCAATTTTGCCATAACTTAATAAATTACTTCTATCACGCTTACGGATCTGGGATCGGTCATTCTTTGTAAGAGAGCAATCTGAGAAGGCAAGTTTATATATATATATATATATATATATATATATATATATATCCACAAGAAAAGGTTGCCCCACTGGAAGAAGCCACAAGGTAAGTATCAATGTTCCGACATTTATTTCAGGGCAGCTGCATGCAGTGAAAAGCGGAGGGAGCAATCATGAAAATGAATCAGCCAGACCGGTTTCGGGAATCTTTCCCTTCCTCAATGGCGTTCTGTGGATGCAAACGTATTTTCACGTGCACTATCATTTTTGTAGAGCCTGCCCCAGTGGGCGTGGCTGTATTCACAGCCTTATGGTTCCTGTAGTGCTCCGTTATCATTCTCAAGTGAGTCCGTCTGAAATCCCAGAAAATAAAGAATATAAAAGCCCTCGTGGGTTTGATGTTCACTCCTGTCTAAACACCAATGTCTTTGTCAGCTGCCTTTCGGAAATTACCTTCCGTGATTGATGACACCTTCGTGGCGTCATCAGGGTCTGCACTGCAGCGGGCTTCTTCCGCGGCCGGGCATAGCCGCTCAATATCCACAAGAAAAGGTTGCCCCACTGGAAGAAGCCACAAGGTAAGTATCAATGTTCCGACATTTATTTCAGGGCAGCTGCATGCAGTGAAAAGCGGAGGGAGCAATCATGAAAATGAATCAGCCAGACCGGTTTCGGGAATCTTTCCCTTCCTCAATGGCGTTCTGTGGATGCAAACGTATTTTCACGTGCACTATCATTTTTGTAGAGCCTGCCCCAGTGGGCGTGGCTGTATTCACAGCCTTATGGTTCCTGTAGTGCTCCGTTATCATTCTCAAGTGAGTCCGTCTGAAATCCCAGAAAATAAAGAATATAAAAGCCCTCGTGGGTTTGATGTTCACTCCTGTCTAAACACCAATGTCTTTGTCAGCTGCCTTTCGGAAATTACCTTCCGTGATTGATGACACCTTCGTGGCGTCATCAGGGTCTGCACTGCAGCGGGCTTCTTCCGCGGCCGGGCATAGCCGCTCAATATCCACAAGAAAAGGTTGCCCCACTGGAAGAAGCCACAAGGTAAGTATCAATGTTCCGACATTTATTTCAGGGCAGCTGCATGCAGTGAAAAGCGGAGGGAGCAATCATGAAAATGAATCAGCCAGACCGGTTTCGGGAATCTTTCCCTTCCTCAATGGCGTTCTGTGGATGCAAACGTATTTTCACGTGCACTATCATTTTTGTAGAGCCTGCCCCAGTGGGCGTGGCTGTATTCACAGCCTTATGGTTCCTGTAGTGCTCCGTTATCATTCTCAAGTGAGTCCGTCTGAAATCCCAGAAAATAAAGAATATAAAAGCCCTCGTGGGTTTGATGGTCACTCCTGTCTAAACACCAATGTCTTTGTCAGCTGCCTTTCGGAAATTACCTTCCGTGATTGATGACACCTTCGTGGCGTCATCAGGGTCTGCACTGCAGCGGGCTTCTTCCGCGGCCGGGCATAGCCGCTCAATATCCACAAGAAAAGGTTGCCCCACTGGAAGAAGCCACAAGGTAAGTATCAATGTTCCGACATTTATTTCAGGGCAGCTGCATGCAGTGAAAAGCGGAGGGAGCAATCATGAAAATGAATCAGCCAGACCGGTTTCGGGAATCTTTCCCTTCCTCAATGGCGTTCTGTGGATGCAAACGTATTTTCACGTGCACTATCATTTTTGTAGAGCCTGCCCCAGTGGGCGTGGCTGTATTCAGAGCCTTATGGTTCCTGTAGTGCTCCGTTATCATTCTCAAGTGAGTCCTTCTGAAATCCCAGAAAATAAAGAATATAAAAGCCCTCGTGGGTTTGATGTTCACTCCTGTCTAAACACCAATGTCTTTGTCAGCTGCCTTTCGGAAATTACCTTCCGTGATTGATGACACCTTCGTGGCGTCATCAGGGTCTGCACTGCAGCGGGCTTCTTCCGCGGCCGGGCATAGTCGCTCAATATCCACAAGAAAAGGTTGCCCCACTGGAAGAAGCCACAAGGTAAGTATCAATGTTCCGACATTTATTTCAGGGCAGCTGCATGCAGTGAAAAGCGGAGGGAGCAATCATGAAAATGAATCAGCCAGACCGGTTTCGGGAATCTTTCCCTTCCTCAATGGCGTTCTGTGGATGCAAACGTATTTTCACGTGCACTATCATTTTTGTAGAGCCTGCCCCAGTGGGCGTGGCTGTATTCACAGCCTTATGGTTCCTGTAGTGCTCCGTTATCATTCTCAAGTGAGTCCGTCTGAAATCCCAGAAAATAAAGAATATAAAAGCCCTCGTGGGTTTGATGTTCACTCCTGTCTAAACACCAATGTCTTTGTCAGCTGCCTTTCGGAAATTACCTTCCGTGATTGATGACACCTTCGTGGCGTCATCAGGGTCTGCACTGCAGCGGGCTTCTTCCGCGGCCGGGCATAGCCGCTCAATATCCACAAGAAAAGGTTGCCCCACTGGAAGAAGCCACAAGGTAAGTATCAATGTTCCGACATTTATTTCAGGGCAGCTGCATGCAGTGAAAAGCGGAGGGAGCAATCATGAAAATGAATCAGCCAGACCGGTTTCGGGAATCTTTCCCTTCCTCAATGGCGTTCTGTGGATGCAAACGTATTTTCACGTGCACTATCATTTTTGTAGAGCCTGCCCCAGTGGGCGTGGCTGTATTCACAGCCTTATGGTTCCTGTAGTGCTCCGTTATCATTCTCAAGTGAGTCCGTCTGAAATCCCAGAAAATAAAGAATATAAAAGCCCTCGTGGGTTTGATGTTCACTCCTGTCTAAACACCAATGTCTTTGTCAGCTGCCTTTCGGAAATTACCTTCCGTGATTGATGACACCTTCGTGGCGTCATCAGGGTCTGCACTGCAGCGGGCTTCTTCCGCGGCCAGGCATAGCCGCTCAATATCCACAAGAAAAGGTTGCCCCACTGGAAGAAGCCACAAGGTAAGTATCAATGTTCCGACATTTATTTCAGGGCAGCTGCATGCAGTGAAAAGCGGAGGGAGCAATCATGAAAATGAATCAGCCAGACCGGTTTCGGGAATCTTTCCCTTCCTCAATGGCGTTCTGTGGATGCAAACGTATTTTCACGTGCACTATCATTTTTGTAGAGCCTGCCCCAGTGGGCGTGGCTGTATTCACAGCCTTATGGTTCCTGTAGTGCTCCGTTATCATTCTCAAGTGAGTCCGTCTGAAATCCCAGAAAATAAAGAATATAAAAGCCCTCGTGGGTTTGATGTTCACTCCTGTCTAAACACCAATGTCTTTGTCAGCTGCCTTTCGGAAATTACCTTCCGTGATTGATGACACCTTCGTGGCGTCATCAGGGTCTGCACTGCAGCGGGCTTCTTCCGCGGCCGGGCATAGCCGCTCAATATCCACAAGAAAAGGTTGCCCCACTGGAAGAAGCCACAAGGTAAGTATCAATGTTCCGACATTTATTTCAGGGCAGCTGCATGCAGTGAAAAGCGGAGGGAGCAATCATGAAAATGAATCAGCCAGACCGGTTTCGGGAATCTTTCCCTTCCTCAATGGCGTTCTGTGGATGCAAACGTATTTTCACGTGCACTATCATTTTTGTAGAGCCTGCCCCAGTGGGCGTGGCTGTATTCACAGCCTTATGGTTCCTGTAGTGCTCCGTTATCATTCTCAAGTGAGTCCGTCTGAAATCCCAGAAAATAAAGAATATAAAAGCCCTCGTGGGTTTGATGGTCACTCCTGTCTAAACACCAATGTCTTTGTCAGCTGCCTTTCGGAAATTACCTTCCGTGATTGATGACACCTTCGTGGCGTCATCAGGGTCTGCACTGCAGCGGGCTTCTTCCGCGGCCGGGCATAGCCGCTCAATATCCACAAGAAAAGGTTGCCCCACTGGAAGAAGCCACAAGGTAAGTATCAATGTTCCGACATTTATTTCAGGGCAGCTGCATGCAGTGAAAAGCGGAGGGAGCAATCATGAAAATGAATCAGCCAGACCGGTTTCGGGAATCTTTCCCTTCCTCAATGGCGTTCTGTGGATGCAAACGTATTTTCACGTGCACTATCATTTTTGTAGAGCCTGCCCCAGTGGGCGTGGCTGTATTCACAGCCTTATGGTTCCTGTAGTGCTCCGTTATCATTCTCAAGTGAGTCCGTCTGAAATCCCAGAAAATAAAGAATATAAAAGCCCTCGTGGGTTTGATGTTCACTCCTGTCTAAACACCAATGTCTTTGTCAGCTGCCTTTCGGAAATTACCTTCCGTGATTGATGACACCTTCGTGGCGTCATCAGGGTCTGCACTGCAGCGGGCTTCTTCCGCGGCCGGGCATAGCCGCTCAATATCCACAAGAAAAGGTTGCCCCACTGGAAGAAGCCACAAGGTAAGTATCAATGTTCCGACATTTATTTCAGGGCAGCTGCATGCAGTGAAAAGCGGAGGGAGCAATCATGAAAATGAATCAGCCAGACCGGTTTCGGGAATCTTTCCCTTCCTCAATGGCGTTCTGTGGATGCAAACGTATTTTCACGTGCACTATCATTTTTGTAGAGCCTGCCCCAGTGGGCGTGGCTGTATTCACAGCCTTATGGTTCCTGTAGTGCTCCGTTATCATTCTCAAGTGAGTCCGTCTGAAATCCCAGAAAATAAAGAATATAAAAGCCCTCGTGGGTTTGATGTTCACTCCTGTCTAAACACCAATGTCTTTGTCAGCTGCCTTTCGGAAATTACCTTCCGTGATTGATGACACCTTCGTGGCGTCATCAGGGTCTGCACTGCAGCGGGCTTCTTCCGCGGCCGGGCATAGCCGCTCAATATCCACAAGAAAAGGTTGCCCCACTGGAAGAAGCCACAAGGTAAGTATCAATGTTCCGACATTTATTTCAGGGCAGCTGCATGCAGTGAAAAGCGGAGGGAGCAATCATGAAAATGAATCAGCCAGACCAGTTTCGGGAATCTTTCCCTTCCTCAATGGCGTTCTGTGGATGCAAACGTATTTTCACGTGCACTATCATTTTTGTAGAGCCTGCCCCAGTGGGCGTGGCTGTATTCACAGCCTTATGGTTCCTGTAGTGCTCCGTTATCATTCTCAAGTGAGTCCGTCTGAAATCCCAGAAAATAAAGAATATAAAAGCCCTCGTGGGTTTGATGTTCACTCCTGTCTAAACACCAATGTCTTTGTCAGCTGCCTTTCGGAAATTACCTTCCGTGATTGATGACACCTTCGTGGCGTCATCAGGGTCTGCACTGCAGCGGGCTTCTTCCGCGGCCGGGCATAGCCGCTCAATATCCACAAGAAAAGGTTGCCCCACTGGAAGAAGCCACAAGGTAAGTATCAATGTTCCGACATTTATTTCAGGGCAGCTGCATGCAGTGAAAAGCGGAGGGAGCAATCATGAAAATGAATCAGCCAGACCGGTTTCGGGAATCTTTCCCTTCCTCAATGGCGTTCTGTGGATGCAAACGTATTTTCACGTGCACTATCATTTTTGTAGAGCCTGCCCCAGTGGGCGTGGCTGTATTCACAGCCTTATGATTCCTGTAGTGCTCCGTTATCATTCTCAAGTGAGTCCGTCTGAAATCCCAGAAAATAAAGAATATAAAAGCCCTCGTGGGTTTGATGTTCACTCCTGTCTAAACACCAATGTCTTTGTCAGCTGCCTTTCAGAAATTACCTTCCGTGATTGATGACACGAAGGTGTCATCAATCACGGAAGGTAATTTCCGAAAGGCAGCTGACAAAGACATTGGTGATTAGACAGGAGTGAACATCAAACCCACGAGGGCTTTTATATTCTTTATTTTCTGGGATTTCAGACGGACTCACTTGAGAATGATAACGGAGCACTACAGGAACCATAAAGCTGTGAATACAGCCACGCCCACTGGGGCAGGCTCTACAAAAATGACAGTGCACGTGAAAATACGTTTGCATCCACAGAACGCCATTGAGGAAGGGAAGGATTCCCGAAACCGGTCTGGCTGATTCATTTCATGATTGCTCCCTCCGCTTTTCACTGCATGCAACTGCCCTGAAATAAATGTCGGAACATTGATACTTACCTTGTGGCTTCTTCCAGTGGGGCAACCTTTTCTTGTGGATATTGAGCGGCTATGCCCAGCCGCAGAAGAAGCCCGCTGCAGTGCAGACCCTGATGACGCCACGAAGGTGTCATCAATCACGGAAGGTAATTTCCGAAAGGCAGCTGACAAAGACATTGGTGATTAGACAGGAGTGAACATCAAACCCACGAGGGCTTTTATATTCTTTATTTTCTGGGATTTCAGAAGGACTCACTTGAGAATGATAACGGAGCACTACAGGAACCATAAAGCTGTGAATACAGCCACGCACACTGGGGCAGGCTCTACAAAAATGACAGTGCACGTGAAAATACGTTTGCATCCACAGAACGCCATTGAGGAAGGGAAGGATTTCCGAAACCGGTCTGGCTGATTCATTTCATGATTGCTCCCTCCGCTTTTCACTGCATGCAACTGCCCTGAAATAAATGTCGGAACATTGATACTTACCTTGTGGCTTCTTCCAGTGGGGCAACCTTTTCTTGTGGATATTGAGCGGCTATGCCCAGCCGTGGAAGAAGCCCGCTGCAGTGCAGACCCTGATGACGCCACGAAGGTGTCATCAATCACGGAAGGTAATTTCCGAAAGGCAGCTGACAAAGACATTGGTGATTAGACAGGAGTGAACATCAAACCCACGAGGGCTTTTATATTCTTTATTTTCTGGGATTTCAGACGGACTCACTTGAGAATGATAACGGAGCACTACAGGAACCATAAAGCTGTGAATACAGCCACGCCCACTGGGGCAGGCTCTACAAAAATGACAGTGCACGTGAAAATACGTTTGCATCCACAGAACGCCATTGAGGAAGGGAAGGATTCCCGAAACCGGTCTGGCTGATTCATTTCATGATTGCTCCCTCCGCTTTTCACTGCATGCAACTGCCCTGAAATAAATGTCGGAACATTGATACTTACCTTGTGGCTTCTTCCAGTGGGGCAACCTTTTCTTGTGGATATTGAGCGGCTATGCCCAGCCGCGGAAGAAGCCCGCTGCAGTGCAGACCCTGATGACGCCACGAAGGTGTCATCAATCACGGAAGGTAATTTCCGAAAGGCAGCTGACAAAGACATTGGTGATTAGACAGGAGTAAACATCAAACCCACGAGGGCTTTTATATTCTTTATTTTCTGGGATTTCAGACGGACTCACTTGAGAATGATAACGGAGCACTACAGGAACCATAAAGCTGTGAATACAGCCACGCCCACTGGGGCAGGCTCTACAAAAATGACAGTGCACGTGAAAATACGTTTGCATCCACAGAACGCCATTGAGGAAGGGAAGGATTCCCGAAACCGGTCTGGCTGATTCATTTCATGATTGCTCCCTCCGCTTTTCACTGCATGCAACTGCCCTGAAATAAATGTCGGAACATTGATACTTACCTTGTGGCTTCTTCCAGTGGGGCAACCTTTTCTTGTGGATATTGAGCGGCTATGCCCAGCCGCGGAAGAAGCCCGCTGCAGTGCAGACCCTGATGACGCCACGAAGGTGTCATCAATCACGGAAGGTAATTTCCGAAAGGCAGCTGACAAAGACATTGGTGATTAGACAGGAGTGAACATCAAACCCACGAGGGCTTTTATATTCTTTATTTTCTGGGATTTCAGACGGACTCACTTGAGAATGATAACGGAGCACTACAGGAACCATAAAGCTGTGAATACAGCCACGCCCACTGGGGCAGGCTCTACAAAAATGACAGTGCACGTGAAAATACGTTTGCATCCACAGAACGCCATTGAGGAAGGGAAGGATTCCCGAAACCGGTCTGGCTGATTCATTTCATGATTGCTCCCTCCGCTTTTCACTGCATGCAACTGCCCTGAAATAAATGTCGGAACATTGATACTTACCTTGTGGCTTCTTCCAGTGGGGCAACCTTTTCTTGTGGATATTGAGCGGCTATGCCCAGCCGCGGAAGAAGCCCGCTGCAGTGCAGACCCTGATGACGCCACGAAGGTGTCATCAATCACGGAAGGTAATTTCCGAAAGGCAGCTGACAAAGACATTGGTGATTAGACAGGAGTGAACATCAAACCCACGAGGGCTTTTATATTCTTTATTTTCTGGGATTTCAGACGGACTCACTTGAGAATGATAACGGAGCACTACAGGAACCATAAAGCTGTGAATACAGCCACGCCCACTGGGGCAGGCTCTACAAAAATGACAGTGCACGTGAAAATACGTTTGCATCCACAGAACGCCATTGAGGAAGGGAAGGATTCCCGAAACCGGTCTGGCTGATTCATTTCATGATTGCTCCCTCCGCTTTTCACTGCATGCAACTGCCCTGAAATAAATGTCGGAACATTGATACTTACCTTGTGGCTTCTTCCAGTGGGGCAACCTTTTCTTGTGGATATTGAGCGGCTATGCCCAGCCGCAGAAGAAGCCCGCTGCAGTGCAGACCCTGATGACGCCACGAAGGTGTCATCAATCACGGAAGGTAATTTCCGAAAGGCAGCTGACAAAGACATTGGTGATTAGACAGGAGTGAACATCAAACCCACGAGGGCTTTTATATTCTTTATTTTCTGGGATTTCAGAAGGACTCACTTGAGAATGATAACGGAGCACTACAGGAACCATAAAGCTGTGAATACAGCCACGCACACTGGGGCAGGCTCTACAAAAATGACAGTGCACGTGAAAATACGTTTGCATCCACAGAACGCCATTGAGGAAGGGAAGGATTTCCGAAACCGGTCTGGCTGATTCATTTCATGATTGCTCCCTCCGCTTTTCACTGCATGCAACTGCCCTGAAATAAATGTCGGAACATTGATACTTACCTTGTGGCTTCTTCCAGTGGGGCAACCTTTTCTTGTGGATATTGAGCGGCTATGCCCAGCCGTGGAAGAAGCCCGCTGCAGTGCAGACCCTGATGACGCCACGAAGGTGTCATCAATCACGGAAGGTAATTTCCGAAAGGCAGCTGACAAAGACATTGGTGATTAGACAGGAGTGAACATCAAACCCACGAGGGCTTTTATATTCTTTATTTTCTGGGATTTCAGACGGACTCACTTGAGAATGATAACGGAGCACTACAGGAACCATAAAGCTGTGAATACAGCCACGCCCACTGGGGCAGGCTCTACAAAAATGACAGTGCACGTGAAAATACGTTTGCATCCACAGAACGCCATTGAGGAAGGGAAGGATTCCCGAAACCGGTCTGGCTGATTCATTTCATGATTGCTCCCTCCGCTTTTCACTGCATGCAACTGCCCTGAAATAAATGTCGGAACATTGATACTTACCTTGTGGCTTCTTCCAGTGGGGCAACCTTTTCTTGTGGATATTGAGCGGCTATGCCCAGCCGCGGAAGAAGCCCGCTGCAGTGCAGACCCTGATGACGCCACGAAGGTGTCATCAATCACGGAAGGTAATTTCCGAAAGGCAGCTGACAAAGACATTGGTGATTAGACAGGAGTGAACATCAAACCCACGAGGGCTTTTATATTCTTTATTTTCTGGGATTTCAGACGGACTCACTTGAGAATGATAACGGAGCACTACAGGAACCATAAAGCTGTGAATACAGCCACGCCCACTGGGGCAGGCTCTACAAAAATGACAGTGCACGTGAAAATACGTTTGCATCCACAGAACGCCATTGAGGAAGGGAAGGATTCCCGAAACCGGTCTGGCTGATTCATTTCATGATTGCTCCCTCCGCTTTTCACTGCATGCAACTGCCCTGAAATAAATGTCGGAACATTGATACTTACCTTGTGGCTTCTTCCAGTGGGGCAACCTTTTCTTGTGGATATTGAGCGGCTATGCCCAGCCGCAGAAGAAGCCCGCTGCAGTGCAGACCCTGATGACGCCACGAAGGTGTCATCAATCACGGAAGGTAATTTCCGAAAGGCAGCTGACAAAGACATTGGTGATTAGACAGGAGTGAACATCAAACCCACGAGGGCTTTTGTATTCTTTATTTTCTGGGATTTCAGAAGGACTCACTTGAGAATGATAACGGAGCACTACAGGAACCATAAAGCTGTGAATACAGCCACGCACACTGGGGCAGGCTCTACAAAAATGACAGTGCACGTGAAAATACGTTTGCATCCACAGAACGCCATTGAGGAAGGGAAGGATTTCCGAAACCGGTCTGGCTGATTCATTTCATGATTGCTCCCTCCGCTTTTCACTGCATGCAACTGCCCTGAAATAAATGTCGGAACATTGATACTTACCTTGTGGCTTCTTCCAGTGGGGCAACCTTTTCTTGTGGATATTGAGCGGCTATGCCCAGCCGTGGAAGAAGCCCGCTGCAGTGCAGACCCTGATGACGCCACGAAGGTGTCATCAATCACGGAAGGTAATTTCCGAAAGGCAGCTGACAAAGACATTGGTGATTAGACAGGAGTGAACATCAAACCCACGAGGGCTTTTATATTCTTTATTTTCTGGGATTTCAGACGGACTCACTTGAGAATGATAACGGAGCACTACAGGAACCATAAAGCTGTGAATACAGCCACGCCCACTGGGGCAGGCTCTACAAAAATGACAGTGCACGTGAAAATACGTTTGCATCCACAGAACGCCATTGAGGAAGGGAAGGATTCCCGAAACCGGTCTGGCTGATTCATTTCATGATTGCTCCCTCCGCTTTTCACTGCATGCAACTGCCCTGAAATAAATGTCGGAACATTGATACTTACCTTGTGGCTTCTTCCAGTGGGGCAACCTTTTCTTGTGGATATTGAGCGGCTATGCCCAGCCGCGGAAGAAGCCCGCTGCAGTGCAGACCCTGATGACGCCACGAAGGTGTCATCAATCACGGAAGGTAATTTCCGAAAGGCAGCTGACAAAGACATTGGTGATTAGACAGGAGTAAACATCAAACCCACGAGGGCTTTTATATTCTTTATTTTCTGGGATTTCAGACGGACTCACTTGAGAATGATAACGGAGCACTACAGGAACCATAAAGCTGTGAATACAGCCACGCCCACTGGGGCAGGCTCTACAAAAATGACAGTGCACGTGAAAATACGTTTGCATCCACAGAACGCCATTGAGGAAGGGAAGGATTCCCGAAACCGGTCTGGCTGATTCATTTCATGATTGCTCCCTCCGCTTTTCACTGCATGCAACTGCCCTGAAATAAATGTCGGAACATTGATACTTACCTTGTGGCTTCTTCCAGTGGGGCAACCTTTTCTTGTGGATATTGAGCGGCTATGCCCAGCCGCGGAAGAAGCCCGCTGCAGTGCAGACCCTGATGACGCCACGAAGGTGTCATCAATCACGGAAGGTAATTTCCGAAAGGCAGCTGACAAAGATATTGGTGATTAGACAGGAGTGAACATCAAACCCACGAGGGCTTTTATATTCTTTATTTTCTGGGATTTCAGACGGACTCACTTGAGAATGATAACGGAGCACTACAGGAACCATAAAGCTGTGAATACAGCCACGCCCACTGGGGCAGGCTCTACAAAAATGACAGTGCACGTGAAAATACGTTTGCATCCACAGAACGCCATTGAGGAAGGGAAGGATTCCCGAAACCGGTCTGGCTGATTCATTTCATGATTGCTCCCTCCGCTTTTCACTGCATGCAACTGCCCTGAAATAAATGTCGGAACATTGATACTTACCTTGTGGCTTCTTCCAGTGGGGCAACCTTTTCTTGTGGATATTGAGCGGCTATGCCCAGCCGCAGAAGAAGCCCGCTGCAGTGCAGACCCTGATGACGCCACGAAGGTGTCATCAATCACGGAAGGTAATTTCCGAAAGGCAGCTGACAAAGACATTGGTGATTAGACAGGAGTGAACATCAAACCCACGAGGGCTTTTGTATTCTTTATTTTCTGGGATTTCAGAAGGACTCACTTGAGAATGATAACGGAGCACTACAGGAACCATAAAGCTGTGAATACAGCCACGCACACTGGGGCAGGCTCTACAAAAATGACAGTGCACGTGAAAATACGTTTGCATCCACAGAACGCCATTGAGGAAGGGAAGGATTTCCGAAACCGGTCTGGCTGATTCATTTCATGATTGCTCCCTCCGCTTTTCACTGCATGCAACTGCCCTGAAATAAATGTCGGAACATTGATACTTACCTTGTGGCTTCTTCCAGTGGGGCAACCTTTTCTTGTGGATATTGAGCGGCTATGCCCAGCCGTGGAAGAAGCCCGCTGCAGTGCAGACCCTGATGACGCCACGAAGGTGTCATCAATCACGGAAGGTAATTTCCGAAAGGCAGCTGACAAAGACATTGGTGATTAGACAGGAGTGAACATCAAACCCACGAGGGCTTTTATATTCTTTATTTTCTGGGATTTCAGACGGACTCACTTGAGAATGATAACGGAGCACTACAGGAACCATAAAGCTGTGAATACAGCCACGCCCACTGGGGCAGGCTCTACAAAAATGACAGTGCACGTGAAAATACGTTTGCATCCACAGAACGCCATTGAGGAAGGGAAGGATTCCCGAAACCGGTCTGGCTGATTCATTTCATGATTGCTCCCTCCGCTTTTCACTGCATGCAACTGCCCTGAAATAAATGTCGGAACATTGATACTTACCTTGTGGCTTCTTCCAGTGGGGCAACCTTTTCTTGTGGATATTGAGCGGCTATGCCCAGCCGCGGAAGAAGCCCGCTGCAGTGCAGACCCTGATGACGCCACGAAGGTGTCATCAATCACGGAAGGTAATTTCCGAAAGGCAGCTGACAAAGACATTGGTGATTAGACAGGAGTAAACATCAAACCCACGAGGGCTTTTATATTCTTTATTTTCTGGGATTTCAGACGGACTCACTTGAGAATGATAACGGAGCACTACAGGAACCATAAAGCTGTGAATACAGCCACGCCCACTGGGGCAGGCTCTACAAAAATGACAGTGCACGTGAAAATACGTTTGCATCCACAGAACGCCATTGAGGAAGGGAAGGATTCCCGAAACCGGTCTGGCTGATTCATTTCATGATTGCTCCCTCCGCTTTTCACTGCATGCAACTGCCCTGAAATAAATGTCGGAACATTGATACTTACCTTGTGGCTTCTTCCAGTGGGGCAACCTTTTCTTGTGGATATTGAGCGGCTATGCCCAGCCGCGGAAGAAGCCCGCTGCAGTGCAGACCCTGATGACGCCACGAAGGTGTCATCAATCACGGAAGGTAATTTCCGAAAGGCAGCTGACAAAGACATTGGTGATTAGACAGGAGTGAACATCAAACCCACGAGGGCTTTTATATTCTTTATTTTCTGGGATTTCAGACGGACTCACTTGAGAATGATAACGGAGCACTACAGGAACCATAAAGCTGTGAATACAGCCACGCCCACTGGGGCAGGCTCTACAAAAATGACAGTGCACGTGAAAATACGTTTGCATCCACAGAACGCCATTGAGGAAGGGAAGGATTCCCGAAACCGGTCTGGCTGATTCATTTCATGATTGCTCCCTCCGCTTTTCACTGCATGCAACTGCCCTGAAATAAATGTCGGAACATTGATACTTACCTTGTGGCTTCTTCCAGTGGGGCAACCTTTTCTTGTGGATATTGAGCGGCTATGCCCAGCCGCGGAAGAAGCCCGCTGCAGTGCAGACCCTGATGACGCCACGAAGGTGTCATCAATCACGGAAGGTAATTTCCGAAAGGCAGCTGACAAAGACATTGGTGATTAGACAGGAGTGAACATCAAACCCACGAGGGCTTTTATATTCTTTATTTTCTGGGATTTCAGACGGACTCACTTGAGAATGATAACGGAGCACTACAGGAACCATAAAGCTGTGAATACAGCCACGCCCACTGGGGCAGGCTCTACAAAAATGACAGTGCACGTGAAAATACGTTTGCATCCACAGAACGCCATTGAGGAAGGGAAGGATTCCCGAAACCGGTCTGGCTGATTCATTTCATGATTGCTCCCTCCGCTTTTCACTGCATGCAACTGCCCTGAAATAAATGTCGGAACATTGATACTTACCTTGTGGCTTCTTCCAGTGGGGCAACCTTTTCTTGTGGATATTGAGCGGCTATGCCCAGCCGCAGAAGAAGCCCGCTGCAGTGCAGACCCTGATGACGCCACGAAGGTGTCATCAATCACGGAAGGTAATTTCCGAAAGGCAGCTGACAAAGACATTGGTGATTAGACAGGAGTG